>NW_028270164.1:13146374-13785660 GCF_037043375.1 Chiloscyllium plagiosum
AGTCTCCTGTGAGTCTGCCCAGGGATCCCTCCCCATTCACTACACATGGTCTGAGAAGACCCCATCTCAAGATTCAAAGATCTCTGACACCAATAAACTGGATCTACATTGTCAATCCTTCACACAGCCACATCATCAATATTACTGCACAGCCTCAAATACTCAGGGAACAAAACCTAGTGAAATGGTTCATGTCTCAGTCAGCAATGTAGCAGAGACGAGTTGTAGTTACATGATAACAATCAGCAGCAGCGGTAAATTTTATACAAACACTGAGGCCTGCAGGTACTTTTAATGACTATTCAAACTACTCATGGATTAAGCTTCTTACATAATTACAAATAACTGCACCTTATCACATTATGTCTCTTTAATATTTAAACGATTTTGAACAAGGTGTGATTTATTTTTGAAAATGGACAAAATTGTAATAACACGCCAGAAAATGCATAAATTATGCACTCCTGCTTTGTGTTACATCTCACAGCTTGTGTGTGTTATACCTTTAATAGATAAAGTCATCACTGTATCGTAGCATGTGACCTGAGGGGATAATGGTGTCAAATTCCATCTTAGTCAGGGTCACATCAGGCATGACATGCTGATGGACGGGTGTCACTGCATGTAACTGAATATCTCAGTTTCAGCCCAGACCCTGAAGTGCCAGTGGCTGTGAGAAATGTTTAGGGCAGACGCTGGTATAAATATTGTTGATTTATCGATACTACAACATCCACGCCTTGTTCTCATGTAACAGGAGCTAATGTAAAGATTACATCATTGGGTCTAAATACAATAGTGGAGGCAAAAATCCCAGTGGAAGCTCAGCCAGCAATCACAGGATATTACTGGGCAGAGCAGGGGCTGCTGGATCCCCAGGAATACATTTTCCAGCAGGGGCAGTGACCAGCTCAGTGGCTGGAACTTTATTTTATGTTTGACAAGGATAAGAAAGGAGATCTTAGTAATATAGTCCCACCCAAACTCAGGCTTTCAAATGCTTGAATAAGAATACAGTAGCATCAATGTCCAGGTGAGGAATAAAATGCAAATTATGTGCAAGCTGGGTCACTAACACATCTTGCCAGACATGGGGATTTATAGGAAACTGAATTCAACAAAGTCCATTACTCACAACAAGTCCTGAGATTTCATTTTTGAAGAGTGCTCTCTTAATTGTTTGTAACTGAGACTCAGATGAAGTTGAATATTATCTAATGTCTCAATAGGAAGGGAATATACTTGTGACAAATCCTCAACAATATCACCAACGACATCACCAATGACATCACCAACGACATCACCAACAGACATCACCAACGACATCACCAAAGACATTACCAACGACATCACCAACGGACATCAACAACGACATCACCAACAGACATCACCAATGACATCACCAACGACATCACCAACGGACATCACCAACAGACATCGCCAACGACATCACATACGACATCACCATCAATATCACCAATAACATCACCAACGACATCAACAAAAATATCAACAACAATATCACCAACAACATCACCAACAATATCACTAACAACATCACCAACAATATCAACAATATCAACAACAACATCACCAACAATATCACCAACAATAACACCACCAATATCACCAACAATATCACCAAAGACATCACCAACAATATCAACAACAATTTCACTAGGAATATCACCAACAATATCAACAACAATATCACCAACAATATCACCAACAAATATCACAAAAATATCACAAACAATATCAACAACAATATCACCAACAATATCAACAACAATATCACCAACTATATCACCAACAATATCAACAATATCAACAACAATATCATCAACAATATCACCAACAAATTTCACCAAAAATATCACAAACAATATCAACAACAATATCACCAACAATATCACCAACAATATCAACAACAAATATCACCAACAATATCAACAACAATATCAACAATAATATCACCAACAATATCACCATCAATATCAACAGTATCACCAACAATATCACCAAGAATATCAACAATATCAACAACAATATCACCAACAATATCACCAACAATATCACCAACAATATCACCAACAATATCAACAACATCACCAACAATATCACCAACAATATCACCAACAATATCAATAACAATATCACCAATGAGTTCACCAATAATATCAACAACATCACCAATAATATCACCAATGATATCACCAACAATATCACCAACAATATCACCAACAACACCACCAACAATATCACCAAAAATATAATCAACAATATCACCAACAATATCACCAACAAATATCACCAACAATATCAACAACAATATCACTAACAATATCACCAACAATATCGCAAACAATATTAACAACAATAACCCCAACAATATTAACAACAATATCACCAACAATATCACCAACAATATCAACAGCAATATCACCAACAATATCAACAACAATATCACCAACACTATCACCAACAATATCAACAACAATACCAACAACAATATCACCAACAATATCCACAACAATATCAACAACAATAACCCCCATAATATAACCAAAAATATCAACAACAATATCACCAACAATATCACCAACAATATCAACAACAATATCAACAATATCACCAACAATATCAACAACAATATCAACAGCAATATCACCAACAATATCAACAACAATATCAACAACAATATCACCAACAATATCAACAGCAATACCAACAACAATATCACAACAATACCAACAACAATATCAACAACAAAACCAACGACAATATCACCAACAATATCAACAACAATACCAATAACAATATCAAGAACAATATCACCAACAATATCAACAACAATATCACCAACAATATCACCAACAACATCAACAACAATATCAACAACAATATCACCAATATCACCAACAATATCAACAACAATACCAACAACAATATCAACAACAATATCACCAACAATATCATCAACAATATCAACAACAATACCAATAACAATATCACCAACAATATCACCAACCATATCAACAACAATATTACCAATATCACCAACAATATCAACAGAAATACCAATAACAATATCAACAACAATATCACCAACAATATCACCAAACATATCAACAACAATATCACCAACAATATCAACAACAATACTAAAAACAATATCACAACAATACCAACAACAATATCACCACGAATATCACCAACAATATCAACAACAATACCAATAACAATACCAATAATAATATCACCAACAATATCATCATCAATATCAACAACATCAACAACAATATCACCAACAACATCAACAACAATATCACCAACAATATCACCAATGACATCACCAACAATATCACCAACGGCTTCACCAACAATATCAACAACAATATCACCAACAATATCAACAACAATATCACGAAGAATATCAACAACAATATCACCAACAATATCACCAACAATATAAACAACAATATCACTAACAATATCACCAACAATATCAACAACAATACCAATAACAACATCAACAACAAATATCACCAACAAATATCACCAACAATATCACCAACAATATCAACAACAATATCAACAACAATAGCACTAACAATATCACCAACAATATCAACAACAATATCACCAATAATATCACCAACCATATCAACAACAATATTACCAATATCACCAACAATATCAACAACAATACCAATAACAAGATCAACAACAACATCACCAACAATATCACCAAAAATATCAACAACAATATCACCAACAATATCAACAACAATACTAAAAACAATATCACAACAATACCAACAATAATATCACCACAAATATCACCAACAATATCAACAACAATACCAATAACAATACCAATAACAATATCATCAACAATATCATCATCAATATCAACATCAACAACAATATCACCAACAACATCACCACCAATATCACCAACAATATCACCAATGACATCACCAACAATATCACCAACGACTTCACCAACAATATCAACAACAACATCAACAACAATATCAACAACAATATCACCAACATGACCAACAATATCAACAACAATATCACCAACAATATCAACAACAATATCACGAAGAATATCAACAACAATATCACCAACAATATCACCAACAATATAAACAACAATATCACTAACAATATCACCAACAATATCAACAACAATACCAATAACAACATCAACAACAATATCACCAACAATATAATCAACAATCTCACCAACAATATCAACAACAAATATCACCAACAATATCGCAAACAATATCAACAACAAAACCCCCAACAATATCACCAACAATATCAACAACAGTATCACCAACAATATCAACAACAATATCACCAATATCACCAACAATATCACCAACAATATCAACAACAATATCAATAATAATATCAACAACAAATATCACCAACAAATATCACCAACAAATATCACCAACAACATCACCAACAATATCACCAACAATATAATCAACAATATCACCAACAAATATCACCAACAATATCACCAACAAATATCACCAACAATATCAACAACAATATCACTAACAATATCACCAACAATATCGCAAACAATATCAACAACAAAACCCCCAACAATATCAACAACAATATCAACAACAATAGCACTAACAATATCACCAACAATATCAACAACAATATCACCAATAATATCACCAACCATATCAACAACAATATTACCAATATCACCAACAATATCAACAACAATACCAATAACAAGATCAACAACAACATCACCAACAATATCACCAAAAATATCAACAAAAATATCACCAACAATATCAACAACAATACTAAAAACAATATCACAACAATACCAACAATAATATCACCACAAATATCACCAACAATATCAACAACAATACCAATAACAATACCAATAACAATATCATCAACAATATCATCATCAATATCAACATCAACAACAATATCACCAACAACATCACCACCAATATCACCAACAATATCACCAATGACATCACCAACAATATCACCAACGACTTCACCAACAATATCAACAACAACATCAACAACAATATCAACAACAATATCACCAACATGACCAACAATATCAACAACAATATCACCAACAATATCAACAACAATATCACGAAGAATATCAACAACAATATCACCAACAATATCACCAACAATATAAACAACAATATCACTAACAATATCACCAACAATATCAACAACAATACCAATAACAACATCAACAACAATATCACCAACAATATAATCAACAATATCACCAACAATATCAACAACAAATATCACCAACAATATCAACAACAATATCAACAACAATATCACCAACAATATCACCATCAATATCAACAGTATCACCAACAATATCACCAACAATATCAACAATATCAACAACAATATCACCAACAATATCACCAACAATATCACCAACAATATCAACAACATCACCAACAATATCACCAACAATATCACCAACAACATCAACAACAATATCACCAACGAGTTCACCAATAATATCAACAACATCACCAATAATATCACCAATGATATCACCAACAATATCACCAACAATATCACCAACAACATCACCAACAATATCACCAACAATATAATCAACAATATCACCAACAATATCACCAACAAATATCACCAACAAATATCACCACCAATATCAACAACAATATCACTAACAATATCACCAACAATATCGCAAACAATATCAACAACAATACCCCCAACAATATCAACAATATCACCAACAATATCACCAACAATATCAACAGCAATATCACCAACAATATCAACAACAATATCACCAACACTATCACCAACAATATCAGCAACAATACCAACAACAATATCACCAACAATATCCCCAACAATATCAACAACAATATCACCAACAATATCACCAACAATATCAACAACAATATCAACAATATCACCAACAATATCAACAACAATATTAACAACAATATCACCAACAATATCAACAGCAATACCAACAACAATATCACAACAATACCAACAACAATATCAACAACAATACCAACAACAATATCATCAACAATATCAACAACAATACCAATAACAATATCAACAACAATACCAACAACAATATCAACAACAAAACCAACGACAATATCACCAACAATATCAACAACAATACCAATAACAATATCAACAACAATACCAACAACAATATCAACAACAAAACCAACGACAATATCACCAACAATATCACCAAAAAATATCACAAAAATATCACAAACAATATCAACAACAATATCACCAACAATATCAAAAACAATATCACCAAATATATCACCAACAATATCAACAATATCAACAACAATATCACCAACAATATCACCAACAAATATCACCAAAAATATCACAAACAATATCAACAACAATATCACCAACAATATCACCAACAATATCAACAACAAATATCACCAACAATATCAACAACAGTATCACCATCAATATCAACAGTATCACCAACAATATCAACAACAATATCAACAATATCAACAACAATATCACCAACAATATCAACAACATCACCAACAATATCACCAACAACATCAACAACAATATCACCAACGAGTTCACCAATAATATCAACAACATCACCAATAATATCACCAACAATATCACCAACAACATCACCAACAATATCACCAACAATATAACCAACAATATCACCAACAATATCACCAACAAATATCACCAACAAATATCACCAACAATATCAACAATATCAACAACAATATCACCAACAATATCACCAACAATATCACCAACAATATCAACAACATCACCAACAATATCACCAACAATATCACCAACAACATCAACAACAATATCACCAACGAGTTCACCAATAATATCAACAACATCACCAATAATATCACCAATGATATCACCAACAATATCACCAACAATATCACCAACAACATCACCAACAATATAATCAACAATATCACCAACAATATCACCAACAATATCACCAACAAATATCACCAACAATATCAACAACAATATCACTAACAATATCAACAACAATATCACTAACAATATCACCAACAATATCGCAAACAATATCAACAACAAAACCCCCAACAATATCACCAACAATATCAACAACAGTATCACCAACAATATCAACAACAATATCACCAATATCACCAACAATATCACCAACAATATCAACAACAATATCAATAATAATATCAACAACAAATATCACCAACAAATATCACCAACAAATATCACCAACAACATCACCAACAATATCACCAACAATATAATCAACAATATCACCAACAAATATCACCAACAATATCACCAACAAATATCACCAACAATATCAACAACAATATCACTAACAATATCACCAACAATATCGCAAACAATATCAACAACAAAACCCCCAACAATATCAACAACAATATCAACAACAATAGCACTAACAATATCACCAACAATATCAACAACAATATCACCAATAATATCACCAACCATATCAACAACAATATTACCAATATCACCAACAATATCAACAACAATACCAATAACAAGATCAACAACAACATCACCAACAATATCACCAAAAATATCAACAACAATATCACCAACAATATCAACAACAATACTAAAAACAATATCACAACAATACCAACAATAATATCACCACAAATATCACCAACAATATCAACAACAATACCAATAACAATACCAATAACAATATCATCAACAATATCATCATCAATATCAACATCAACAACAATATCACCAACAACATCACCACCAATATCACCAACAATATCACCAATGACATCACCAACAATATCACCAACGACTTCACCAACAATATCAACAACAACATCAACAACAATATCAACAACAATATGACCAACAATATCAACAACAATATCACCAACAATATCAACAACAATATCACGAAGAATATCAACAACAATATCACCAACAATATCACCAACAATATAAACAACAATATCACTAACAATATCACCAACAATATCAACAACAATACCAATAACAACATCAACAACAATATCACCAACAATATAATCAACAATATCACCAACAATATCAACAACAAATATCACCAACAATATCAACAACAATATCAACAACAATATCACCAACAATATCACCATCAATATCAACAGTATCACCAACAATATCACCAACAATATCAACAACAATATCACCAACAATATCACCAACAATATCAACAACATCACCAACAATATCACCAACAATATCACCAACAACATCAACAACAATATCACCAACGAGTTCACCAATAATATCAACAACATCACCAATAATATCACCAATGATATCACCAACAATATCACCAACAATATCACCAACAACATCACCAACAATATCACCAACAATATAATCAACAATATCACCAACAATATCACCAACAAATATCACCAACAAATATCACCACCAATATCAACAACAATATCACTAACAATATCACCAACAATATCGCAAACAATATCAACAACAATACCCCCAACAATATCAACAATATCACCAACAATATCACCAACAATATCAACAGCAATATCACCAACAATATCAACAACAATATCACCAACACTATCACCAACAATATCAGCAACAATACCAACAACAATATCACCAACAATATCCCCAACAATATCAACAACAATATCACCAACAATATCACCAACAATATCACCAACAATATCAACAACAATATCAACAATATCACCAACAATATCAACAACAATATTAACAACAATATCACCAACAATATCAACAGCAATACCAACAACAATATCACAACAATACCAACAACAATATCAACAACAATACCAACAACAATATCATCAACAATATCAACAACAATACCAATAACAATATCAACAACAATACCAACAACAATATCAACAACAAAACCAACGACAATATCATCAACAATATCAACAACAATACCAATAACAATATCAACAACAATACCAACAACAATATCAACAACAAAACCAACGACAATATCACCAACAATATCACCAAAAAATATCACAAAAATATCACAAACAATATCAACAACAATATCACCAACAATATCAAAAACAATATCACCAAATATATCACCAACAATATCAACAATATCAACAACAATATCACCAACAATATCACCAACAAATATCACCAAAAATATCACAAACAATATCAACAACAATATCACCAACAATATCACCAACAATATCAACAACAAATATCACAAACAATATCAACAACAATATCACCATCAATATCAACAGTATCACCAACAATATCAACAACAATATCAACAATATCAACAACAATATCACCAACAATATCAACAACATCACCAACAATATCACCAACAACATCAACAACAATATCACCAACGAGTTCACCAATAATATCAACAACATCACCAATAATATCACCAACAATATCACCAACAACATCACCAACAATATCACCAACAATATAACCAACAATATCACCAACAATATCACCAACAAATATCACCAACAAATATCACCAACAATATCAACAATATCAACAACAATATCACCAACAATATCACCAACAATATCACCAACAATATCAACAACATCACCAACAATATCACCAACAACATCAACAACAATATCACCAACGAGTTCACCAATAATATCAACAACATCACCAATAATATCACCAATGATATCACCAACAATATCACCAACAATATCACCAACAACATCACCAACAATATAATCAACAATATCACCAACAATATCACCAACAATATCACCAACAAATATCACCAACAATATCAACAACAATATCACTAACAATATCACCAACAATATCGCAAACAATATCAACAACAAAACCCCCAACAATATCAACAACAATATCACCAACAATATCACCAACAATATCAACAGCAATATCACCAGAAATATCACCAACACTATCAACAGTATCACCAACAATATCACCAACAATATCAACAATATCAACAACAATATCACCAACAATATCACCAAAAATATCACAAACAATATCAACAATATCAACAATATCACCAACAAATATCACCAACAATATCACAAACAATATCAACAACAATATCACCAACAATATCAAAAACAATATCAACAGTATCACCAACAATATCATCAACAATATCAACAACAATATCACCAACAATATCACCAACAAATATCACAAAAATATCACAAACAATATCAACAACAATATCACCAACAATATCAAAAACAATATCACCAAATATATCACCAACAATATCAACAATATCAACAACTATATCACCAACAATATCACCAAAAATATCACAAACAATATCAACAATATCAACAACAAAATCACCAACAAATATCACCAAAAATATCACAAACAATATCAACAACAATATCACCAACAATATCAAAAACAATATCAACAGTATCACCAACAATATCATCAACAATATCAACAACAATATCACCAACAATATCACCAACAAATATCACAAAAATATCACAAACAATATCACCAACAATATCACCAACAAATATCACCAAAAATATCACAAACAATATCAACAACAATATCACCAACAATATCACCAACAATATCAACAACAAATATCACCAACAATATCAACAACAATATCAACAACAATATCACCAACAATATCACCATCAATATCAACAGTATCACCAACAATCTCAACAACAATATCAACAATATCAACAACAATATCACCAACAATAACACCAACAATATCACCAACAATATCAACAACATCACCAACAATATCAACAACAATATCACCAACAACATCAACAACAATATCACCAACGAGTTCACCAATAATATCAACAACATCACCAATAATATCACCAATGATATCACCAACAATATCACCAACAATATCACCAACAACATCACCAAAAATATCACCAACAATATAATCAACAATATCATCAACAATATCAACAACAAATATCACCAACAATATCAACAACAATATCAACAACAATATCACCAACAATATCACCATCAATATCAACAGTATCACCAACAATATCATCAACAATATCAACAATATCAACAACAACATCACCAACAATATCACCAACAATATCAACAACATCACCAACAATATCACCAACAATATCACCAACAATATCACCAACAATATCACCAACAATATCGCAAACAATATCAACAACAATACCCCCAACAATATCAACAATATCACCAACAATATCACCAACAATATCAACAGCAATATCACCAACAATATCAACAACAATATCACCAACACTATCACCAACAATATCAACAACAATACCAACAACAATATCACCAACAATATCCCCAACAATATCAACAACAATATCACCAACAATATCACCAACAATATCACCAACAATATCAACAACAATTTCAACAATATCAACAACAATATCAACAACAATATTAACAACAATATCACCAACAATATCAACAGCAATACCAACAACAATATCACAACAATACCAACAACAATATCAACAACAATACCAACAACAATATCATCAACAATATCAACAACAATACCAATAACAATATCAACAACAATACCAACAACAATATCAACAACAAAACCAACGACAATATCACCAACAATATCAACAACAATACCAATAACAATATCAACAACAATACCAACAACAATATCAACAACAAAACCAACGACAATATCACCAACAATATCACCAAAAAATATCACAAAAATATCACAAACAATATCAACAACAATATCACCAACAATATCAAAAACAATATCACCAAATATATCACCAACAATATCAACAATATCAACAACAATATCACCAACAATATCACCAACAAATATCACCAAAAATATCACAAACAATATCAACAACAATATCACCAACAATATCAACAACAATATCACCAACACTATCACCAACAATATCAACAACAATACCAACAACAATATCACCAACAATATCACCAACAATATCACCAACAATAGCGCAAACAATATCAACAACAATATCACCAACAATATCACCAACAATATCAACCACAATATCACCAATATCACCAACAATATCAACAACAATATCAACAACAATATCACCAACAATATCAACAGCAATACCAACAACAATATCACAACAATACCAACAACAATCTCAACAACAATATCAACAATACCAACAACAATATCACCAACAAAATCAACAACAATACCAATAACAATATCAACAACAATATCACCAACAATATCAACAACAATATCACCAACATTATCAACAACAATATCAACAACAATATCACCAACAATATCAACAACAATACCAACAACAATATCAACAACAATATCACCAACAATATCAACAACAATACCAATAACAATATCAACAACAATATCAACAACAATATCATCAACAATATCAACAACAATACCAATAACAATATCAACAACAATATCACCAACAATATCACCAACAATATAAACAACAATATCACTAACAATATCACCAACAATATCAACAACAATACCAATAACATCAACAACAAATATCACCAACAAATATCACCAACAATATCAACAACAATATCAACAATATCAACAACAATATCACCAACAATATCAACAACAATACCAATAACAATATCAACAACAATATCACCAACAATATCAACAACAATATCAACAACAATAGCACTAACAATATCACCAACAATATCAACAACAATATCAACAACAATATCACCAACAATATCAAAAACAATATCACCAAATATATCACCAACAATATCAGCAATATCAACAACAATATCACCAACAATATCACCAACAAATATCACCAAAAATATCACAAACAATATCAACAACAATATCACCAACAATATCAACAACAAATATCACCAACAATATCAACAATATCAACAACAATATCACCAACAATATCACCATCAATATCAACAGTATCACCAACAATATCACCAACAATATCAACAATATCAACAACAATATCACCAACAATATCACCAACAATATCAACAACAATATCAACAACATCACCAACAATATCACCAACAACATCAACAACAATATCACCAACGAGTTCACCAATAATATCAACAACATCACCAATAATATCACCAACGATATCATCAACAATATCACCAACAACATCACCAACAATATCACCAACAATATCATCAACAATATCAACAGCAATATCACCAACAATATCAACAACAATATCACCAACACTATCACCAACAATATCAACAACAATACCAACAACAATATCACCAACAATATCCCCAACAATATCAACAACAATATCACCAACAATAGCACAAACAATATCAACAACAATATCACCAACAATATCACCAACAATATCAACAACAATATCACCAATGATATCACCAACAATATCAACAACAATACAACAATATCACAAACAATATCAACAACAATATCAACAACAATATCACCAACAATATCAACAGCAATACCAACAACAATATCACAACAATACCAACAACAATCTCAACAACAATATCAACAATTCCAACAACAATATCACCAACAAAATCAACAACAATACCAATAACAATATCAACAACAATATCACCAACAATATCAACAACAATATCACCAACATTATCAACAACAACATCAACAACAATATCACCAAAAATATCAACAACAATGCCAACAACAATATCAACAACAATATCACCAACAATATCAACAACAATACCAATAACAGTATCAACAACAATATCAACAATAATATCATCAACAATATCAACAATACCAATAACAATATCAACAACAATATCACCAACAATATCACCAACAATATAAACAACAATATCACTAACAATAACACCAACAATATCAACAACAATACCAATAACATCAACAACAAATATCACCAACAAATATCACCAACAATATCAACAACAATATCAACAATATCAACAACAATATCACCAACAATATCAACAACAATACCAATAACAATATCAACAACAATATCACCAACAATATCAACAAGAATATCAACAACAATAGCACTAACAATATCAACAACAATATCAACAACAATATCACCAACAATATAAACAACAATATCAACAATATCAACAACAATATCACCAACAATATCAACAACAATATCACAGTATCACCAACAATATCACCAACAATATCAACAATATCAACAACAATATCACCAACAATATCACCAAAAATATCACAAACAATATCACCAACAATATCAACAACAATATCACCAACAAATATCACCAAACATATCACAAACAATATCAACAACAATATTACCAACAATATCAAAAACAATATCAACATTATCACCAACAATATCACCAACAATGTCAACAACAATATCACCAACAATATCACCAACAAATATCACAAAAATATCACAAACAATATCAACAACAATATCACCAACAATATCAAAAACAATATCACCAAATATATCACCAACAATATCAACAATATCAACAACAATATCAACAACAATATCAACAACAATATCACCAACAATATCAACAGCAATACCAACAACAATATCACAACAATACCAACAACAATCTCAACAACAATATCAACAATACCAACAACAATATCACCAACAAAATCAACAACAATACCAATAACAATATCAACAACAATATCACCAACAATATCAACAACAATATCACCAACATTATCAACAACAATATCAACAACAATATCACCAACAATATCAACAACAATACCAACAACAATATCAACAACAATATCACCAACAATATCAACAACAATACCAATAACAATATCAACAACAATATCAACAACAATATCATCAACAATATCAACAACAATACCAATAACAATATCAACAACAATATCACCAACAATATCACCAACAATATAAACAACAATATCACTAACAATATCACCAACAATATCAACAACAATACCAATAACATCAACAACAAATATCACCAACAAATATCACCAACAATATCAACAACAATATCAACAATATCAACAACAATATCACCAACAATATCAACAACAATATCAACAACAATAGCACTAACAATATCACCAACAATATCAACAACAATATCAACAACAAAATCACCAACAATATCAAAAACAATATCACCAAATATATCACCAACAATATCAGCAATATCAACAACAATATCACCAACAATATCACCAACAAATATCACCAAAAATATCACAAACAATATCAACAACAATATCACCAACAATATCAACAACAAATATCACCAACAATATCAACAATATCAACAACAATATCACCAACAATATCACCATCAATATCAACAGTATCACCAACAATATCACCAACAATATCAACAACAATATCACCAACAATATCACCAACAATATCAACAACAATATCAACAACATCACCAACAATATCACCAACAACATCAACAACAATATCACCAACGAGTTCACCAATAATATCAACAACATCACCAATAATATCACCAACGATATCATCAACAATATCACCAACAACATCACCAACAATATCACCAACAATATCATCAACAATATCAACAGCAATATCACCAACAATATCAACAACAATATCACCAACACTATCACCAACAATATCAACAACAATACCAACAACAATATCACCAACAATATCCCCAACAATATCAACAACAATATCACCAACAATAGCACAAACAATATCAACAACAATATCACCAACAATATCACCAACAATATCAACAACAATATCACCAATGATATCACCAACAATATCAACAACAATACAACAATATCACAAACAATATCAACAACAATATCAACAACAGTATCACCAACAATATCAACAGCAATACCAACAACAATATCACAACAATACCAACAACAATCTCAACAACAATATCAACAATTCCAACAACAATATCACCAACAAAATCAACAACAATACCAATAACAATATCAACAACAATATCACCAACAATATCAACAACAATATCACCAACATTATCAACAACAACATCAACAACAATATCACCAAAAATATCAACAACAATACCAACAACAATATCAACAACAATATCACCAACAATATCAACAACAATACCAATAACAGTATCAACAACAATATCACCAACAATATCACCAACAAATATCACCAAAAATATCACAAACAATATCAACAACAATATCACCAACAATATCACCAACAATAAACAACAATATCACTAACAATAACACCAACAATATCAACAACAATACCAATAACATCAACAACAAATATCACCAACAAATATCACCAACAATATCAACAACAATATCAACAATATCAACAACAATATCACCAACAATATCAACAACAATACCAATAACAATATCAACAACAATATCACCAACAATATCAACAAGAATATCAACAACAATAGCACTAACAATATCAACAACAATATCAACAACAATATCACCAACAATATAAACAACAATATCAACAATATCAACAACAATATCACCAACAATATCAACAACAATATCACAGTATCACCAACAATATCACCAACAATATCAACAATATCAACAACAATATCACCAACAATATCACCAAAAATATCACAAACAATATCACCAACAATATCAACAATATCAACAACAATATCACCAACAAATATCACCAAACATATCACAAACAATATCAACAACAATATTACCAACAATATCAAAAACAATATCAACATTATCACCAACAATATCACCAACAATATCAACAACAATATCACCAACAATATCACGAACAAATATCACAAAAATATCACAAACAATATCAACAACAATATCACCAACAATATCAAAAACAACATCACCAAATATATCACCAACAATATCAACAATATCAACAACAATATCACCAACAATATCACCAACAAATATCACCAAAAATATCACAAACAATATCAACAACAATATCACCAACAATATCACCAACAATATCAACAACAATATCACCAACAACATCACCAACAATATCACCAACAATATAATCAACAATATCACCAACAATATCACCAACAATATCACCAACAAATATCACCAACAATATCAACAACAATTTCACTAACAATATCACCAACAATATCGCAAACAATATCAACAACAATACCCCCAACAATATCAGCAACAATATCACCAACAATATCAACAGCAATATCACCAACAATATCAACAACAATATCACCAACACTATCACCAACAATATCAACAACAATACCAACAACAATATCACCAACAATATCCCCAACAATATCACCAACAATATCACCAACAATAGCGCAAACAATATCACCAACAATATCACCAACAATATCACCAACAATATCAACCACAATACCACCAATATCACCAACAATATCAACAACAATATCAACAACAATATCACCAACAATATCAACAGCAATACCAACAACAATATCACAACAATACCAACAACAATCTCAACAACAATATCAACAATACCAACAACAATATCACCAACAAAATCAACAACAATACCAATAACAATATCAACAACAATATCAACAACAATATCACCAACATTATCAACAACCATATCAACAACAATATCACCAACAATATCAACAACAATACTAACAACAATATCAACAACAATATCACCAACAATATCAACAACAATACCAATAACAATATCAACAACAATATCAACAACAATATCATCAACAATATCAACAACAATACCAATAACAATATCAACAACAATATCACCAACAATATCACCAACAATATAAACAACAATATCACTAACAATATCACCAACAATATCAACAACAATACCAATAACATCAACAACAAATATCACCAACAATATCAACAACAATATCAACAATATCAACAACAATATCACCAACAATATCAACAACAGTACCAATAACAATATCAACAACATCACCAACAATATCAACAACAATATCAACAACAATAGCACTAACAATATCACCAACAATATCAACAACAATATCAACAACAATATCACCAAAAATATCAACAACAATATCAACAATATCAACAACAATATCACCAACAATATCAACAACAATATCAACAGTATCACCAACAATATCACCAACAATATCAACAATATCAACAACAATATCACCAAAAATATCACCAAAAATATCACCAACAAATATCACCAAAACTATCACAAACAATATCAACAACAATATTACCAACAATATCAAAAACAATATCAACAGTATCACCAACAATATCACCAACAATATCAACAACAATATCACCAACAATATCACCAACAAATATCACAAAAATATCACAAACAATATCAACAACAATATCACCAACAATATCAAAAACAATATCACCAAATATATCACCAACAATATCAACAATATCAACAACAATATCACCAACAATATCACCAACAAATATCACCAAAAATATCACAAACAATATCAACAACAATATCACCAACAATATCAACAACAATATCACAACAATACCAACAACAATCTCAACAACAATATCAACAATACCAACAACAATATCACCAACAAAATCAACAACAATACCAATAACAATATCAACAACAATATCCCCAACAATATCAACAACAATATCACCAACAATAGCTCAAACAATATCACCAACAATATCACCAACAATATCACCAACAATATCAACAACAATATCACCAATAATATCACCAACAATATCAACAACAATACAACAATATCACAAACAATATAAACAACAATATCAACAACAATATCACCAACAATATCAACAGCAATACCAACAACAATATCACAAAAATACCAACAACAATCACAACAACAATATCAACAATACCAACAACAATATCACCAACAAAATCAACAACAATACCAATAACAATATCAACAACAATATCACCAACATTATCAACAACAATATCACCAACATTATCAACAACAATATCAACAACAATATCACCAACAATATCAACAACAATACCAACAACAATATCAACAACAATATCACCAACAATATCAACAACAATACCAATAACAGTATCAACAACAATATCAACAATAATATCATCAACAATATCAACAATACCAATAACAATATCAACAACAATATCACCAACAATACCACCAACAACATAAACAACAATATCACTAACAATATCACCAACAATATCAACAACAATACCAATAACATCAACAACAAATATCACCAACAAATATCACCAACAATATCAACAACAATATCAACAATATCAACAACAATATCACCAACAATATCAACAACAATACCAATAACAATATCAACAACAATATCACCAACAATATCAACAACAATATCAACAACAATAGCACTAACAATATCAACAACAATATCAACAACAATATCACCAAAAATATCACCAACAATATCAACAATATCAACAACAATATCACCAACAATATCAACAACAATATCAACAGTATCACCAACAATATCACCAACAATATCAACAATATCAACAACAATATCACCAACAATATCACCAAAAATATCACAAACAATATCACCAACAATATCAACAATATCAACAACAATACCACCAACAAATATCACCAAAAATATCACAAACAATATCAACAACAATATTACCAACAATATCAAAAACAATATCAACAGTATCACCAACAATATCACCAACAATATCAACAACAATATCACCAACAATATCACCAACAATTATCACAAAAATATCACAAACAATATCAACAACAATATCACCAACAATATCAAAAACAATATCACCAAATATATCACCAACAATATCAACAATATCAACAACAATATTACCAACAATATCACCAACAAATATCACCAAAAATATCACAAACAATATCAACAACAATATCACCAACAATATCACCAACAATATCAACAACAAATATCACCAACAATATCAACAATATCAACAACAATATCACCAACAATATCACCATCAATATCAACAGTATCACCAACAATATCACCAACAATATCAACAACAATATCACCAACAATATCACCAACAATATCAACAACAATATCAACAACATCACCAACAATATCACCAACAATATCAACAACAATATCACCAACGAGTTCACCAATAATATCAACAACATCACCAATAATATCACCAACGATATCACCAACAATATCACCAAAAACATCACCAACAATATCACCAACAATATAATCAACAATATCACCAACAATATCACCAACAAATATCACCAACAAATATCACCAACAATATCAACAATATCAACAACAATATCACCAACAATATCACTAACAATATCACCAACAATATCAACAACATCACCAACAATATCACCAACAATATCACCAACAACATCAACAACAATATCACCAACGAGTTCACCAATAATATCAACAACATCACCAATAATATCACCAATGATATCACCAACAATATCACCAACAATATCACCAACAACATCACCAACAATATCACCAACAATATAATCAACAATATCACCAACAATATCACCAACAAATATCACCAACAAATATCACCAACAATATCAACAACAATATCACTAACAATATCACCAACAATATCGCAAACAATATCAACAACAATACCCCCAACAATATCAACAACAATATCACCAACAATATCAACCGCAATATCACCAACACTATCACCAACAATATCAACAACAATACCAACAACAATATCACCAACAATATCCACAACAATATCAACAACAATATCACCAACAATATCACCAACAATATCAACAACAATATCACCAACAATATCACCAACAATATCAACAACAATACCAACAACAATATCACCAACAATATCCACAACAATACCAACAACAATATCACCACGAATATCACCAACAATATCACCAACAATATCATCAACAATACCAATAACAATATCACCAACAATATCATCAACAATATCAACAACATCAACAACAATATCACCAACGACATCACCACCAATATCACCAACAATATCACCAATGACATCACCAATAATTTCACCAACGACTTCACCAACAATATTAACAACAACATCACCAACAATATCAACAACAATATCACCAACATCACCAACAATATCACCAACAATACCAATAACAATATCAACAACAATATCAACAACAATATCACTAAGAATATCAACAATATCACCAACAATATCAACAACAATATCACCAACAATATCACCAACAATATAAACAACAATATCACGAACAATATCACCAACAATATCAACAACAATACCAATAACAACATCAACAACAAATATCACCAACAAATATCAACAACAATATCAACAACAATATCAACAACAATATCAACAACAATACCAATAACAACATCAACAACAAATATCAAGAACAATATCAACAACAATATCACCAACAATATCAACAACAATATCACCAACAATATCACCAACAATATCAACAATATCAACAATATCACCAACAATATCAACAACAATATCAACAACAATATCACCAACAATATCAACAGCAATACCAACAACAATATCACAACAATACCAAAAACAATCTCAACAACAATATCAACAATACCAACAACAATATCTCCAACAAAATCAACAACAATACCAATAACAATATCAACAACAATATCACCAACA
The DNA here is from genome assembly GCF_037043375.1 of Chiloscyllium plagiosum. Classification (NCBI taxonomy): domain Eukaryota; kingdom Metazoa; phylum Chordata; class Chondrichthyes; order Orectolobiformes; family Hemiscylliidae; genus Chiloscyllium; species Chiloscyllium plagiosum. The sequence goes on from NW_028270164.1 coordinate 13,168,265, forward strand.
ATATCAACAACAATATCACCAACATTATCAACAACAATATCACCAACAATATCAACAACAATACCAACAACAATATCAACAACAATATCAACAACAATATCAACAACAATACCAATAACAATATCAACAACAATATCAACAACAATATCATCAACAATATCAACAACAATACCAATAACAATATCAACAACAATATCACCAACAATATCACCAACAATATCACCAACAATATCAACAACAATATCAACAACAATATTACCAATGTCACCAACAATATCAACAACAATACCAATAACAATATCAACAACAATATCATCAACAATATCAACAACAATATCAACAACAATATCACCAACAATATCAACAACAATACTAAAAACAATATCCCGACAATACCAACAACAATATCACCACGAATATCACCAACAATATCAATAACAATACCAATAACAATACCAATAACAATATCACCAACAATATCATCAACAATATCAACAACAAATACCAACAACAATATCACCAACAATATCAACAAAAATATCAACAACGATATCGCCAATATCACCAACAATATCACCAACAACATCAACAACAATATCACCAATGTCACCAACAATATCAACAACAATATCACTAACAATATCAACAACAATATCAACAACTATATCACCAACATTATCAACAACAATATCACCAATATCACCAACAATATCAACAACAATATCACCAACATCACCAACAATATCAACAACAATACCAATAACAATACAAATAACAATATCACCAACCATATCATCAACAATATCAACAACATCAACAACAATATCACCAACGACATCACCACCAATATCACCAACAATATCACCAATGACATCATCAACAATTTCACCAACGACTTCACCAACAATATTAACAACAACATCACCAACAATATCAACAACAATATCACCAACATCACCAACAATATCAACAATAATACCAATAACAATATCAACAACAATATCAACAACAATATCACTAAGAATATCAACAATATCACCAACAATATCAACAATAATATCACCAACAATATCACCAACAATATCAACAACAATATCACCAACATCACCAACAATATCAACAACAATACCAAAAACAATATCAACAACAATATCAACAACAATATCACTAAGAATATCAACAATATCACCAACAATATCAACAACAATATCACCAACAATATCAACAACAAATACCAACAACAATATCACCAACAATATCAACAAAAATATCAATAACAATATCTCCAATATCACCAACAATATCACCAACAACATCAACAACAATATCACCATCAATATCACCAATGTCACCAACAATATCAACAACAATATCACTAACAATATCAACAACAATATCAACAACTATATCACCAACATTATCAACAACAATATCACCAATATCACCAACAATATCAACAACAATATCACCAACAATATCAACAACAATATCACCAATATCACCAACAATATCACCAACACTATCAACAACAATACCAATAACAATATCAACAACAAATATCACCAACAAATATCACCAACAAATATCACCAACAATATCACTAACAATATCAACAATATCAACACAAATATCAACAACAATATCAACAACAATACCAATAACAATATCAACAACAATATCACCAACAATATCAACAACAAATATCCCCAACAAATATCACCAACAATATCAACAACAATTGCACGAACAATATCACCAACAATATCAACAACAATATCAACAACAATAGCACTAACAATATCACCAACAATATCAACAACAATATCACCAACAATATCACCAATAATATCAACAACACTATCACCAACAATATCAACAACAATATCAACAACAATATCAACAACAATATCACCAACAATATCAACAACAATATCAACAACAATATCACCAACAATATCACCAACAATATCAACAATATCAACAACAATATCACCAACAATATCACCAACAAATATCAACAAAAATATCACAAACAATGTCAACAACAATATCACCAACAATATCAACAACAATATCAACAGTATCACCAACAATATCTCCAACAATATCAACAATATCAACAACAATATCACCAACAATATCACCAACAAATATCACCAAAAATATCACAAACAATATCAACAACAATATCACCAACAATATCAACAACAATATCACCAACAATATCACCAACAATATCAACAATATCAACAACAATATCACCAACAATATCACCAACAAATATCACCAAAAATATCACAAACAATATCAACAACAATATCACCAATAATATCACCAACAATATCAACAACAAATATCACCAACAATATCCACAACAATATCAACAACAATATCACCAACAATATCACCATCAATATCAACAGTATCACCAACAATATCACCAACAATATCAACAATATCAACAACAATATCACCAACAATATCACCAACAATATCACCTACAATATCAACAACATCACCAACAATATCACCAACAACATCAACAACAATATCAGCAACGAGTTCAGCAATAATATCAACAACATCACCAATAATATCACCAACGATATCACCAATAAATATCACCAAAAACATCACCAACAAAATTACCAACAATATAATCAACAATATCACCAACAATATCACCAAATATCACCAACAAATATCACCAACAATATCAACAACAATATCAACAACAATATCACCAACAATATCGCAAACAATATCAACAACAATACCGCCAACAATATCAACAACAATACCAATAACAATATCAACGACAATATCACCAACAATATCACCAACAATATCAACAACAATATCACCAACAATATCACCAACAATATCAACAACAATACGAACAACAATATCACCAACAATATCAACAACAATATCACCAACAATATCGCAAACAATATCAACAACAATATCACCAACAATATCAACAACAATATCACCAACAATATGAACAGCAATACCAGCAACAATATCACAACAATACGAACAACAAAATCAACAACAATATCAACAATACCAACAACAATATCATCAACAATATCAACAACAATACAAATAACAATATCAACAACAATATCACCAACAATATCAACAACAATATCACCAACAATATCACCAACAATATCAACAAAATTATAAACAACAACAATATCACCAATATCACCAACAATATCAACAACAATACCAACAACAATATCAACAACAATATCACAAACAATATCAACAACAATACCAATAACAATATCAACAACAATATCACCAACAATATCACCAACAATATCAACAACAATACCAATAACAATATCAACAACAATATCACCAACAATATCACCAACAATATCAACAACAATACCAATAACAATATCAATAACAATATCAACAACAATATCACCAACAATATCAACAACAATATCACCAATATCACCAACAATATCAACAACAATACCAACAACAATATCAACAACAATATCACCAACAATATCAACAACAATACCAATAACAATATCAATAACAATATTATCAACAATATCAACAACAATACCAATAACAATATCAACAGCAATATCACCAACAATATCACCAACAATATCAACAACAATACCAATAACAATATCAACAACAATATCACCAACAATATCACCAACAAATATCACCAACAAATATCACCAACAAATATCACCAACAATATCAGCAACAATATCACTAACAATATCACCAAAAATATCGCAAACAATATCAACAACAATACCCCCAACAATATCAACAACAATACCAATAACAATATCAACGACAATATCACCAACAATATCACCAACAATACCAATAACAATATCAATAACAATATCAACAACAATATCACCAACAATATCAACAACAATACCAATAACAATATCAACAACAATATCACCAACAATATCACCAACAATATCAACAACAATACCAATAACAATATCAATAACAATATCAACAACAATATCACCAACAATATCAACAACAATATCACCAACAATATCACCAACAATATCACCTACAATATCAACAACATCAACAACAATATCACCAACAACATCAACAACAATATCAGCAACGAGTTCAGCAATAATATCAACAACATCACCAATAATATCACCAACGATATCACCAACAAATATCACCAAAAACATCACCAACAATATTACAAACAATATAATCAACAATATCACCAACAATATCACCAAATATCACCAACAAATATCACCAACAATATCAACAACAATATCAACAACAATATCACCAACAATATCGCAAACAATATCAACAACAATACCGCCAACAATATCAAAAAAAAACCAATAACAATATCAACGACAATATCACCAACAATATCACCAACAATATCAACAACAATATCACCAACAATATCACCAACAATATCAACAACAATACGAACAACAATATCACCAACAATATCAACAACAATATCACCAACAATATCGCAAACAATATCAACAACAATATCACCAACAATATCAACAACAATATCAACAACAATATCACCAACAATATGAACAGCAATACCAGCAACAATATCACAACAATACGAACAACAAAATCAACAACAATATCAACAATACCAACAACAATATCATCAACAATATCAACAACAATACAAATAACAATATCAACAACAATATCACCAACAATATCAACAACAATATCACCAACAATATCACCAACAATATCAACAAAATTATAAACAACAACAATATCACCAATATCACCAACAATTTCAACAACAATACCAACAACAATATCAACAACAATATCACAAACAATATCAACAACAATACCAATAACAATATCAACAACAATATCACCAACAATATCACCAACAATATCAACAACAATACCAATAACAATATCAACAACAATATCACCAACAATATCACCAACAATATCAACAACAATACCAATAACAATATCAATAACAATATCAACAACAATATCACCAACAATATCAACAACAATATCACCAACAATATCAACAACAATATCACCAATATCACCAACAATATCAACAACAATACCAACAACAATATCAACAACAATATCACCAACAATATCAACAACAATACCAATAACAATATCAATAACAATATTATCATCAATATCAACAACAATACCAATAACAATATCAACAACAATATCACCAACAATATCACCAACAATATCAACAACAATACCAATAACAATATCAACAACAATATCACCAACAATATCACCAACAAATATCACCAACAAATATCACCAACAATATCAACAACAATATCACTAACAATATCACCAACAATATCGCAAACAATATCAACAACAATACCGTCAACAATATCAACAACAATACCAATAACAATATCAACGACAATATCACCAACAATATCACCAACAATATCAACAACAATATCACCAACAATATCACCAACAATATCAACAACAATACCAACAACAATATCACCAACAATATCAACAACAATATCACCAACAATATCGCAAACAATATCAACAACAATATCACCAACAATATCAACAACAATATCAACAACAATATCACCAACAATATCACCAGCAATACCAACAACAATATCAACAACAATATCACCAACACTATCACCAACAATATCAACAACAATACCAACAACAATATCACCAACAATATCAACAACAATATCACCAACAATATCGCAAACAATATCAACAACAATATCACCAACAATATCAACAACAATATCACCAACAATATCACCAACAATATCAACAGCAATACCAACAACAATATCAACAACAATATCACCAACAATATCACCAACAATATCAACAACAAATATCACCAACAATATCCACAACAATATCAACAACAATATCACCAACAATATCACCATCAATATCAACAGTATCACCAACAATATCACCAACAATATCACCAACAATATCAATAATATCAACAACAATATCACCAACAATATCTCCAACAATTTCACCAACAATATCAACAACATCACCAACAATATCACAAACAACATCAACAACAATATCAGCAACAAGTTCAGCAATAATATCAACAACATCACCAATAATATCACCAACGATATCACCAACAATATCACCAAAAACATCACCAACAATATCACCAACAATATAATCAACAATATCACCAACAATATCACCAACAAATATCACCAACAAATATCACCAACAATATCAACAACAATATCACTAACAATATCACCAACAATATCGCAAACAATATCAACAACAATACCGCCAACAATATCAACAACAATACCAATAACAACATCAATGACAATATCACCAACAATATCACCAACAATATCAACAACAATATCACCAACAATATCACCAACAATATCAACAACAATACCAACAACAATATCACCAACAATGTCAACAACAATATCACCAACAATATCAACAACAATATCACCAACAATATCAAAAACAATATCACCAACAATATCAACAGCAATACCAGCAACAATATCACAACAATACAAACAACAAAATCAACAACAATATAAACAATACCAACAACAATATCACCAACAATATCAACAACAATACAAATAACAATATCAACAACAATATCACCAACAATATCAACAACATTATCACAAACAATATCACCAACAATATCAACAAAATTATAAACAACAACAATATCACCAATATCACCAACAATATCAACAACAATACCAACAACAATATCAACAACAATATCACCAACAATATCAACAACAATACCAATAACAATATCAACAACAATATCACCAACAATATCACCAACAATATCAACAACAATATCACCAACAATATCACCAACAATAGCAACAACAATACCAATAACAATATCAATAACAATATCAACAACAATATCACCAACAATATCACCAACAACATCAACAACAATATCAACAACAATATCACCAACAATATCAACAACAATACGAACAACAATATCACCAACAATATCAACAACAATATCACCAACAATATCACCAACAATATCAACAACAAATATCACCAACAAAATCAACAACAATATCAACAACAATATCACCAACAATATCACCAACAAATATCACCAACAAATATCACCAACAATATCAACAACAATATCACTAACAATATCACCAACAATATCGCAAACAATATCAACAACAATACCGCCAATATCAACAACAATACCAATAACAACATCAATGACAATATCACCAACAATATCACCAACAATATCAACAACAATATCACCAACAATATCACCAACAATATCAACAACAATACCAACAACAATATCACCAACAATGTCAACAACAATATCACCAACAATATCGCAAACAATATCAACAACAATATCACCAACAATATCAACAACAATATCAACAACAATATCACCAACAATATCAACAGCAATACCAGCAACAATATCACAACAATACAAACAACAAAATCAACAACAATATAAACAATACCAACAACAATATCACCAACAATATCAACAACAATACAAATAACAATATCAACAACAATATCACCAACAATATCAACAACATTATCACAAACAATATCACCAACAATATCAACAAAATTATAAACAACAACAATATCACCAATATCACCAACAATATCAACAACAATACCAACAACAATATCAACAACAATATCACCAACAATATCAACAACAATACCAATAACAATATCAACAACAATATCACCAACAATATCACCAACAATATCAACAACAATACCAATAACAATATCAACAACAATATCACCAACAATATCACCAACAATATCAACAACAATACCAATAACAATATCAATAACAATATCAACAACAATATCACCAACAATATCACCAACAACATCAACAACAATATCAACAACAATATCACCAACAATATCAACAACAATACGAACAACAATATCACCAACAATATCAACAACAATATCACCAACAATATCACCAACAATATCAACAACAAATATCACCAACAAAATCAACAACAATATCAACAACAATATCACCAACAATATCACCATCAATATCAACAGTATCACCAACAATATCACCAACAATATCAACAATATCAACAACAATATCACCAACAATATCAACAACATCACCAACAATATCACCAACAACATCAACAACAACATCAACAACAATATCACCAACGAGTTCACCAATAATATTAACAACATCACCAATAATATCACCAACGATATCACCAACAATATCACCAACACCATCACCAACAATATCACCAACAATATAATCAACAATATCACCAACAATATCACCAACAAATATCACCAACAAATATCACCAACAATATCAACAATATCAACAACAATATCACCAACAATATCACCAACAATATCACCAACAATATCAACATCACCAACAATATCACCAACAATATCACCAACAACATCAACAACAATATCACCAACGAGTTCACCAATAATATCAACAACATCACCAATAATATTACCAACAATATCACCAACAATATCACCAACAATATCACCAACATCACCCACAATATCACCAACAATATAATCAACAATATCACCAACAATATCACCAACAAATATCACCAACAAATATCACCAACAATATCAACAACAATATCACTAGAAATATCACCAACAATATCGCAAACAATATCAACAACAATACCCCCAACAATATCAACACCAATATCAACAACAATATCACCAACAATATCAACAGCAATATCACCAACAATATCAACAACAATATCACCAACACTATCACCAACAATATCAACAACAATACCAACAACAATATCACCAACCATATCCCCAACAATATCAACAACAATATCACCAACAATAGCGCAAACAATGTCAACAACAATATCACCAACAATATCACCAACAATATCACCAAAAATAACACCAACAATATCACCAACGATATCAACATCAATATCAACAATATCACCAACAATATCAACAACAATATCAACAATAATATCACCAACAATATCAACAGCAATACCAACAACAATATCACAACAATACCGACAACAATCTCAACAACAATATCAACAATACCAACAACAATATCACCAACAAAATCAACAACAATACCAATAACAATATCAACAACAATATCACCAACAATATCAACAACAATATCAACAACAATATCACCAACAATATCAACAACAATACCAACAACAATATCAACAACAATATCACCAACAATATCAACAATACCAGTAACAATATCAACAACAATATCAACAACAATATCATCAACAATATCAACAACAATACCAATAACAATATCAACAACAATATCACCAACAATATCACCAACAATATCAACAACAATATCAACAACAATATCAACAACAATATTACCAATATCACCAACAATATCAACAACAATACCAATAACAATATCAACAACAATATCACCAGCAATATCAACAACAATATCAACAACAATATCACCAACAATATCAACAACAATATCACCACGAATATCACCAACAATATCAACAACAATACCAATAACAATACCAATATAACAATATCACCAACAATATCACCAACAACATCAACAACAATATCAACATCAATATCACCAATGTCACCAACAATATCAACAACAATATCACGAAAAATATCAACAACAATATCAACAACTATAACACCAACATTATCAACAACAATATCACCAATATCACCAACAATATCAACAACAATATCACCAAAAATATCAACAACAATATCACCAACATTATCAACAACAATATCAACAACAATATCACCAACAATATCAACAACAATACCAACAACAATATCAACAACAATATCACCAACAATATCAACAACAATACCAGTAACAATATCAACAACAATATCATCAACAATATCAACAACAATACCAATAACAATATCATCAACAATATCAACAACAATACCAATAACAATATCAACAACAATATCACCAACAATATCAACAACAATATCAACAACAATATTACCAATATCACCAACAATATCAACAACAATACCAATAACAATATCAACAACAATATCACCAACAATATCAACAACAATATCAACAACAATATCACCAACAATATCAACAACAATACTAAAAACAATATCACAACAATACCAACAACCATATCACCACGAATATCACCAACAATATCAACAACAATACCAATAACAATACCAATAACAATATCACCAACAATATCATCAACAATATCAACAACAAATACCAACAACAATATCACCAACAATATCAACAAAAATATCAACAACAATATCAACAACAATATCAATAGTATCACCAACAATATCACCAACAATATCAACAATATCAACAACAATATCACCAACAAATATCACCAAAAATATCACAAACAATATCAACAACAATATCACCAACAATATCAACAACAATATCACCAACTATATCACCAACAATATCAACAATATCAACAACAATATCACCAACAATATCACCAACAAATATCACCAAAAATATCACAAACAATATCAACAACAATATCAACAACAATATCACCAACAATATCAACAACAAATATCACCAACAATATAAACAACAATATCAACAACAATATCACCAACAATATCACCATCAATATCAACAGTATCACCAACAATATCACCAACAATATCACCAATATCACCAACAATATCAACAACAATACCAACAACAATATCAACAATATCACCCACAATATCAACAACAATACCAATAACAATATCAACAACAATATCAACAACAATATCACCAACAATATCAACAACAATACCAATAACAATATCAACAACAATATCACCAACAATATCGCCAACAATATCAACAACAATACCAATAACAATATCAACAACAATATCACCAACAATATCACCAACAATATCAACAACAATACCAATAACAATATCAACAACAATATCAACAACAATATCACCAACAATATCAACAACAACACCAATAACAATATCAACAACAATATCACCAACAATAGCACCAACAATATCAACAACAATACCAATAACAATATCAACAACAATATCACCAACAATATCACCAACAATATCAACAACAATATCAACAACAATATCAGCAATATCACCAACAATATCAACAACAATATCAACAACAATATCAATAACATAATCACCAACAATATCAACAACAATACCAATAACAATATCAACAACAATATCAACAACAATATCATCAACAATATCTACAACAATACCAATAACAATATCAACAACAATATCACCAACAATATCACCAACAATATCAACAACAATACCAATAACAATATCAACAACAATATCACCAACAATATCACCAACAATATCAACAACAATATCAACAACAATATCAGCAATATCACCAACAATATCAACAACAATATCAACAACAATATCAATAACATAATCACCAACAATATCAACAACAATACCAATAACAATATCAACAACAATATCAACAACAATATCATCAACAATATCTACAACAATACCAATAACAATATCACCAACAATATCAACAACAATATCAACAACAATATCAGCAATATCACCAACAATATCAACAACAATATCAACAATATCAACAACAATATCACCAACAATATCACCAACAATATCAACAACAATACCAATAACAATATCAACAACAATATCAACAACAATATCACCAACAATATCAACAACAACACCAATAACAATATCAACAACAATATCACCAACAATAGCACCAACAATATCAACAACAATACCAATAACAATATCAACAACAATATCACCAACAATATCACCAACAATATCAACAACAATATCAACAACAATATCAGCAATATCACCAACAATATCAACAACAATATCAACAACAATATCAATAACATAATCACCAACAATATCAACAACAATACCAATAACAATATCAACAACAATATCAACAACAATATCATCAACAATATCTACAACAATACCAATAACAATATCAACAACAATATCACCAACAATATCACCAACAATATCAACAACAATACCAATAACAATATCAACAACAATATCACCAACAATATCACCAACAATATCAACAACAATATCAACAACAATATCAGCAATATCACCAACAATATCAACAACAATATCAACAACAATATCAATAACATAATCACCAACAATATCAACAACAATACCAATAACAATATCAACAACAATATCAACAACAATATCATCAACAATATCTACAACAATACCAATAACAATATCACCAACAATATCAACAACAATATCAACAACAATATCAGCAATATCACCAACAATATCAACAACAATATCAACAACAATATCAATAACCATATCACCAACAATATCAACAACAATACCAATAACAATATCAACAACAATATCAACAACAATATCATCAACAATATCAACAACAATACCAATAACAATATCAACAACAATATCACCAACAATATCACCAACAATATCAACAACAATACCAATAACAATATCAACAACAATATCACCAACAATATCACCAACAAATATCACCAACAATATCAACAACAATATCACTAACAATATCACCAACTATATCGCAAACAATATCAACAACAATACCCCCAACAATATCAATAACAATACCAATAACAATATCAACGACAATATCTCCAACAATATCAACAACAATATCACCAGCAATATCACCAACAATATCAACAACAATACCAACAACAATATCACCAACAATATCAACAACAATATCACCAACAATATCACAAACAATATCAACAACAATATCACCAACAATATCAACAACAATATCAACAACAATATCACCAACAATATCAACAGCAATACCAACAACAATATCACAACAATACGAACAACAATATCAACAACAATACCAATAACAATATCAACAACAATATCACCAACAATATCACCAACAATATCAACAACAATATCAACAACAATATCAGCAATATCACCAACAATATCAACAACAATATCAACAACAATATCAATAACATAATCACCAACAATATCAACAACAATACCAATAACAATATCAACAACAATATCAACAACAATATCATCAACAATATCTACAACAATACCAATAACAATATCACCAACAATATCAACAACAATATCAACAACAATATCAGCAATATCACCAACAATATCAACAACAATATCAACAACAATATCAATAACCATATCACCAACAATATCAACAACAATACCAATAACAATATCAACAACAATATCAACAACAATATCATCAACAATATCAACAACAATACCAATAACAATATCAACAACAATATCACCAACAATATCACCAACAATATCAACAACAATACCAATAACAATATCAACAACAATATCACCAACAATATCACCAACAAATATCACCAACAATATCAACAACAATATCACTAACAATATCACCAACTATATCGCAAACAATATCAACAACAATACCCCCAACAATATCAATAACAATACCAATAACAATATCAACGACAATATCACCAACAATATCAACAACAATATCACCAGCAATATCACCAACAATATCAACAACAATACCAACAACAATATCACCAACAATATCAACAACAATATCACCAACAATATCACAAACAATATCAACAACAATATCACCAACAATATCAACAACAATATCAACAACAATATCACCAACAATATCAACAGCAATACCAACAACAATATCACAACAATACGAACAACAATATCAACAACAATACCAATAACAATATCAATAACAATATTATCAACAATATCAACAACAATACCAATAACAATATCAACATTAATATCACCAACAATATCACCAACAATATTAACAACAATACCAATAACAATATCAACAACAATATCACCAACAATATCACCAACAAATATCACCAACAACTATCACCAACAATATCAACAACAATATCACTAACAATATCACCAACAATATCGCAAACAATATCAACAACAATACCCCCAACAATATCAACAACAATACCCCCAACAATATCAACAACAATACCAATAACAATATCAACGACAATATCACCAACAATATCACCAACAATATCAACAACAATATCACCAACAATATCACCAACAATATCAACAACAATACCAACAACAATATCACCAACAATATCAACAACAATATCACCAACAATATCGCAAACAATATCAACAACAATATCACCAACAATATCAACAACAATATCAACAACAATATCACCAACAATATCACCAGCAATACCAACAACAATATCAACAACAATATCACCAACACTATCACCAACAATATCAACAACAATACCAACAACAATATCACCAACAATATCAACAACAATATCACCAACAATATCGCAAACAATATCAACAACAATATCACCAACAATATCAACAACAATATCACCAACAATATCACCAACAATATCAACAGCAATACCAACAACAATATCAACAACAATATCACCAACAATATCACCAACAATATCAACAACAAATATCACCAACAATATCCACAACGATATCAACAACAATATCACCAACAATATCACCATCAATATCAACAGTATCACCAACAATATCACCAAAAATATCACCAACAATATCAATAATATCAACAACAATATCACCAACAATATCACCAACAATATCACCAACAATATCAACAACATCACCAACAATATCACCAACAACATCAACAACAATATCAGCAACAAGTTCAGCAATAATATCAACAACATCACCAATAATATCACCAACGATATCACCAAAAATATCACCAAAACCATCACCAACAATATCACCAACAATATAATCAACAATATCACCAACAATATCACCAACAAATATCACCAACAAATATCACCAACAATATCAACAACAATATCACTAACAATATCACCAACAATATCGCAAACAATATCAACAACAATACCGCCAACAATATCAACAACAATACCAATAACAACATCAATGACAATATCACCAACAATATCACCAACAATATCAACAACAATATCACCAACAATATCACCAACAATATCAACAACAATACCAACAACAATATCACCAACAATGTCAACAACAATATCACCAACAATATCGCAAACAATATCAACAACAATATCACCAACAATATCAACAATATCAACAACAATATCACCAACAATATCAACAGCAATACCAGCAACAATATCACAACAATACAAACAACAAAATCAACAACAATATAAACAATACCAACAACAATATCACCAACAATATCAACAACAATACAAATAACAATATCAACAACAATATCACCAACAATATCAACAACATTATCACAAACAATATCACCAACAATATCAACAAAATTATAAACAACAACAATATCACCAATATCACCAACAATATCAACAACAATACCAACAACAATATCAACAACAATATCACCAACAATATCAACAACAATACCAATAACAATATCAACAACAATATCACCAACAATATCAACAACAATACCAATAACAATATCAACAACAATATCACCAACAATATCACCAACAATATCAACAACAATACCAATAACAATATCAATAACAATATCAACAACAATATCACCAACAATATCACCAACAACATCAACAACAATATCAACAACAATATCACCAACAATATCAACAACAATACGAACAACAATATCACCAACAATATCAACAACAATATCACCAACAATATCACCAACAATATCAACAACAAATATCACCAACAAAATCAACAACAATATCAACAACAATATCACCAACAATATCACCATCAATATCAACAGTATCACCAACAATATCACCAACAATATCAACAATATCAACAACAATATCACCAACAATATCACCAACAATATCAACATCACCAACAATATCACCAACAACATCAACAACAATATCACCAACGAGTTCACCAATAATATCAACATCACCAATAATATCACCAACGATATCACCAACAATATCACCAACACCATCACCAACAATATCACCAACAATATAATCAACAATATCACCAACAATATCACCAACAAATATCACCAACAAATATCACCAACAATATCAACAATATCAACAACAATATCACCAACAATATCACCAACAATATCACCAACAATATCAACATCACCAACAATATCACCAACAATATCACCAACAACATCAACAACAATATCACCAACGAGTTCACCAATAATATCAACAACATCACCAATAATATTACCAACAATATCACCAACAATATCACCAACAATATCACCAACATCACCCACAATATCACCAACAATATAATCAACAATATCACCAACAATATCACCAACAAACATCACCAACAAATATCACCAACAATATCAACAACAATATCACTATCAATATCACCAACAATATCGCAAACAATATCAACAACAATACCCCCAACAATATCAACACCAATATCACCAACAATATCACCAACAATATCAACAGCAATATCACCAACAATATCAACAACAATATCACCAACATTATCACCAACAATATCAACAACAATACCAACAACAATATCACCAACCATATCCCCAACAATATCAACAACAATACCAACAACAATACGGCAAACAATATCAACAACAATATCACCTACAATATCACCAACAATATCACCAAAAATAACACCAACAATATCACCAACGATATCAACAACAATATCAACAATATCACCAACAATATCAACAATAATATCACCAACAATATCAACAGCAATACCAACAACAATATCACAACAATACCAACAACAATCTCAACAACAATATCAACAATACCAACAACAATATCACCAACAAAATCAACAACAATACCAATAACAATATCAACAAAAATATCACCAACAATATCAACAACAATATCACCAACATTATCAACAACAATATCAACAACAATATCACCAACAATATCAACAACAATACCAACAACAATATCAACAACAATATCACCAACAATATCAACAACAATACCAGTAACAATATCAACAACAATATCAACAACAATATCACCAACAATATCAACAACAATATCAACAACATTATCAACAACAATATCAACAACAATATCACCAACAATATCAACAACAATACCAACAACAATATCAACAACAATATCACCAACAATATCAACAACAATACCAGTAACAATATCAACAACAATACCAATAACAATATCAACAACAATATCACCAACAATATCACCAACAATATCAACAACAATATCAACAACAATATTACCAATATCACCAACAATATCAACAACAATACCAATAACAATATCAACAACAATATCACCAGCAATATCAACAACAATATCAACAACAATATCACCAACAATATCAACAACAATATCACCACGAATATCACCAACAATATCAACAACAATACCAATAACAATACCAATAACAATATCACCAACAATATCATCAACAATATCAACAACAAATACCAACAACAATATCACCAACAATATCAACAACAATATCTCCAATATCACCAACAATATCACCAGCAATATCAACAACAATATCAACATCAATATCACCAATGTCACCAACAATATCAACAACAATATCACCAACAATATCAACAACAATATCAACAACTATAACACCAACATTATCAACAACAATATCACCAATATCACCAACAATATCAACAACAATATCACCAACAATATCAACAACAATATCACCAACATTATCAACAACAATATCAACAACAATATCACCAACAATATCAACAACAATACCAACAACAATATCAACAACAATATCACCAACAATATCAACAAAAATACCAGTAACAATATCAACAACAATATCATCAACAATTTCAACAACAATACCAATAACAATATCAACAACAATATCACCAACAATATCAACAACAATATCAACAACAATATTACCAATATCACCAACAATATCAACAACAATACCAAAAACAATATCAACAACAATATCACCAACAATATCAACAACAATATCAACAACAATATCACCAACAATATCAATAACAATACTAAAAACAATATCACAACAATACCAACAACCATATCACCACGAATATCACCAACAATATCAACAACAATACCAATAACAATACCAATAACAATATCACCAACAATATCATCAACAATATCAACAACAAATACCAACAACAATATCACCAACAATATCAACACAAATATCAACAACAATATCAACAACAATATCAATAGTATCACCAACAATATCACCAACAATATGAACAATATCAACAACAATATCACCAACAAATATCACCAAAAATATCACAAACAGTATCAACAACAATATCACCAACAATATCAACAACAATATCACCAACTATATCACCAACAATATCAACAATATCAACAACAATATCACCAACAATATCACCAACAAATATCACCAAAAATATCACAAACAATATCAACAACAATATCAACAACAATATCACCAACAATATCAACAACAAATATCACCAACAATATCAACAACAATATCAACAACAATATCACCAACAATATCACCATCAATATCAACAGTATCACCAACAATATCACCAACAATATCAACAATATCAACAACAATATCACCAACGAGTTCACCAACAATATCAACAACATCACCAACAATATCACCAACAATATCACCAACAACATCAACAACAATATCACCAACGAGTTCACCAATAATATCAACAAAATCACCAATAATATCACCAACGATGTCACCAACAATATCACCAAAAACATCACCAACAATATCACCAACAATATAATCAACAATATCACCAACAATATCACCAACAAATATCTCCAACAAATATCACCAACAATATCAACAACAATATCACTAACAATATCACCAACAATATCGCAAACAATATCAACAACAATACCGCCAACAATATCAACAACAATACCAATAACAATATCAACGACAATATCACCAACAATATCACCAACAATATCAACAACAATATCACCAACAATATCACCAACAATATCAACAACAATACCAACAACAATATCACCAACAATATCAACAACAATATCACCAACAATATCGCAAACAATATCAACAATATCACCAACAATATCAACAACAATATCAACAACAATATCACCAACAATATCCACAGCAATACCAACAACAATATCACAACAATACGAACAACAATATCAACAACAATATCAACAATATCAACAACAATATCACCAACAATATCAACAACAATATCACCAACAATATCAACAACAATATCAACAACAATATCACCAATATCACCAACAATATCAACAACAATACCAACAACAATATCAACAATATCACCCACAATATCAACAACAATACCAATAACAATATCAACAACAATATCAACAACAATATCACCAAAAATATCAACAACAATACCAACAACAATATCAACAACAATATCACCAACAATATCGCCAACAATATCAACAACAATACCAATAACAATATCAACAACAATATCACCAACAATATCACCAACAATATCAACAACAATACCAATAACAATATCAACAACAATATCAACAACAATATCACCAACAATATCAACAACAACACCAATAACAATATCAACAACAATATCACCAACAATATCACCAACAATATCAACAACAATATCAACAACAATATCACCAACAATATCGCAAACAATATCAACAACAATACCGCCAACAATATCAACAACAATACCAATAACAATATCAAAGACAATATCACCAACAATATCACCAACAATATCAACAACAATATCACCAACAATATCACCAACAATATCAACAACAATACCAACAACAATATCACCAACAATATCAACAACAATATCACCAACAATATCGCAAACAATATCAACAATATCACCAACAATATCAACAACAATATCAACAACAATATCACCAACAATATCCTCAGCAATACCAACAACAATATCACAACAATACGAACAACAATATCAACAACAATATCAACAATATCAACAACAATATCACCAACAATATCAACAACAATATCACCAACAATATCACCAACAATATCAACAACAATATCAACAACAATATCACCAATATCACCAACAATATCAACAACAATACCAACAACAATATCAACAATATCACCCACAATATCAACAACAATACCAATAACAATATCAACAACAATATCAACAACAATATCACCAACAATATCAACAACAATACCAATAACAATATCAACAACAATATCACCAACAATATCGCCAACAATATCAACAACAATACCAATAACAATATCAACAACAATATCACCAACAATAGCACCAACAATATCAACAACAATACCAATAACAATATCAACAACAATATCAACAACAATATCACCAACAATATCAACAACAATACCAATAACAATATCAACAACAATATCACCAACAATATCACCAACAATATCAACAACAATATCAGCAATATCACCAACAATATCAACAACAATATCAACAACAATATCAATAACAATATCACCAACAATATCAACAACAATACCAATAACAATATCAACAACAATATCAACAACAATATCATCAACAATATCAACAACAATACCAATAACAATATCAACAACAATATCACCAACAATATCACCAACAATATCAACAACAATACCAATAACAATATCAACAACAATATCAGCCATATCACCAACAATATCAACAACATTATCAACAACAATATCAATAACAATATCACCAACAATATCAACAACAATACCAATAACAATATCAACAACAATATCAACAACAATATCATCAACAATATCAACAACAATACCAATAACAATATCAACAACAATATCAACAACAATATCACCAAAAATATCAACAACAATACCAACAACAATATCAACAACAATATCACCAACAATATCGCCAACAATGTCAACAACAATACCAATAACAATATCAACAACAATATCACCAACAATATCACCAACAATATCAACAACAATACCAATACCAATATCAACAACAATATCAACAACAATATCACCAACAATATCAACAACAACACCAATAACAATATCAACAACAATATCACCAACAATATCACCAACAATATCAACAACAATATCAACAACAATATCACCAACAATATTGCAAACAATATCAACAACAATACCGCCAACAATATCAACAACAATACCAATAACAATATCAAAGACAATATCACCAACAATATCACCAACAATATCAACAACAATATCACCAACAATATCACCAACAATATCAACAACAATACCAACAACAATATCACCAACAATATCAACAACAATATCACCAACAATATCGCAAACAATATCAACAATATCACCAACAATATCAACAACAATATCAACAACAATATCACCAACAATATCCTCAGCAATACCAACAACAATATCACAACAATACGAACAACAATATCAACAACAATATCAACAATATCAACAACAATATCACCAACAATATCAACAACAATATCACCAACAATATCACCAACAATATCAACAACAATATCAACAACAATATCACCAATATCACCAACAATATCAACAACAATACCAACAACAATATCAACAATATCACCCACAATATCAACAACAATACCAATAACAATA
This sequence comes from Chiloscyllium plagiosum, assembly GCF_037043375.1. Classification (NCBI taxonomy): domain Eukaryota; kingdom Metazoa; phylum Chordata; class Chondrichthyes; order Orectolobiformes; family Hemiscylliidae; genus Chiloscyllium; species Chiloscyllium plagiosum. Next base: position 13,190,192 of record NW_028270164.1, read on the forward strand.
TCAACAACAATATCAACAACAATATCACCAACAATATCAACAACAATACCAATAACAATATCAACAACAATATCACCAACAATATCGCCAACAATATCAACAACAATACCAATAACAATATCAACAACAATATCACCAACAATAGCACCAACAATATCAACAACAATACCAATAACAATATCAACAACAATATCAACAACAATATCACCAACAATATCAACAACAATACCAATAACAATATCAACAACGATATCACCAACAATATCACCAACAATATCAACAACAATATCAGCAATATCACCAACAATATCAACAACAATATCAACAACAATATCAATAACATTATCACCAACAATATCAACAACAATACCAATAACAATATCAACAACAATATCAACAACAATATCATCAACAATATCAACAACAATACCAATAACAATATCAACAACAATATCACCAACAATATCACCAACAATATCAACAACAATACCAATAACAATATCAACAACAATATCAGCCATATCACCAACAATATCAACAACAATATCAACAACAATATCAATAACAATATCACCAACAATATCAACAACAATACCAATAACAATATCAACAACAATATCAACAACAATATCATCAACAATATCAACAACAATACCAATAACAATATCAACAACAATATCACCAACAATATCACCAACAATATCAACAACAATACCAATAACAATATCAACAACAATATCACCAACAATATCACCAACAAATATCACCAACAAATATCACCAACAATATCAACAACAATATCACTAACAATATCACCAACTATATCGCAAACAATATCAACAACTATACCCCCAACAATATCAATAACAATACCAATAACAATATCAACGACAATATCACCAACAATATCAACAACAATATCACCAGCAATATCACCAACAATATCAACAACAATACCAACAACAATATCACCAACAATATCAACAACAATATCACCAACAATATCACAAACAATATCAACAACAATATCACCATCAATATCAACAACAATATCAACAACAATATCACCAACAATATCAACAGCAATACCAACAACAATATCACAACAATACGAACAACAATATCAACAACAATATCAACAATACCAACAACAATATCACCAACAATATCAACAACAATACCAATAACAATATCAACAACAATATCACCAACAATATCAACAACAATATCACCAACAATATCACCAACAATATCAACAACAATATCAACAACAATATCACCAATATCACCAACAATATCTACAACAATACCAACAACAATATCAACAACAATATCACCAACAATATCAACAACAATACCAATAACAATATCAACAACAATATCAACAACAATATCATCAACAATATCAACAACAATACCAATAACAATATCAACAACAATATCACCAACAATATCACCAACAATATCAACAACAATATAAACAACAATATCACCAACAATATCACCAACAATATCAACAACAATATCAACAATATCACCAACAATATCAACAACAATATCAACAACAATATCACCAACAATATCAACAGCAATACCAACAACAATATCACAACAATACCAACAACAATATCAACAACAATATCACCAACAATATCACCAATATCACCAACAATATCAACAACAATACCAACAACAATATCAACAACAATACCAATAACAATATCAACAACAATACCAACAACAATATCATCAACAATATCAGCAACAATACCAATAACAATATCAACAACAATATCACCAACAATATCAACAACAATATCAACAACAATATTACCAATATCATCAACAATATCAACAACAATACCAATAACAATATCAACAACAATATCACCAACAATATCACCAACAATATCAACAACAATATCACCAACAATATCACCAACAATATCAACAACAATACCAATAACAATACCAATAACAATATCACCAACAATATCATCAACAATATCAACAACAATATCACCAACAATATCAACAACAAAAACCAACAACAATATCACCAACAATATCAACAATATTATCAACAACAATATCTCCAATATCACCAACAATATCACCAACAACATCAACAACAATATCACCAACAATATCACCAATGTCACCAACAATATCAACAACAATATCACTAACAATATCAACAACAATATCAACAACTATATCACCAACATTATCAACAACAATATCACCAATATCACCAACAATATCAACAATAATATCGCCAACAATATCAACAACAATATCACAAATATCACCAGCAATATCAACAACAATATCAATAACAATATCAACAACAAATATCAACAACAAATATCGCCAACAAATATCACCAACAATATCACCAACAATATCAACAACAATATCAACAACACTATCACCAACAATATCAACAACAATATCAACAGCAATATCACCAACAATATCAACAACAATATCACCAACAATATCACCAACAATATCACAAACAATATCAACAACAATATCACCAACAATATCAACAACAATATCAACAGTATCACCAACAATATCACCAACAATATCAACAATATCAACAACAATATCACCAACAATATCACCAACAAATATCACCAAAAATATCAACAACAATATCAACAACAATATCACCAACAATATCAACAACAATATCACTAACTATATCACCAACAATAACAACAATATCAACAACAATATCACCAACAATATCACCAACAAATATCACCAAAAATATCACAAACAATATCAACAACAATATCACCAACAATATCAACAACAAATATCACCAACAAAATCAACAACAATATCAACAACAATATCACCAACAATATCACCATCAATATCAACAGTATCACCAACAATATCACCAACAATATCAACAATATCAACAACAATATCACCAACAATATCAACAACAATATCACCAACAATATCAACAACATCACCAACAATATCACCAACGAGTTCACCAATAATTTCAACAACATCACCAATAATATCACCAGCGATATCACCAACAATATCACCAACAACATTACCAACAATATCACCAACAATATAATCAACAATATCACCAACAATATCACCAACAAATATCACCAACAATATCAACAACAATATCACTAACAATATCACCAACAATATCGCAAACAATATCAACAACAATACCCCCAACAATATTAACAACAATACCAATAACAATATCAACGACAATATCACCAATAATATCACCAACAATATCAACAACAATATCACCAACAATATCACCAACAATATCAACAACAATACCAACAACAATATCAACAACAATATCACCAACAATATCGCAAACAATATCAACAACAATTTCACCAACAATATCAACAACATCAACAATATCACCAACAATATCAACAACAATATCAAAAACAATATCACCAACAATATCAAAAGCAATACCAACAACAATATCACAAAAATACGAACAACAATATCAACAACAATATCAACAATAACAACAACAATATCACCAACAATATCAACAACAATACCAATAACAATATCAACAACAATATCACCAACAATATCACCAACAATATCACCAACAATATCAACAACAAAACCAACAACAATATCACCAATATCACTAACAATATCAACAACAATACCTATAACAATGTCAACAACAATATCAACAACAATATCACCAACAATATCAACAACAATAACAATAACAATATCAACAACAATATCACCAACAATATCTCCAACAATATCACCAACAATATCAACAACAATATTACCAATATCACCAACAATATCAACAACAATACCAATAACAATATCACCAACAATATCACCAACAATATCAACAACAATATCACCAACAATATCAACAACAATACCAAAAACAATAACACAACAATACCAACAACAATATCACCACGAATATCACCAACAATATTAACAACAATACCAATAACAATACCAATAACAATATCACCAACAATATCATCAACTATATCAACAACAATATCACCAACAAAATCAACAATAAATACCAACAACAATATCACCAACAATATCAACAAACATATCAACAACAATATCTCCAAAATCATCAGAAATATCACCAACAACATCAACAACAATATCACCAACAATATCACCAATGTCACCAACGATATCAACAACAATATCACCAACAATATCAACAACAATACCAATAACAATATCAACAACAATATCAACAACAATATCATCAACAATATCAACAACAATACCAATAACAATATCAACAACAATATCACCAACAATAGCAACAACAATATGACCAACAATATCACCAACAATATCAACAACAATATCAACAGCAATATCACCAACAATATCACCAACAATATCAACAACAATATCACCAACAATATCACCAACAAATATCACCAACAATATCACAAACAATATCAACAACAATATCACCAACAATATCACCAACAATATCAACAACAAATATCACCAACAAAATCAACAACAATATCACCAACAAAATCAACAACAATATCAACAACAATATCACCAACAATATCACCATCAATATCAACAGTATCACCAACAATATCACCAACAATATCAACAATATCAACAACAATATCACCAACAATATCACCAACAATATCAACAACATCACCAACAATATCACCAACGAGTTCACCAATAATATCAACATCATCACCAAGAATATCAACAACAATATCACCGACAATATCACCAACAACATTACCAACAATATCACCAACAATATAATCAACAATATCACCAACAATATCACCAACAAATATCACCAACAATATCAACAACAATATCACTAACAATATCACCAACAATATCGCAAACAATATCAGCAACAATACCCCCAACAATATCAACAACAATATCAATAACAATATCAACAACAATATCACCAACAATATCACCAACAATATCAACAACAATATCACCAACAATATCACCAACAATATCAACAACAATACCAACAACAATATCACCAACAACATCAACAACAATATCACCAACAATATCACCAACAATATCAACAACAAGATCACCAACAATATCAACAACAATATCAACAATATCACCAACAAGATCAACAACAATATCAACAACAATATCACCAACAATATCAACAGCAATACCAACAACAATATCACAACAATACGAACAACAATATCAACAACAATATCAACAATACCAAAAACAATATCACCAACAATATCACCAACAATATCACCAACAAATATCACCAAAAATATCACTAACAATATCAACAACAATATCACCAACAATATCACCAACAATATCAACAACAAATATCACCAACAAAATCAACAACAATATCACCAACAAAATCAACAACAATATCAACAACAATATCACCAACAATATCACCATCAATATCAACAGTATCACCAACAATATCACCAACAATATCAACAATATCAACAACAATATCACTAACAATATCACCAACAATATCAACAACATCACCAACAATATCACCAACGAGTTCACCAATAATATCAACATCATCACCAAGAATATCAACAACAATATCACCGACAATATCACCAACAACATTACCAACAATATCACCAACAATATAATCAACAATATCACCAACAATATCACCAACAAATATCACCAACAATATCAACAACAATATCACTAACAATATCACCAACAATATCGCAAACAATATCAACAACAATACCCCCAACAATATCAACAACAATACCAATAACAATATCAACGACAATATCACCAACAATATCACCAACAATATCAACAACAATATCACCAACAATATCACCAACAATATCAACAACAATACCAACAACAATATCACCAACAATATCAACAACAATATCACCAACAATATCACCAACAATATCAACAACAAGATCACCAACAATATCAACAACAATATCAACAATATCACCAACAAGATCAACAACAATATCAACAACAATATCACCAACAATATCAACAGCAATACCAACAACAATATCACAACAATACGAACAACAATATCAACAACAATATCAACAATACCAACAACAATATCACCAACAATATCAACAACAATACCAAGAACAATATCAACAACAATATCACCAACAATATCACCAACAATATCACCAACAATATCACCAACAATATCAACAACAATATCAACAACAATATCACCAATATCACCAACAATATCAACAACAATACCAATAACAATGTCAACAACAATATCAACAACAATATCACCAACAATATCAACAACAATACCAATAACAATATCAACAACAATATCAACAACAATATCATCAACAATATCAACAACAATACCAATAACAATATCAACAACAATATCACCAACAATAGCAACAACAATATCACCAACAATATCACCAACAATATCAACAACAATATCAACAGCAATATCACCAACAATATCACCAACAATATCAACAACATCACCAACAATATCACCAACAATATCACCAACAAATATCACCAAAAATATCACAAACAATATCAACAACAATATCACCAACAATATCACCAACAATATCAACAACAAATATCACCAACAAAATCAACAACAATATCAACAACAATATCACCAACAATATCACCATCAATATCAACAGTATCACCAACAATATCACCAACAATATCAACAATATCAACAACAATATCACCAACAATATCAACAACAATATCAACAACATCACTAACAATATCACCAACGAGTTCACCAATAATATCAACATCATCACCAAGAATATCAACAACAATATCACCGACAATATCACCAACAACATTACCAACAATATCACCAACAATATAATCAACAATATCACCAACAATATCACCAACAAATATCACCAACAATATCAACAACAATATCACTAACAATATCACCAACAATATCGCAAACAATATCAACAACAATACCCCCAACAATATCAACAACAATACCAATAACAATATCAACGACAATATCACCAACAATATCACCAACAATATCAACAACAATATCACCAACAATATCACCAACAATATCAACAACAATACCAACAACAATATCACCAACAATATCAACAACAATATCACCAACAATATCACCAACAATATCAACAACAAGATCACCAACAATATCAACAACAATATCAACAATATCACCAACAAGATCAACAACAATATCAACAACAATATCACCAACAATATCAACAGCAATACCAACAACAATATCACAACAATACGAACAACAATATCAACAACAATATCAACAATACCAACAACAATATCACCAACAATATCAACAACAATACCAAGAACAATATCAACAACAATATCACCAACAATATCACCAACAATATCACCAACAATATCACCAACAATATCAACAACAATATCAACAACAATATCACCAATATCACCAACAATATCAACAACAATACCAATAACAATGTCAACAACAATATCAACAACAATATCACCAACAATATCAACAACAATACCAATAACAATATCAACAACAATATCAACAACAATATCACCAACAATATCAACAACAATACCAATAACAATATCAACAACAATATCACCAACAATATCACCAACAATATCACCAACAATATCAACAACAATATTACCAATATCACCAACAATATCAACAACAATACCAATAACAATATCACCAACAATATCACCAACAATATCAACAACAATATCACCAACAATATCATCAACAATATCACCAACAATATCAACAACAATACCAAAAATAATATCACAGCAATACCAACAACAATATCACCACGAATATCACCAACAATATCAACAACAATACCAATAACAATACTAATAACAATATCACCAACAATATCATCATCAATATCAACAACAATATCACCAACAATATCAACAACAAATACCAACAACAATATCACCAACAATATCACCAACAATATCGCAAACAATATCAACAACAATACCCCCAACAATATTAACAACAATACCAATAACAATATCAACGACAATATCACCAATAATATCACCAACAATATCAACAACAATATCACCAACAATATCACCAACAATATCAACAACAATACCAACAACAATATCAACAACAATATCACCAACAATATCGCAAACAATATCAACAACAATTTCACCAACAATATCAACAACATCAACAATATCACCAACAATATCAACAACAATATCAAAAACAATATCACCAACAATATCAAAAGCAATACCAACAACAATATCACAACAATACGAACAACAATATCAACAACAATATCAACAATAACAACAACAATATCACCAACAATATCAACTACAATACCAATAACAATATCAACAACAATATCACCAACAATATCACCAACAATATCACCAACAATATCAACAACAATACCAACAACAATATCACCAATATCACTAACAATATCAACAACAATACCTATAACAATGTCAACAACAATATCAACAACAATATCACCAACAATATCAACAACAATACCAACAACAATATCAACAACAATATCAACAACAATATCACCAACAATATCAACAACAATAACAATAACAATATCAACAACAATATCACCAACAATATCTCCAACAATATCACCAACAATATCAACAACAATATTACCAATATCACCAACAATATCAACAACAATACCAATAACAATATCACCAACAATATCACCAACAATATCAACAACAATATCACCAACAATATCAACAACAATACCAAAAACAATAACACAACAATACCAACAACAATATCACCACGAATATCACCAACAATATTAACAACAATACCAATAACAATACCAATAACAATATCACCAACAATATCATCAACTATATCAACAACAATATCACCAACAAAATCAACAATAAATACCAACAACAATGTCACCAACAATATCAACAAACATATCAACAACAATATCTCCAAAATCACCAAAAATATCACCAACAACATCAACAACAATATCACCAACAATATCACCAATGTCACCAACGATATCAACAACAATATCACCAACAATATCAACAACAATACCAATAACAATATCAACAACAATATCAACAACAATATCATCAACAATATCAACAACAATACCAATAACAATATCAACAACAATATCACCAACAATAGCAACAACAATATCACCAACAATATCACCAACAATATCAACAACAATATCAACAGCAATATCACCAACAATATCACCAACAATATCAACAACATCACCAACAATATCACCAACAATATCACCAACAAATATCACCAAAAATATCACAAACAATATCAACAACAATATCACCAACAATATCACCAACAATATCAACAACAAATATCACCAACAAAATCAACAACAATATCAACAACAATATCACCAACAATATCACCATCAATATCAACAGTATCACCAACAATATCACCAACAATATCAACAATATCAACAACAATATCACCAACAATATCAACAACAATATCAACAACATCACTAACAATATCACCAACGAGTTCACCAATAATATCAACATCATCACCAAGAATATCAACAACAATATCACCGACAATATCACCAACAACATTACCAACAATATCACCAACAATATAATCAACAATATCACCAACAATATCACCAACAAATATCACCAACAATATCAACAACAATATCACTAACAATATCACCAACAATATCGCAAACAATATCAACAACAATACCCCCAACAATATCAACAACAATACCAATAACAATATCAACGACAATATCACCAACAATATCACCAACAATATCAACAACAATATCACCAACAATATCACCAACAATATCAACAACAATACCAACAACAATATCACCAACAATATCAACAACAATATCACCAACAATATCACCAACAATATCAACAACAAGATCACCAACAATATCAACAACAATATCAACAATATCACCAACAAGATCAACAACAATATCAACAACAATATCACCAACAATATCAACAGCAATACCAACAACAATATCACAACAATACGAACAACAATATCAACAACAATATCAACAATACCAACAACAATATCACCAACAATATCAACAACAATACCAAGAACAATATCAACAACAATATCACCAACAATATCACCAACAATATCACCAACAATATCACCAACAAATATCACCAAAAATATCACAAACAATATCAACAACAATATCAGCAACAATATCACCAACAATATCAACAACAAATATCACCAACAAAATCAACAACAATATCACCAACAAAATCAACAACAATATCAACAACAATATCACCAACAATATCACCATCAATATCAACAGTATCACCAACAATATCACCAACAATATCAACAATATCAACAAGAATATCAACAACAATATCACCAACAATATCAACAACATCACCAACAATATCACCAACGAGTTCACCAATAATATCAACATCATCACCAAGAATATCAACAACAATATCACCGACAATATCACCAACAACATTACCAACAATATCACCAACAATATAATCAACAATATCACCAACAATATCACCAACAAATATCACCAACAATATCAACAACAATATCACTAACAATATCACCAACAATATCGCAAACAATATCAACAACAATACCCCCAACAATATCAACAACAATACCAATAACAATATCAACGACAATATCACCAACAATATCACCAACAATATCAACAACAATATCACCAACAATATCACCAACAATATCAACAACAATACCAACAACAATATCACCAACAATATCAACAACAATATCACCAACAATATCACCAATAATATCAACAACAAGATCACCAACAATATCAACAACAATATCAACAATATCACCAACAAGATCAACAACAATATCAACAACAATATCACCAACAATATCAACAGCAATACCAACAACAATATCACAACAATACGAACAACAATATCAACAACAATATCAACAATACCAACAACAATATCACCAACAATATCACCAACAATATCAACAACAATATCACCAACAATATCAACAACAATACCAAAAACAATAACACAACAATACCAACAACAATATCACCACGAATATCACCAACAATATTAACAACAATACCAATAACAATACCAATAACAATATCACCAACAATATCATCAACTATATCAACAACAATATCACCAACAAAATCAACAATAAATACCAACAACAATATCACCAACAATATCAACAAACATATCAACAACAATATCTCCATAATCACCAAAAATATCACCAACAACATCAACAACAATATCGCCAACAATATCACCAATGTCACCAACGATATCAACAACAATATCACCAACAATATCAACAACAATACCAATAACAATATCAACAACAATATCAACAACAATATCATCAACAATATCAACAACAATACCAATAACAATATCAACAACAATATCACCAACAATAGCAACAACAATATCACCAACAATATCACCAACAATATCAACAACAATATCAACAGCAATATCACCAACAATATCACCAACAATATCAACAACAATATCACCAACAATATCACCAACAATATCACCAACAAATATCACCAAAAATATCACAAACAATATCAACAACAATATCACCAACAATATCACCAACAATATCAACAACAAATATCACCAACAAAATCAACAACAAATATCACCAACAAAATCAACAACAATATCACCAACAAAATCAACAACAATATCAACAACAATATCACCAACAATATCACCATCAATATCAACAGTATCACCAACAATATCACCAACAATATCAACAATATCAACAACAATATCACTAACAATATCACCAACAATATCAACAACATCACCAACAATATCACCAACGAGTTCACCAATAATATCAACATCATCACCAAGAATATCAACAACAATATCACCGACAATATCACCAACAACATTACCAACAATATCACCAACAATATAATCAACAATATCACCAACAATATCACCAACAAATATCACCAACAATATCAACAACAATATCACTAACAATATCACCAACAATATCGCAAACAATATCAACAACAATACCCCCAACAATATCAACAACAATACCAATAACAATATCAACGACAATATCACCAACAATATCACCAACAATATCAACAACAATATCACCAACAATATCACCAACAATATCAACAACAATACCAACAACAATATCACCAACAATATCAACAACAATATCACCAACAATATCACCAACAATATCAACAACAAGATCACCAACAATATCAACAACAATATCAACAATATCACCAACAAGATCAACAACAATATCAACAACAATATCACCAACAATATCAACAGCAATACCAACAACAATATCACAACAATACGAACAACAATATCAACAACAATATCAACAATACCAACAACAATATCACCAACAATATCAACAACAATACCAAGAACAATATCAACAACAATATCACCAACAATATCACCAACAATATCACCAACAATATCACCAACAATATCAACAACAATATCAACAACAATATCACCAATATCACCAACAATATCAACAACAATACCAATAACAATGTCAACAACAATATCAACAACAATATCACCAACAATATCAACAACAATACCAATAACAATATCAACAACAATATCAACAACAATATCACCAACAATATCAACAACAATACCAATAACAATATCAACAACAATATCACCAACAATATCACCAACAATATCACCAACAATATCAACAACAATATTACCAATATCACCAACAATATCAACAACAATACCAATAACAATATCACCAACAATATCACCAACAATATCAACAACAATATCACCAACAATATCATCAACAATATCACCAACAATATCAACAACAATACCAAAAATAATATCACAGCAATACCAACAACAATATCACCACGAATATCACCAACAATATCAACAACAATACCAATAACAATACTAATAACAATATCACCAACAATATCATCAACAATATCAACAACAATATCACCAACAATATCAACAACAAATACCAACAACAATATCACCAACAATATCACCAACAATATCGCAAACAATATCAACAACAATACCCCCAACAATATTAACAACAATACCAATAACAATATCAACGACAATATCACCAATAATATCACCAACAATATCAACAACAATATCACCAACAATATCACCAACAATATCAACAACAATATCAACAACAATATCACCAACAATATCGCAAACAATATCAACAACAATTTCACCAACAATATCAACAACATCAACAATATCACCAACAATATCAACAACAATATCAAAAACAATATCACCAACAATATCAAAAGCAATACCAACAACAATATCACAACAATACGAACAACAATATCAACAACAATATCAACAATAACAACAACAATATCACCAACAATACCAATAACAATATCAACAACAATATCACCAACAATATCACCAACAATATCACCAACAATATCAACAACAATACCAACAACAATATCACCAATATCACTAACAATATCAACAACAATACCTATAACAATGTCAACAACAATATCAACAACAATATCACCAACAATATCAACAACAATACCAACAACAATATCAACAACAATATCAACAACAATATCACCAACAATATCAACAACAATAACAATAACAATATCAACAACAATATCACCAACAATATCTCCAACAATATCACCAACAATATCAACAACAATATTACCAATATCACCAACAATATCAACAACAATACCAATAACAATATCACCAACAATATCACCAACAATATCAACAACAATATCACCAACAATATCAACAACAATACCAAAAACAATAACACAACAATACCAACAACAATATCACCACGAATATCACCAACAATATTAACAACAATACCAATAACAATACCAATAACAATATCACCAACAATATCATCAACTATATCAACAACAATATCACCAACAAAATCAACAATAAATACCAACAACAATGTCACCAACAATATCAACAAACATATCAACAACAATATCTCCAAAATCACCAAAAATATCACCAACAACATCAACAACAATATCACCAACAATATCACCAATGTCACCAACGATATCAACAACAATATCACCAACAATATCAACAACAATACCAATAACAATATCAACAACAATATCAACAACAATATCATCAACAATATCAACAACAATACCAATAACAATATCAACAACAATATCACCAACAATAGCAACAACAATATCACCAACAATATCACCAACAATATCAACAACAATATCAACAGCAATATCACCAACAATATCACCAACAATATCAACAACATCACCAACAATATCACCAACAATATCACCAACAAATATCACCAAAAATATCACAAACAATATCAACAACAATATCACCAACAATATCACCAACAATATCAACAACAAATATCACCAACAAAATCAACAACAATATCAACAACAATATCACCAACAATATCACCATCAATATCAACAGTATCACCAACAATATCACCAACAATATCAACAATATCAACAACAATATCACCAACAATATCAACAACAATATCAACAACATCACTAACAATATCACCAACGAGTTCACCAATAATATCAACATCATCACCAAGAATATCAACAACAATATCACCGACAATATCACCAACAACATTACCAACAATATCACCAACAATATAATCAACAATATCACCAACAATATCACCAACAAATATCACCAACAATATCAACAACAATATCACTAACAATATCACCAACAATATCGCAAACAATATCAACAACAATACCCCCAACAATATCAACAACAATACCAATAACAATATCAACGACAATATCACCAACAATATCACCAACAATATCAACAACAATATCACCAACAATATCACCAACAATATCAACAACAATACCAACAACAATATCACCAACAATATCAACAACAATATCACCAACAATATCACCAACAATATCAACAACAAGATCACCAACAATATCAACAACAATATCAACAATATCACCAACAAGATCAACAACAATATCAACAACAATATCACCAACAATATCAACAGCAATACCAACAACAATATCACAACAATACGAACAACAATATCAACAACAATATCAACAATACCAACAACAATATCACCAACAATATCAACAACAATACCAAGAACAATATCAACAACAATATCACCAACAATATCACCAACAATATCACCAACAATATCACCAACAAATATCACCAAAAATATCACAAACAATATCAACAACAATATCAGCAACAATATCACCAACAATATCAACAACAATATCACCAACAATATCAACAACAATACCAAAAACAATAACACAACAATACCAACAACAATATCACCACGAATATCACCAACAATATTAACAACAATACCAATAACAATACCAATAACAATATCACCAACAATATCATCAACTATATCAACAACAATATCACCAACAAAATCAACAATAAATACCAACAACAATGTCACCAACAATATCAACAAACATATCAACAACAATATCTCCAAAATCACCAAAAATATCACCAACAACATCAACAACAATATCACCAACAATATCACCAATGTCACCAACGATATCAACAACAATATCACCAACAATATCAACAACAATACCAATAACAATATCAACAACAATATCAACAACAATATCATCAACAATATCAACAACAATACCAATAACAATATCAACAACAATATCACCAACAATAGCAACAACAATATCACCAACAATATCACCAACAATATCAACAACAATATCAACAGCAATATCACCAACAATATCACCAACAATATCAACAACATCACCAACAATATCACCAACAATATCACCAACAAATATCACCAAAAATATCACAAACAATATCAACAACAATATCACCAACAATATCACCAACAATATCAACAACAAATATCACCAACAAAATCAACAACAATATCAACAACAATATCACCAACAATATCACCATCAATATCAACAGTATCACCAACAATATCACCAACAATATCAACAATATCAACAACAATATCACCAACAATATCAACAACAATATCAACAACATCACTAACAATATCACCAACGAGTTCACCAATAATATCAACATCATCACCAAGAATATCAACAACAATATCACCGACAATATCACCAACAACATTACCAACAATATCACCAACAATATAATCAACAATATCACCAACAATATCACCAACAAATATCACCAACAATATCAACAACAATATCACTAACAATATCACCAACAATATCGCAAACAATATCAACAACAATACCCCCAACAATATCAACAACAATACCAATAACAATATCAACGACAATATCACCAACAATATCACCAACAATATCAACAACAATATCACCAACAATATCACCAACAATATCAACAACAATACCAACAACAATATCACCAACAATATCAACAACAATATCACCAACAATATCACCAACAATATCAACAACAAGATCACCAACAATATCAACAACAATATCAACAATATCACCAACAAGATCAACAACAATATCAACAACAATATCACCAACAATATCAACAGCAATACCAACAACAATATCACAACAATACGAACAACAATATCAACAACAATATCAACAATACCAACAACAATATCACCAACAATATCAACAACAATACCAAGAACAATATCAACAACAATATCACCAACAATATCACCAACAATATCACCAACAATATCACCAACAAATATCACCAAAAATATCACAAACAATATCAACAACAATATCAGCAACAATATCACCAACAATATCAACAACAAATATCACCAACAAAATCAACAACAATATCACCAACAAAATCAACAATAATATCAACAACAATATCACCAACAATATCACCATCAATATCAACAGTATCACCAACAATATCACCAACAATATCAACAATATCAACAAGAATATCAACAACAATATCACCAACAATATCAACAACATCACCAACAATATCACCAACGAGTTCACCAATAATATCAACATCATCACCAAGAATATCAACAACAATATCACCGACAATATCACCAACAACATTACCAACAATATCACCAACAATATAATCAACAATATCACCAACAATATCACCAACAAATATCACCAACAATATCAACAACAATATCACTAACAATATCACCAACAATATCGCAAACAATATCAACAACAATACCCCCAACAATATCAACAACAATACCAATAACAATATCAACGACAATATCACCAACAATATCACCAACAATATCAACAACAATATCACCAACAATATCACCAACAATATCAACAACAATACCAACAACAATATCACCAACAATATCAACAACAATATCACCAACAATATCACCAATAATATCAACAACAAGATCACCAACAATATCAACAACAATATCAACAATATCACCAACAAGATCAACAACAATATCAACAACAATATCACCAACAATATCAACAGCAATACCAACAACAATATCACAACAATACGAACAACAATATCAACAACAATATCAACAATACTAACAACAATATCACCAACAATATCACCAACAATATCAACAACAATATCACCAACAATATCAACAACAATACCAAAAACAATAACACAACAATACCAACAACAATATCACCACGAATATCACCAACAATATTAACAACAATACCAATAACAATACCAATAACAATATCACCAACAATATCATCAACTATATCAACAACAATATCACCAACAAAATCAACAATAAATACCAACAACAATATCACCAACAATATCAACAAACATATCAACAACAATATCTCCATAATCACCAAAAATATCACCAACAACATCAACAACAATATCGCCAACAATATCACCAATGTCACCAACGATATCAACAACAATATCACCAACAATATCAACAACAATACCAATAACAATATCAACAACAATATCAACAACAATATCATCAACAATATCAACAACAATACCAATAACAATATCAACAACAATATCACCAACAATAGCAACAACAATATCACCAACAATATCACCAACAATATCAACAACAATATCAACAGCAATATCACCAACAATATCACCAACAATATCAACAACAATATCACCAACAATATCACCAACAATATCACCAACAAATATCACCAAAAATATCACAAACAATATCAACAACAATATCACCAACAATATCACCAACAATATCAACAACAAATATCACCAACAAAATCAACAACAAATATCACCAACAAAATCAACAACAATATCACCAACAAAATCAACAACAATATCAACAACAATATCACCAACAATATCACCATCAATATCAACAGTATCACCAACAATATCACCAACAATATCAACAATATCAACAACAATATCACCAACAATATCACCAACAATATCAACAACATCACCAACAATATCACCAACGAGTTCACCAATAATATCAACATCATCACCAAGAATATCAACAACAATATCACCGACAATATCACCAACAACATTACCAACAATATCACCAACAATATAATCAACAATATCACCAACAATATCACCAACAAATATCACCAACAATATCAACAACAATATCACTAACAATATCACCAACAATATCGCAAACAATATCAGCAACAATACCCCCAACAATATCAACAACAATATCAATAACAATATCAACAACAATATCACCAACAATATCACCAACAATATCAACAACAATATCACCAACAATATCACCAACAATATCAACAACAATACCAACAACAATATCACCAACAACATCAACAACAATATCACCAACAATATCACCAACAATATCAACAACAAGATCACCAACAATATCAACAACAATATCAACAATATCACCAACAAGATCAACAACAATATCAACAACAATATCACCAACAATATCAACAGCAATACCAACAACAATATCACAACAATACGAACAACAATATCAACAACAATATCAACAATACCAAAAACAATATCACCAACAATATCACCAACAATATCACCAACAAATATCACCAAAAATATCACTAACAATATCAACAACAATATCACCAACAATATCACCAACAATATCAACAACAAATATCACCAACAAAATCAACAACAATATCACCAACAAAATCAACAACAATATCAACAACAATATCACCAACAATATCACCATCAATATCAACAGTATCACCAACAATATCACCAACAATATCAACAATATCAACAACAATATCACTAACAATATCACCAACAATATCAACAACATCACCAACAATATCACCAACGAGTTCACCAATAATATCAACATCATCACCAAGAATATCAACAACAATATCACCGACAATATCACCAACAACATTACCAACAATATCACCAACAATATAATCAACAATATCACCAACAATATCACCAACAAATATCACCAACAATATCAACAACAATATCACTAACAATATCACCAACAATATCGCAAACAATATCAACAACAATACCCCCAACAATATCAACAACAATACCAATAACAATATCAACGACAATATCACCAACAATATCACCAACAATATCAACAACAATATCACCAACAATATCACCAACAATATCAACAACAATACCAACAACAATATCACCAACAATATCAACAACAATATCACCAACAATATCACCAACAATATCAACAACAAGATCACCAACAATATCAACAACAATATCAACAATATCACCAACAAGATCAACAACAATATCAACAACAATATCACCAACAATATCAACAGCAATACCAACAACAATATCACAACAATACGAACAACAATATCAACAACAATATCAATAATACCAACAACAATATCACCAACAATATCAACAACAATACCAAGAACAATATCAACAACAATATCACCAACAATATCACCAACAATATCACCAACAATATCACCAACAATATCAACAACAATATCAACAACAATATCACCAATATCACCAACAATATCAACAACAATACCAATAACAATGTCAACAACAATATCAACAACAATATCACCAACAATATCAACAACAATACCAATAACAATATCAACAACAATATCAACAACAATATCACCAACAATATCAACAACAATACCAATAACAATATCAACAACAATATCACCAACAATATCACCAACAATATCACCAACAATATCAACAACAATATTACCAATATCACCAACAATATCAACAACAATACCAATAACAATATCACCAACAATATCACCAACAATATCAACAACAATATCACCAACAATATCATCAACAATATCACCAACAATATCAACAACAATACCAAAAATAATATCACAGCAATACCAACAACAATATCACCACGAATATCACCAACAATATCAACAACAATACCAATAACAATACTAATAACAATATCACCAACAATATCATCAACAATATCAACAACAATATCACCAACAATATCAACAACAAATACCAACAACAATATCACCAACAATATCACCAACAATATCACCAACAATATCGCAAACAATATCAACAACAATACCCCCAACAATATTAACAACAATACCAATAACAATATCAACGACAATATCACCAATAATATCACCAACAATATCAACAACAATATCACCAACAATATCACCAACAATATCAACAACAATACCAACAACAATATCAACAACAATATCACCAACAATATCGCAAACAATATCAACAACAATTTCACCAACAATATCAACAACATCAACAATATCACCAACAATATCAACAACAATATCAAAAACAATATCACCAACAATATCAAAAGCTATACCAACAACAATATCACAACAATACGAACAACAATATCAACAACAATATCAACAATAACAACAACAATATCACCAACAATATCAACAACAATACCAATAACAATATCAACAACAATATCACCAACAATATCACCAACAATATCACCAACAATATCAACAACAATACCAACAACAATATCACCAATATCACTAACAATATCAACAACAATACCTATAACAATGTCAACAACAATATCAACAACAATATCACCAACAATATCAACAACAATACCAACAACAATATCAACAACAATATCAACAACAATATCACCAACAATATCAACAACAATAACAATAACAATATCAACAACAATATCACCAACAATATCTCCAACAATATCACCAACAATATCAACAACAATATTACCAATATCACCAACAATATCAACAACAATACCAATAACAATATCACCAACAATATCACCAACAATATCAAAACAATATCACCAACAATATCAACAACAATACCAAAAACAATAACACAACAATACCAACAACAATATCACCACGAATATCACCAACAATATTAACAACAATACCAATAACAATACCAATAACAATATCACCAACAATATCATCAACTATATCAACAACAATATCACCAACAAAATCAACAATAAATACCAACAACAATGTCACCAACAATATCAACAAACATATCAACAACAATATCTCCAAAATCACCAAAAATATCACCAACAACATCAACAACAATATCACCAACAATATCACCAATGTCACCAACGATATCAACAACAATATCACCAACAATATCAACAACAATACCAATAACAATATCAACAACAATATCAACAACAATATCATCAACAATATCAACAACAATACCAATAACAATATCAACAACAATATCACCAACAATAGCAACAACAATATCACCAACAATATCACCAACAATATCAACAACAATATCAACAGCAATATCACCAACAATATCACCAACAATATCAACAACATCACCAACAATATCACCAACAATATCACCAACAAATATCACCAAAAATATCACAAACAATATCAACAACAATATCACCAACAATATCACCAACAATATCAACAACAAATATCACCAACAAAATCAACAACAATATCAACAACAATATCACCAACAATATCACCATCAATATCAACAGTATCACCAACAATATCACCAACAATATCAACAATATCAACAACAATATCACCAACAATATCAACAACAATATCAACAACATCACTAACAATATCACCAACGAGTTCACCAATAATATCAACATCATCACCAAGAATATCAACAACAATATCACCGACAATATCACCAACAACATTACCAACAATATCACCAACAATATAATCAACAATATCACCAACAATATCACCAACAAATATCACCAACAATATCAACAACAATATCACTAACAATATCACCAACAATATCGCAAACAATATCAACAACAATACCCCCAACAATATCAACAACAATACCAATAACAACATCAACGACAATATCACCAACAATATCACCAACAATATCAACAACAATATCACCAACAATATCACCAACAATATCAACAACAATACCAACAACAATATCACCAACAATATCAACAACAATATCACCAACAATATCACCAACAATATCAACAACAAGATCACCAACAATATCAACAACAATATCAACAATATCACCAACAAGATCAACAACAATATCAACAACAATATCACCAACAATATCAACAGCAATACCAACAACAATATCACAACAATACGAACAACAATATCAACAACAATATCAACAATACCAACAACAATATCACCAACAATATCAACAACAATACCAAGAACAATATCAACAACAATATCACCAACAATATCACCAACAATATCACCAACAATATCACCAACAAATATCACCAAAAATATCACAAACAATATCAACAACAATATCAGCAACAATATCAGCAACAATATCAACAACAAATATCACCAACAAAATCAACAACAATATCACCAACAAAATCAACAACAATATCAACAACAATATCACCAACAATATCACCATCAATATCAACAGTATCACCAACAATATCACCAACAATATCAACAATATCAACAAGAATATCAACAACAATATCACCAACAATATCAACAACATCACCAACAATATCACCAACGAGTTCACCAATAATATCAACATCATCACCAAGAATATCAACAACAATATCACCGACAATATCACCAACAACATTACCAACAATATCACCAACAATATAATCAACAATATCACCAACAATATCACCAACAAATATCACCAACAATATCAACAACAATATCACTAACAATATCACCAACAATATCGCAAACAATATCAACAACAATACCCCCAACAATATCAACAACAATACCAATAACAATATCAACGACAATATCACCAACAATATCACCAACAATATCAACAACAATATCACCAACAATATCACCAACAATATCAACAACAATACCAACAACAATATCACCAACAATATCAACAACAATATCACCAACAATATCACCAATAATATCAACAACAAGATCACCAACAATATCAACAACAATATCAACAATATCACCAACAAGATCAACAACAATATCAACAACAATATCACCAACAATATCAACAGCAATACCAACAACAATATCACAACAATACGAACAACAATATCAACAACAATATCAACAATACCAACAACAATATCACCAACAATATCACCAACAATATCAACAACAATATCACCAACAATATCAACAACAATACCAAAAACAATAACACAACAATACCAACAACAATATCACCACGAATATCACCAACAATATTAACAACAATACCAATAACAATACCAATAACAATATCACCAACAATATCATCAACTATATCAACAACAATATCACCAACAAAATCAACAATAAATACCAACAACAATATCACCAACAATATCAACAAACATATCAACAACAATATCTCCATAATCACCAAAAATATCACCAACAACATCAACAACAATATCGCCAACAATATCACCAATGTCACCAACGATATCAACAACAATATCACCAACAATATCAACAACAATACCAATAACAATATCAACAACAATATCAACAACAATATCATCAACAATATCAACAACAATACCAATAACAATATCAACAACAATATCACCAACAATAGCAACAACAATATCACCAACAATATCACCAACAATATCAACAACAATATCAACAGCAATATCACCAACAATATCACCAACAATATCAACAACAATATCACCAACAATATCACCAACAATATCACCAACAAATATCACCAAAAATATCACAAACAATATCAACAACAATATCACCAACAATATCACCAACAATATCAACAACAAATATCACCAACAAAATCAACAACAATATCACCAACAAAATCAACAACAATATCAACAACAATATCACCAACAATATCACCATCAATATCAACAGTATTACCAACAATATCACCAACAATATCAACAATATCAACAACAATATCACCAACAATATCAACAACAATATCAACAACATCACCAACAATATCACCAACGAGTTCACCAATAATATCAACATCATCACCAAGAATATCAACAACAATATCACCGACAATATCACCAACAACATTACCAACAATATCACCAACAATATAATCAACAATATCACCAACAATATCACCAACAAATATCACCAACAATATCAACAACAATATCACTAACAATATCACCAACAATATCGCAAACAATATCAACAACAATACCCCCAACAATATCAACAACAATACCAATAACAATATCAACGACAATATCACCAACAATATCACCAACAATATCAACAACAATATCACCAACAATATCACCAACAATATCAACAACAATACCAACAACAATATCACCAACAATATCAACAACAATATCACCAACAATATCACCAACAATATCAACAACAAGATCACCAACAATATCAACAACAATATCAACAATATCACCAACAAGATCAACAACAATATCAACAACAATATCACCAACAATATCAACAGCAATACCAACAACAATATCACAACAATACGAACAACAATATCAACAACAATATCAACAATACCAACAACAATATCACCAACAATATCAACAACAATACCAAGAACAATATCAACAACAATATCACCAACAATATCACCAACAAATATCACCAAAAATATCACAAACAATATCAACAACAATATCACCAACAATATCACCAACATATCAACAACAAATATCACCAACAAAATCAACAACAATATCACCAACAAAATCAACAACAATATCAACAACAATATCACCAACAATATCACCATCAATATCAACAGTATCACCAACAATATCACCAACAATATCAACAATATCAACAACAATATCACCAACAATATCACCAACAATATCAACAACATCACCAACAATATCACCAACGAGTTCACCAATAATATCAACATCATCAACAAGAATATCAACAACAATATCACCGACAATATCACCAACAACATTACCAACAATATCACCAACAATATAATCAACAATATCACCAACAATATCACCAACAAATATCACCAACAATATCAACAACAATATCACTAACAATATCACCAACAATATCGCAAACAATATCAACAACAATACCCCCAACAATATCAACAACAATACCAATAACAATATCAACGACAATATCACCAACAATATCACCAACAATATCAACAACAATATCACCAACAATATCACCAACAATATCAACAACAATACCAACAACAATATCACCAACAATATCAACAACAATATCACCAACAATATCACCAACAATATCAACAACAAGATCACCAACAATATCAACAACAATATCAACAATATCACCAACAAGATCAACAACAATATCAACAACAATATCACCAACAATATCAACAGCAATACCAACAACAATATCACAACAATACGAACAACAATATCAACAACAATATCAACAATACCAACAACAATATCACCAACAATATCAACAACAATACCAAGAACAATATCAACAACAATATCACCAACAATATCACCAACAATATCAACAACAATATCAACAACAATATCACCAATATCACCAACAATATCAACAACAATACCAATAACAATGTCAACAACAATATCAACAACAATATCACCAACAATATCAACAACAATACCAATAACAATATCAACAACAATATCAACAACAATATCACCAACAATATCAACAACAATACCAATAACAATATCAACAACAATATCACCAACAATATCACCAACAATATCACCAACAATATCAACAACAATATTACCAATATCACCAACAATATCAACAACAATACCAAGAACAATATCACCAACAATATCACCAACAATATCAACAACAATATCACCAACAATATCATCAACAATATCACCAACAATATCAACAACAATACCAAAAACAATATCACAGCAATACCAACAACAATATCACCACGAATAACACCAACAATATCAACAACAATACCAATAACAATACTAATAACAATATCACCAACAATATCATCAACAATATCAACAACAATATCACCAACAATATCAACAACAAATACCAACAACAATATCACCAACAATATCAACAAACATATCAACAACAATATCTCCAAAATCAACAACAATATCACCAACAACATCAACAACAATATCACCAACAATATCACCAATGTCACCAACGATATCAACAACAATATCAACAACAATATCAACAACAATACCAATAACAATATCAACAACAATATCATCAACAATATCACCAACAATATCAACAACAATATCAACAGCAATATCACCAACAATATCCCCAACAATATCAACAACAATATCACCAACAATATCACCAACAATATCAACAACAATATCAACAATATCACCAACAATATCTACAACAATATCAACAATAATATCACCAACAATATCAACAGCAATACCAACAACAATATCACAACAATACCAACAACAATATCAACAACAATATCAACAATACCAACAACAATATCACCACGAATATCAGCAACAATATCAACAACAATACCAATAACAATACCAATAACAATATCACCAACAATATCATCAACAATATCAACAACAATATCACCAACAATATCAACAACAAATACCAACAACAATATCTCCAACAATATCAACAAAAATATCAACAACATCTCCAAAATCAGCAACAAATATCACCAACAACATCAACAACAATATCACCAACAATATCACCAATGTCACAAACAATATCAACAACAATATCACTCACAATATCAACAACAATATCAACAACTGTATCACCAACATTATCAACAACAATATCACCAACAATATCAACAACAGTATCACTAACAATATCAACAACAATATCACCAATATCACCAACAATATCACCAACAATATCAACAACAATACCAATAACAATATCAACAACAAATATCACCAACAAATATCACCAACAATATCACCAACAATATCACTAACAATATCAACAACAATATCAACAACAATATCACCAACAATATCAACAACAATATCAACAACAATACCAACAACAATACCAACAACAATATCACCAACAATATCACCAAAAATATCACAAACAATATCAACAACAATATCACCAACAATATCAACAACAATATCAACAGTATCACCAACAATATCACCAACAATATCAACAATATCAACAACAATATCACCAACAATATCACCAACAAATATCACCAAAAATATCACAATCAATATCAACAGCAATATCACCAACAATATCAACAACAATATCACCAACTATATCACCAACAATAACACCAATATCAACAACAATATCACCAACAATATCACCAACAAATATCACCAGAAATATCACAAACAATATCAACAACAATATCACCAACAATATCACCAACAAATATCACCAGAAATATCACAAACAATATCAACAACAATATCACCAACAATATCACCAACAATATCACCAACAATATCACCATCAATATCAACAGTATCACCAACAATATCATCAACAATATCAACAATATCAACATCAATATCACCAACAATATCACCAACAATATCAACAACCTCACCAACAATATCACCAAAAACATCAACAACAATATCACCAACGAGTTCACCAGTAATATCAACAACATCACCAATAATATCACCAACGATATCACCAACAATATCACCAACAACATCACCAACAATATCACCAACAATATAATCAACAATATCACCAACAATATCACCAACAAATATCACCAACAAATATCACCAACAATATCAACAACAATATCACTAACAATATCACCAACAATATCGGAAACAATATCAACAACAATACCCCCAACAATATCAACAACAATACCAATAACAATACCAATAACAATATCACCAACAATATCATCAACAATATCAACAACAATATCACCAACAATATCAACAACAAATACCAACAACAGTATCTCCAACAATATCAACAAAAATATCAACAACATCTCCAAAATCAGCAACAAATATCACCAACAACATCAACAACAATATCACCAACAATATCACCAATGTCACAAACAATATCAACAACAATATCACTCACAATATCAACAACAATATCAACAACTGTATCACCAACATTATCAACAACAATATCACCAACAATATCAACAACAGTATCACTAACAATATCAACAACAATATCACCAATATCACCAACAATATCACCAACAATATCAACAACAATACCAATAACAATATCAACAACAAATATCACCAACAAATATCACCAACAATATCACCAACAATATCACTAACAATATCAACAACAATATCAACAACAATATCACCAACAATATCAACAACAATATCAACAACAATACCAACAACAATACCAACAACAATATCACCAACAATATCACCAACAATATCACAAACAATATCAACAACAATATCACCAACAATATCAACAACAATATCAACAGTATCACCAACAATATCACCAACAATATCAACAATATCAACAACAATATCACCAACAATATCACCAACAAATATCACCAAAAATATCACAATCAATATCAACAGCAATATCACCAACAATATCAACAACAATATCACCAACTATATCACCAACAATAACACCAATATCAACAACAATATCACCAACAATATCACCAACAAATATCACCAGAAATATCACAAACAATATCAACAACAATATCACCAACAATATCACCAACAAATATCACCAGAAATATCACAAACAATATCAACAACAATATCACCAACAATATCACCAACAATATCACCAACAATATCACCATCAATATCAACAGTATCACCAACAATATCATCAACAATATCAACAATATCAACATCAATATCACCAACAATATCACCAACAATATCAACAACCTCACCAACAATATCACCAAAAACATCAACAACAATATCACCAACGAGTTCACCAGTAATATCAACAACATCACCAATAATATCACCAACGATATCACCAACAATATCACCAACAACATCACCAACAATATCACCAACAATATAATCAACAATATCACCAACAATATCACCAACAAATATCACCAACAAATATCACCAACAATATCAACAACAATATCACTAACAATATCACCAACAATATCGGAAACAATATCAACAACAATACCCCCAACAATATCAACAACAATACCAATAACAATATCAACGACAATATCACCAACATTATCACCAACAATATCAACAACAACATCACCAACAATATCATCAACAATATCAACAACAATACCAACAACAATATCACCAACAATATCAACAACAATATCACCAACAATATCGCAAACAATATCAACAACAATATCAACAACAATATCAACAATATCACCAACAATATCAACAACAATATCAACAACAATATCACCAACAATATCAACAGCAATACCAACAACAATATCACAACAATACGAACAACAAAATCAACAACAATATCAACAATACCAACAACAATATCACCAACAATATCAACAACAATACCAATAACAATATCAACAACAATATCACCAACAATTTCAACAACAATATCACCAAAAATATCACCAACAATATCAACAACAATATCAACAACAATATCACCAATATCACCAACAATATCAACAACAATACCAACAACAATATCAACAACAATATCACCAACAATATCAACAACAATACCAATAACAATATCAACAACAATATCGCCAACAATATCAACAACAATACCAGCAACAATATCACCAACAATATCAACAACAATATCAACAACAATACCAATAACAATATCAACGACAATATCACCAACAATATCACCAACAATATCAACAACAATATCACCAACAATATCACCAACAATATCAACAACAATACCAACAACAATATCACCAACAATATCAACAACAATATCACCAACAATATCACCAATAATATCAACAACAAGATCACCAACAATATCAACAACAATATCAACAATATCACCAACAAGATCAACAACAATATCAACAACAATATCACCAACAATATCAACAGCAATACCAACAACAATATCACAACAATACGAACAACAATATCAACAACAATATCAACAATACCAACAACAATATCACCAACAATATCACCAACAATATCAACAACAATATCACCAACAATATCAACAACAATACCAAAAACAATAACACAACAATACCAACAACAATATCACCACGAATATCACCAACAATATTAACAACAATACCAATAACAATACCAATAACAATATCACCAACAATATCATCAACTATATCAACAACAATATCACCAACAAAATCAACAATAAATACCAACAACAATATCACCAACAATATCAACAAACATATCAACAACAATATCTCCATAATCACCAAAAATATCACCAACAACATCAACAACAATATCGCCAACAATATCACCAATGTCACCAACGATATCAACAACAATATCACCAACAATATCAACAACAATACCAATAACAATATCAACAACAATATCAACAACAATATCATCAACAATATCAACAACAATACCAATAACAATATCAACAACAATATCACCAACAATAGCAACAACAATATCACCAACAATATCACCAACAATATCAACAACAATATCAACAGCAATATCACCAACAATATCACCAACAATATCAACAACAATATCACCAACAATATCACCAACAATATCACCAACAAATATCACCAAAAATATCACAAACAATATCAACAACAATATCACCAACAATATCACCAACAATATCAACAACAAATATCACCAACAAAATCAACAACAATATCACCAACAAAATCAACAACAATATCAACAACAATATCACCAACAATATCACCATCAATATCAACAGTATTACCAACAATATCACCAACAATATCAACAATATCAACAACAATATCACCAACAATATCAACAACAATATCAACAACATCACCAACAATATCACCAACGAGTTCACCAATAATATCAACATCATCACCAAGAATATCAACAACAATATCACCGACAATATCACCAACAACATTACCAACAATATCACCAACAATATAATCAACAATATCACCAACAATATCACCAACAAATATCACCAACAATATCAACAACAATATCACTAACAATATCACCAACAATATCGCAAACAATATCAACAACAATACCCCCAACAATATCAACAACAATACCAATAACAATATCAACGACAATATCACCAACAATATCACCAACAATATCAACAACAATATCACCAACAATATCACCAACAATATCAACAACAATACCAACAACAATATCACCAACAATATCAACAACAATATCACCAACAATATCACCAACAATATCAACAACAAGATCACCAACAATATCAACAACAATATCAACAATATCACCAACAAGATCAACAACAATATCAACAACAATATCACCAACAATATCAACAGCAATACCAACAACAATATCACAACAATACGAACAACAATATCAACAACAATATCAACAATACCAACAACAATATCACCAACAATATCAACAACAATACCAAGAACAATATCAACAACAATATCACCAACAATATCACCAACAATATCACCAACAATATCACCAACAAATATCACCAAAAATATCACAAACAATATCAACAACAATATCACCAACAATATCACCAACAATATCAACAACAAATATCACCAACAAAATCAACAACAATATCACCAACAAAATCAACAACAATATCAACAACAATATCACCAACAATATCACCATCAATATCAACAGTATCACCAACAATATCACCAACAATATCAACAATATCAACAACAATATCACCAACAATATCACCAACAATATCAACAACATCACCAACAATATCACCAACGAGTTCACCAATAATATCAACATCATCAACAAGAATATCAACAACAATATCACCGACAATATCACCAACAACATTACCAACAATATCACCAACAATATAATCAACAATATCACCAACAATATCACCAACAAATATCACCAACAATATCAACAACAATATCACTAACAATATCACCAACAATATCGCAAACAATATCAACAACAATACCCCCAACAATATCAACAACAATACCAATAACAATATCAACGACAATATCACCAACAATATCACCAACAATATCAACAACAATATCACCAACAATATCACCAACAATATCAACAACAATACCAACAACAATATCACCAACAATATCAACAACAATATCACCAACAATATCACCAACAATATCAACAACAAGATCACCAACAATATCAACAACAATATCATCAATATCACCAACAAGATCAACAACAATATCAACAACAATATCACCAACAATATCAACAGCAATACCAACAACAATATCACAACAATACGAACAACAATATCAACAACAATATCAACAATACCAACAACAATATCACCAACAATATCAACAACAATACCAAGAACAATATCAACAACAATATCACCAACAATATCACCAACAATATCAACAACAATATCAACAACAATATCACCAATATCACCAACAATATCAACAACAATACCAATAACAATGTCAACAACAATATCAACAACAATATCACCAACAATATCAACAACAATACCAATAACAATATCAACAACAATATCAACAACAATATCACCAACAATATCAACAACAATACCAATAACAATATCAACAACAATATCACCAACAATATCACCAACAATATCACCAACAATATCAACAACAATATTACCAATATCACCAACAATATCAACAACAATACCAAGAACAATATCACCAACAATATCACCAACAATATCAACAACAATATCACCAACAATATCATCAACAATATCACCAACAATATCAACAACAATACCAAAAACAATATCACAGCAATACCAACAACAATATCACCACGAATAACACCAACAATATCAACAACAATACCAATAACAATACTAATAACAATATCACCAACAATATCATCAACAATATCAACAACAATATCACCAACAATATCAACAACAAATACCAACAACAATATCACCAACAATATCAACAAACATATCAACAACAATATCTCCAAAATCAACAACAATATCACCAACAACATCAACAACAATATCACCAACAATATCACCAATGTCACCAACGATATCAACAACAATATCAACAACAATATCAACAACAATACCAATAACAATATCAACAACAATATCATCAACAATATCACCAACAATATCAACAACAATATCAACAGCAATATCACCAACAATATCACCAACAATATCAACAACAATATCACCAACAATATCACCAACAATATCAACAACAATATCAACAATATCACCAACAATATCTACAACAATATCAACAATAATATCACCAACAATATCAACAGCAATACCAACAACAATATCACAACAATACCAACAACAATATCAACAACAATATCAACAATACCAACAACAATATCACCACGAATATCAGCAACAATATCAACAACAATACGAATAACAATACCAATAACAATATCACCAACAATATCATCAACAATATCAACAACAATATCACCAACAATATCAACAACAAATACCAACAACAATATCTCCAACAATATCAACAAAAATATCAACAACATCTCCAAAATCAGCAACAAATATCACCAACAACATCAACAACAATATCACCAACAATATCACCAATGTCACAAACAATATCAACAACAATATCACTCACAATATCAACAACAATATCAACAACTGTATCACCAACATTATCAACAACAATATCACCAACAATATCAACAACAGTATCACTAACAATATCAACAACAATATCACCAATATCACCAACAATATCACCAACAATATCAACAACAATACCAATAACAATATCAACAACAAATATCACCAACAAATATCACCAACAATATCACCAACAATATCACTAACAATATCAACAACAATATCAACAACAATATCACCAACAATATCAACAACAATATCAACAACAATACCAACAACAATACCAACAACAATATCACCAACAATATCACCAAAAATATCACAAACAATATCAACAACAATATCACCAACAATATCAACAACAATATCAACAGTATCACCAACAATATCACCAACAATATCAACAATATCAACAACAATATCACCAACAATATCACCAACAAATATCACCAAAAATATCACAATCAATATCAACAGCAATATCACCAACAATATCAACAACAATATCACCAACTATATCACCAACAATAACACCAATATCAACAACAATATCACCAACAATATCACCAACAAATATCACCAGAAATATCACAAACAATATCAACAACAATATCACCAACAATATCACCAACAAATATCACCAGAAATATCACAAACAATATCAACAACAATATCACCAACAATATCACCAACAATATCACCAACAATATCACCATCAATATCAACAGTATCACCAACAATATCATCAACAATATCAACAATATCAACATCAATATCACCAACAATATCACCAACAATATCAACAACCTCACCAACAATATCACCAAAAACATCAACAACAATATCACCAACGAGTTCACCAGTAATATCAACAACATCACCAATAATATCACCAACGATATCACCAACAATATCACCAACAACATCACCAACAATATCACCAACAATATAATCAACAATATCACCAACAATATCACCAACAAATATCACCAACAAATATCACCAACAATATCAACAACAATATCACTAACAATATCACCAACAATATCGGAAACAATATCAACAACAATACCCCCAACAATATCAACAACAATACCAATAACAATATCAACGACAATATCACCAACATTATCACCAACAATATCAACAACAACATCACCAACAATATCATCAACAATATCAACAACAATACCAACAACAATATCACCAACAATATCAACAACAATATCACCAACAATATCGCAAACAATATCAACAACAATATCAACAACAATATCAACAACAATATCAACAATATCACCAACAATATCAACAACAATATCAACAACAATATCACCAACAATATCAACAGCAATACCAACAACAATATCACAACAATACGAACAACAAAATCAACAACAATATCAACAATACCAACAACAATATCACCAACAATATCAACAACAATACCAATAACAATATCAACAACAATATCACCAACAATTTCAACAACAATATCACCAAAAATATCACCAACAATATCAACAACAATATCAACAACAATATCACCAATATCACCAACAATATCAACAACAATACCAACAACAATATCAACAACAATATCACCAACAATATCAACAACAATACCAATAACAATATCAACAACAATATCGCCAACAATATCAACAACAATACCAGCAACAATATCACCAACAATATCAACAACAATATCAACAACAATACCAATAACAATATCAACGACAATATCACCAACAATATCACCAACAATATCAACAACAATATCACCAACAATATCACCAACAATATCAACAACAATACCAACAACAATATCACCAACAATATCAACAACAATATCACCAACAATATCACCAATAATATCAACAACAAGATCACCAACAATATCAACAACAATATCAACAATATCACCAACAAGATCAACAACAATATCAACAACAATATCACCAACAATATCAACAGCAATACCAACAACAATATCACAACAATACGAACAACAATATCAACAACAATATCAACAATACCAACAACAATATCACCAACAATATCACCAACAATATCAACAACAATATCACCAACAATATCAACAACAATACCAAAAACAATAACACAACAATACCAACAACAATATCACCACGAATATCACCAACAATATTAACAACAATACCAATAACAATACCAATAACAATATCACCAACAATATCATCAACTATATCAACAACAATATCACCAACAAAATCAACAATAAATACCAACAACAATATCACCAACAATATCAACAAACATATCAACAACAATATCTCCATAATCACCAAAAATATCACCAACAACATCAACAACAATATCGCCAACAATATCACCAATGTCACCAACGATATCAACAACAATATCACCAACAATATCAACAACAATACCAATAACAATATCAACAACAATATCAACAACAATATCATCAACAATATCAACAACAATACCAATAACAATATCAACAACAATATCACCAACAATAGCAACAACAATATCACCAACAATATCACCAACAATATCAACAACAATATCAACAGCAATATCACCAACAATATCACCAACAATATCAACAACAATATCACCAACAATATCACCAACAATATCACCAACAAATATCACCAAAAATATCACAAACAATATCAACAACAATATCACCAACAATATCACCAACAATATCAACAACAAATATCACCAACAAAATCAACAACAATATCACCAACAAAATCAACAACAATATCAACAACAATATCACCAACAATATCACCATCAATATCAACAGTATTACCAACAATATCACCAACAATATCAACAATATCAACAACAATATCACCAACAATATCAACAACAATATCAACAACATCACCAACAATATCACCAACGAGTTCACCAATAATATCAACATCATCACCAAGAATATCAACAACAATATCACCGACAATATCACCAACAACATTACCAACAATATCACCAACAATATAATCAACAATATCACCAACAATATCACCAACAAATATCACCAACAATATCAACAACAATATCACTAACAATATCACCAACAATATCGCAAACAATATCAACAACAATACCCCCAACAATATCAACAACAATACCAATAACAATATCAACGACAATATCACCAACAATATCACCAACAATATCAACAACAATATCACCAACAATATCACCAACAATATCAACAACAATACCAACAACAATATCACCAACAATATCAACAACAATATCACCAACAATATCACCAACAATATCAACAACAAGATCACCAACAATATCAACAACAATATCAACAATATCACCAACAAGATCAACAACAATATCAACAACAATATCACCAACAATATCAACAGCAATACCAACAACAATATCACAACAATACGAACAACAATATCAACAACAATATCAACAATACCAACAACAATATCACCAACAATATCAACAACAATACCAAGAACAATATCAACAACAATATCACCAACAATATCACCAACAATATCACCAACAATATCACCAACAAATATCACCAAAAATATCACAAACAATATCAACAACAATATCACCAACAATATCACCAACAATATCAACAACAAATATCACCAACAAAATCAACAACAATATCACCAACAAAATCAACAACAATATCAACAACAATATCACCAACAATATCACCATCAATATCAACAGTATCACCAACAATATCACCAACAATATCAACAATATCAACAACAATATCACCAACAATATCACCAACAATATCAACAACATCACCAACAATATCACCAACGAGTTCACCAATAATATCAACATCATCAACAAGAATATCAACAACAATATCACCGACAATATCACCAACAACATTACCAACAATATCACCAACAATATAATCAACAATATCACCAACAATATCACCAACAAATATCACCAACAATATCAACAACAATATCACTAACAATATCACCAACAATATCGCAAACAATATCAACAACAATACCCCCAACAATATCAACAACAATACCAATAACAATATCAACGACAATATCACCAACAATATCACCAACAATATCAACAACAATATCACCAACAATATCACCAACAATATCAACAACAATACCAACAACAATATCACCAACAATATCAACAACAATATCACCAACAATATCACCAACAATATCAACAACAAGATCACCAACAATATCAACAACAATATCATCAATATCACCAACAAGATCAACAACAATATCAACAACAATATCACCAACAATATCAACAGCAATACCAACAACAATATCACAACAATACGAACAACAATATCAACAACAATATCAACAATACCAACAACAATATCACCAACAATATCAACAACAATACCAAGAACAATATCAACAACAATATCACCAACAATATCACCAACAATATCAACAACAATATCAACAACAATATCACCAATATCACCAACAATATCAACAACAATACCAATAACAATGTCAACAACAATATCAACAACAATATCACCAACAATATCAACAACAATACCAATAACAATATCAACAACAATATCAACAACAATATCACCAACAATATCAACAACAATACCAATAACAATATCAACAACAATATCACCAACAATATCACCAACAATATCACCAACAATATCAACAACAATATTACCAATATCACCAACAATATCAACAACAATACCAAGAACAATATCACCAACAATATCACCAACAATATCAACAACAATATCACCAACAATATCATCAACAATATCACCAACAATATCAACAACAATACCAAAAACAATATCACAGCAATACCAACAACAATATCACCACGAATAACACCAACAATATCAACAACAATACCAATAACAATACTAATAACAATATCACCAACAATATCATCAACAATATCAACAACAATATCACCAACAATATCAACAACAAATACCAACAACAATATCACCAACAATATCAACAAACATATCAACAACAATATCTCCAAAATCAACAACAATATCACCAACAACATCAACAACAATATCACCAACAATATCACCAATGTCACCAACGATATCAACAACAATATCAACAACAATATCAACAACAATACCAATAACAATATCAACAACAATATCATCAACAATATCACCAACAATATCAACAACAATATCAACAGCAATATCACCAACAATATCACCAACAATATCAACAACAATATCACCAACAATATCACCAACAATATCAACAACAATATCAACAATATCACCAACAATATCTACAACAATATCAACAATAATATCACCAACAATATCAACAGCAATACCAACAACAATATCACAACAATACCAACAACAATATCAACAACAATATCAACAATACCAACAACAATATCACCACGAATATCAGCAACAATATCAACAACAATACGAATAACAATACCAATAACAATATCACCAACAATATCATCAACAATATCAACAACAATATCACCAACAATATCAACAACAAATACCAACAACAATATCTCCAACAATATCAACAAAAATATCAACAACATCTCCAAAATCAGCAACAAATATCACCAACAACATCAACAACAATATCACCAACAATATCACCAATGTCACAAACAATATCAACAACAATATCACTCACAATATCAACAACAATATCAACAACTGTATCACCAACATTATCAACAACAATATCACCAACAATATCAACAACAGTATCACTAACAATATCAACAACAATATCACCAATATCACCAACAATATCACCAACAATATCAACAACAATACCAATAACAATATCAACAACAAATATCACCAACAAATATCACCAACAATATCACCAACAATATCACTAACAATATCAACAACAATATCAACAACAATATCACCAACAATATCAACAACAATATCAACAACAATACCAACAACAATACCAACAACAATATCACCAACAATATCACCAAAAATATCACAAACAATATCAACAACAATATCACCAACAATATCAACAACAATATCAACAGTATCACCAACAATATCACCAACAATATCAACAATATCAACAACAATATCACCAACAATATCACCAACAAATATCACCAAAAATATCACAATCAATATCAACAGCAATATCACCAACAATATCAACAACAATATCACCAACTATATCACCAACAATAACACCAATATCAACAACAATATCACCAACAATATCACCAACAAATATCACCAGAAATATC
The DNA here is from genome assembly GCF_037043375.1 of Chiloscyllium plagiosum. Lineage (NCBI taxonomy): Eukaryota > Metazoa > Chordata > Chondrichthyes > Orectolobiformes > Hemiscylliidae > Chiloscyllium > Chiloscyllium plagiosum. The sequence goes on from NW_028270164.1 coordinate 13,231,063, forward strand.
ACAAACAATATCAACAACAATATCACCAACAATATCACCAACAAATATCACCAGAAATATCACAAACAATATCAACAACAATATCACCAACAATATCACCAACAATATCACCAACAATATCACCATCAATATCAACAGTATCACCAACAATATCATCAACAATATCAACAATATCAACATCAATATCACCAACAATATCACCAACAATATCAACAACCTCACCAACAATATCACCAAAAACATCAACAACAATATCACCAACGAGTTCACCAGTAATATCAACAACATCACCAATAATATCACCAACGATATCACCAACAATATCACCAACAACATCACCAACAATATCACCAACAATATAATCAACAATATCACCAACAATATCACCAACAAATATCACCAACAAATATCACCAACAATATCAACAACAATATCACTAACAATATCACCAACAATATCGGAAACAATATCAACAACAATACCCCCAACAATATCAACAACAATACCAATAACAATATCAACGACAATATCACCAACATTATCACCAACAATATCAACAACAACATCACCAACAATATCATCAACAATATCAACAACAATACCAACAACAATATCACCAACAATATCAACAACAATATCACCAACAATATCGCAAACAATATCAACAACAATATCAACAACAATATCAACAACAATATCAACAATATCACCAACAATATCAACAACAATATCAACAACAATATCACCAACAATATCAACAGCAATACCAACAACAATATCACAACAATACGAACAACAAAATCAACAACAATATCAACAATACCAACAACAATATCACCAACAATATCAACAACAATACCAATAACAATATCAACAACAATATCACCAACAATTTCAACAACAATATCACCAAAAATATCACCAACAATATCAACAACAATATCAACAACAATATCACCAATATCACCAACAATATCAACAACAATACCAACAACAATATCAACAACAATATCACCAACAATATCAACAACAATACCAATAACAATATCAACAACAATATCGCCAACAATATCAACAACAATACCAGCAACAATATCACCAACAATATCAACAACAATATCAACAACAATACCAATAACAATATCAACAACAATATCACCAACAATATCACCAACAATATCAGCAACAATATCACCAACAATATCAACAACAATACTAAAAACAATATCACAACAATACCAACAACAATATCACCATGAATATCACCAACAATATCAACAACAACATCAATAACAATACCAATAACAATATCACCAACAATATCATCAACAATATCAACAACAATATCACCAACAATATCAACAACAAATACCAATAACAATATAACCAACAATATCAACAAAAATATCAACAACAATATCTCCAATATCACCAACAATATCACCAACAACATCAACAACAATGTCACCAACAATATCACCAATGTCACCAACAATATCAACAACAATATCACTAACATTATCAACAACAAATACCAATAACAATATCACCAACAATATCAACAAACATATCAACAACAATATCTCCAATATCAGCAACAAATATCACCAACAACATCAACAACAATATCACCAACAATATCACCAATGTCACAAACAATATCAACAACAATATCACTAACAATATCAACAACAATATCAACAACTATATCACCAACATTATCAACAACAATATCACCAACAATATCAACAACAATATCACCAACAATATCAAAAACAATATCACCAATATCACCAACAATATCACCAACAATATCAACAACAATACCAATAACAATATCAACAACAAATATCACCAACAATATCACCAACAAATATCACCAACAATATCAACAACAATATCACTAACAATATCACCAACAATATCGCAAACAATATCAACAACAATACCCCCAACAATATCAACAACAATACCAATAACAATATCAACGACAATATCACCAACAATATCACCAACAATATCAACAACAATATCACCAACAATATCACCAACAATATCAACAACAATACCAACAACAATATCACCAACAATATCAACAACAATATCACCAACAATATCGCAAACAATATCAACAACAAGATCACCAACAATATCAACAACAATATCAACAATATCACCAACAAGATCAACAATATCAACAACAATATCACCAACAATATCAACAGCAATACCAACAACAATATCACAACAATACGAACAACAATATCAACAACAATATCAACAATACCAACAACAATATCACCAACAATATCAACAACAATACCAAGAACAATATCAACAACAATATCACCAACAATATCACCAACAATATCACCAACAATATCACCAACAATATCAACAACAATATCAACAACAATATCACCAATATCACCAACAATATCAACAACAATACCAATAACAATGTCAACAACAATATCAACAACAATATCACCAACAATATCAACAACAATACCAATAACAATATCAACAACAATATCACCAACAATATCAACAACAATATTACCAATATCACCAACAATATCAACAACAATACCAATAACAATATCACCAACAATATCACCAACAATATCAACAACAATATCACCAACAATATCATCAACAATATCACCAACAATATCAACAACAATACCAATAACAATATCAACAACAATATCACCAACAATTTCAACAACAATATCACCAACAATATCACCAACAATATCAACAACAATATCAACAACAATATCACCAATATCACCAACAATATCAACAACAATACCAACAACAATATCAACAACAATATCACCAACAATATCAACAACAATACCAATAACAATATCAACAACAATATCACCAACAATATCAACAACAATACCAGCAACAATATCACCAACAATATCAACAACAATATCAACAACAATACCAATAACAATATCAACAACAATATCACCAACAATATCACCAACAATATCAGCAACAATATCACCAACAATATCAACAACAATACTAAAAACAATATCACAACAATACCAACAACAATATCACCATGAATATCACCAACAATATCAACAACAACATCAATAACAATACCAATAACAATATCACCAACAATATCATCAACAATATCAACAACAATATCACCAACAATATCAACAACAAATACCAATAACAATATAACCAACAATATCAACAAAAATATCAACAACAATATCTTCAATATCACCAACAATATCACCAACAACATCAACAACAATGTCACCAACAATATCACCAATGTCACCAACAATATCAACAACAATATCACTAACATTATCAACAACAAATACCAATAACAATATCACCAACAATATCAACAAAAATATCAACAACAATATCTCCAATATCAGCAACAAATATCACCAACAATATCAACATCACCAACAATATCACCAACAATATCACCAATGTCACAAACAATATCAACAACAATATCACTAACAATATCAACAACAATATCAACAACTATATCACCAACATTATCAACAACAATATCACCAACAATATCAACAACAATATCACCAACAATATCAACAACAATATCACCAATATCACCAACAATATCACCAACAATATCAACAACAATACCAATAACAATATCAACAACAAATATCACCAACAATATCACCAACAAATATCACCAACAATATCAACAACAATATCACTAACAATATCACCAACAATATCGCAAACAATATCAACAACAATACCCCCAACAATATCAACAACAATACCAATAACAATATCAACGACAATATCACCAACAATATCACCAACAATATCAACAACAATATCACCAACAATATCACCAACAATATCAACAACAATACCAACAACAATATCACCAACAATATCAACAACAATATCACCAACAATATCGCAAACAATATCAACAACAAGATCACCAACAATATCAACAACAATATCAACAATATCACCAGCAAGATCAACAACAATATCAACAACAATATCACCAACAATATCAACAGCAATACCAACAACAATATCACAACAATACGAACAACAATATCAACAACAATATCAACAATACCAACAACAATATCACCAACAATATCAACAACAATACCAAGAACAATATCAACAACAATATCACCAACAATATCACCAACAATATCACCAACAATATCACCAACAATATCAACAACAATATCAACAACAATATCACCAATATCACCAACAATATCAACAACAATACCAATAACAATGTCAACAACAATATCAACAACAATATCACCAACAATATCAACAACAATACCAATAACAATATCAACAACAATATCACCAACAATATCAACAACAATATTACCAATATCACCAACAATATCAACAACAATACCAATAACAATATCACCAACAATATCACCAACAATATCAACAACAATATCACCAACAATATCATCAACAATATCACCAACAATATCAACAACAATACCAATAACAATATCAACAACAATATCACCAACAATTTCAACAACAATATCACCAACAATATCACCAACAATATCAACAACAATATCAACAACAATATCACCAATATCACCAACAATATCAACAACAATACCAACAACAATATCAACAACAATATCACCAACAATATCAACAACAATACCAATAACAATATCAACAACAATATCACCAACAATATCAACAACAATACCAGCAACAATATCACCAACAATATCAACAACAATATCAACAACAATACCAATAACAATATCAACAACAATATCACCAACAATATCACCAACAATATCAGCAACAATATCACCAACAATATCAACAACAATACTAAAAACAATATCACAACAATACCAACAACAATATCACCATGAATATCACCAACAATATCAACAACAACATCAATAACAATACCAATAACAATATCACCAACAATATCATCAACAATATCAACAACAATATCACCAACAATATCAACAACAAATACCAATAACAATATAACCAACAATATCAACAAAAATATCAACAACAATATCTTCAATATCACCAACATTATCACCAACAACATCAACAACAATGTCACCAACAATATCACCAATGTCACCAACAATATCAACAACAATATCACTAACATTATCAACAACAAATACCAATAACAATATCACCAACAATATCAACAAAAATATCAACAACAATATCTCCAATATCAGCAACAAATATCACCAACAATATCAACATCACCAACAATATCACCAACAATATCACCAATGTCACAAACAATATCAACAACAATATCACTAACAATATCAACAACAATATCAACAACTATATCACCAACATTATCAACAACAATATCACCAACAATATCAACAACAATATCACCAACAATATCAACAACAATATCACCAATATCACCAACAATATCACCAACAATATCAACAACAATACCAATAACAATATCAACAACAAATATCACCAACAATATCACCAACAAATATCACCAACAATATCAACAGCAATACCAACAACAATATCACAACAATACGAACAACAAAATCAACAACAATATCAACAATACCAACAACAATATCACCAACAATATCAACAACAATACCAATAACAATATCAACAACAATATCACCAACAATTTCAACAACAATATCACCAAAAATATCACCAACAATATCAACAACAATATCACCAATATCACCAACAATATCAACAACAATACCAACAACAATATCAACAACAATATCACCAACAATATCAACAACAATACCAATAACAATATCAACAACAATATCGCCAACAATATCAACAACAATACCAGCAACAATATCACCAACAATATCAACAACAATATCAACAACAATACCAATAACAATATCAACAACAATATCACCAACAATATCACCAACAATATCAGCAACAATATCACCAACAATATCAACAACAATACTAAAAACAATATCACAACAATACCAACAACAATATCACCATGAATATCACCAACAATATCAACAACAACATCAATAACAATACCAATAACAATATCACCAACAATATCATCAACAATATCAACAACAATATCACCAACAATATCAACAACAAATACCAATAACAATATAACCAACAATATCAACAAAAATATCAACAACAATATCTCCAATATCACCAACAATATCACCAACAACATCAACAACAATGTCACCAACAATATCACCAATGTCACCAACAATATCAACAACAATATCACTAACATTATCAACAACAAATACCAATAACAATATCACCAACAATATCAACAAACATATCAACAACAATATCTCCAATATCAGCAACAAATATCACCAACAACATCAACAACAATATCACCAACAATATCACCAATGTCACAAACAATATCAACAACAATATCACTAACAATATCAACAACAATATCAACAACTATATCACCAACATTATCAACAACAATATCACCAACAATATCAACAACAATATCACCAACAATATCAAAAACAATATCACCAATATCACCAACAATATCACCAACAATATCAACAACAATACCAATAACAATATCAACAACAAATATCACCAACAATATCACCAACAAATATCACCAACAATATCAACAACAATATCACTAACAATATCACCAACAATATCGCAAACAATATCAACAACAATACCCCCAACAATATCAACAACAATACCAATAACAATATCAACGACAATATCACCAACAATATCACCAACAATATCAACAACAATATCACCAACAATATCACCAACAATATCAACAACAATACCAACAACAATATCACCAACAATATCAACAACAATATCACCAACAATATCGCAAACAATATCAACAACAAGATCACCAACAATATCAACAACAATATCAACAATATCACCAACAAGATCAACAATATCAACAACAATATCACCAACAATATCAACAGCAATACCAACAACAATATCACAACAATACGAACAACAATATCAACAACAATATCAACAATACCAACAACAATATCACCTACAATATCAACAACAATACCAAGAACAATATCAACAACAATATCACCAACAATATCACCAACAATATCACCAACAATATCACCAACAATATCAACAACAATATCAACAACAATATCACCAATATCACCAACAATATCAACAACAATACCAATAACAATGTCAACAACAATATCAACAACAATATCACCAACAATATCAACAACAATACCAATAACAATATCAACAACAATATCACCAACAATATCAACAACAATATTACCAATATCACCAACAATATCAACAACAATACCAATAACAATATCACCAACAATATCACCAACAATATCAACAACAATATCACCAACAATATCATCAACAATATCACCAACAATATCAACAACAATACCAATAACAATATCAACAACAATATCACCAACAATTTCAACAACAATATCACCAACAATATCACCAACAATATCAACAACAATATCAACAACAATATCACCAATATCACCAACAATATCAACAACAATACCAACAACAATATCAACAACAATATCACCAACAATATCAACAACAATACCAATAACAATATCAACAACAATATCACCAACAATATCAACAACAATACCAGCAACAATATCACCAACAATATCAACAACAATATCAACAACAATACCAATAACAATATCAACAACAATATCACCAACAATATCACCAACAATATCAGCAACAATATCACCAACAATATCAACAACAATACTAAAAACAATATCACAACAATACCAACAACAATATCACCATGAATATCACCAACAATATCAACAACAACATCAATAACAATACCAATAACAATATCACCAACAATATCATCAACAATATCAACAACAATATCACCAACAATATCAACAACAAATACCAATAACAATATAACCAACAATATCAACAAAAATATCAACAACAATATCTTCAATATCACCAACAATATCACCAACAACATCAACAACAATGTCACCAACAATATCACCAATGTCACCAACAATATCAACAACAATATCACTAACATTATCAACAACAAATACCAATAACAATATCACCAACAATATCAACAAAAATATCAACAACAATATCTCCAATATCAGCAACAAATATCACCAACAATATCAACATCACCAACAATATCACCAACAATATCACCAATGTCACAAACAATATCAACAACAATATCACTAACAATATCAACAACAATATCAACAACTATATCACCAACATTATCAACAACAATATCACCAACAATATCAACAACAATATCACCAACAATATCAACAACAATATCACCAATATCACCAACAATATCACCAACAATATCAACAACAATACCAATAACAATATCAACAACAAATATCACCAACAATATCACCAACAAATATCACCAACAATATCAACAACAATATCACTAACAATATCACCAACAATATCGCAAACAATATCAACAACAATACCCCCAACAATATCAACAACAATACCAATAACAATATCAACGACAATATCACCAACAATATCACCAACAATATCAACAACAATATCACCAACAATATCACCAACAATATCAACAACAATACCAACAACAATATCACCAACAATATCAACAACAATATCACCAACAATATCGCAAACAATATCAACAACAAGATCACCAACAATATCAACAACAATATCAACAATATCACCAGCAAGATCAACAACAATATCAACAACAATATCACCAACAATATCAACAGCAATACCAACAACAATATCACAACAATACGAACAACAATATCAACAACAATATCAACAATACCAACAACAATATCACCAACAATATCAACAACAATACCAAGAACAATATCAACAACAATATCACCAACAATATCACCAACAATATCACCAACAATATCACCAACAATATCAACAACAATATCAACAACAATATCACCAATATCACCAACAATATCAACAACAATACCAATAACAATGTCAACAACAATATCAACAACAATATCACCAACAATATCAACAACAATACCAATAACAATATCAACAACAATATCACCAACAATATCAACAACAATATTACCAATATCACCAACAATATCAACAACAATACCAATAACAATATCACCAACAATATCACCAACAATATCAACAACAATATCACCAACAATATCATCAACAATATCACCAACAATATCAACAACAATACCAATAACAATATCAACAACAATATCACCAACAATTTCAACAACAATATCACCAACAATATCACCAACAATATCAACAACAATATCAACAACAATATCACCAATATCACCAACAATATCAACAACAATACCAACAACAATATCAACAACAATATCACCAACAATATCAACAACAATACCAATAACAATATCAACAACAATATCACCAACAATATCAACAACAATACCAGCAACAATATCACCAACAATATCAACAACAATATCAACAACAATACCAATAACAATATCAACAACAATATCACCAACAATATCACCAACAATATCAGCAACAATATCACCAACAATATCAACAACAATACTAAAAACAATATCACAACAATACCAACAACAATATCACCATGAATATCACCAACAATATCAACAACAACATCAATAACAATACCAATAACAATATCACCAACAATATCATCAACAATATCAACAACAATATCACCAACAATATCAACAACAAATACCAATAACAATATAACCAACAATATCAACAAAAATATCAACAACAATATCTTCAATATCACCAACATTATCACCAACAACATCAACAACAATGTCACCAACAATATCACCAATGTCACCAACAATATCAACAACAATATCACTAACATTATCAACAACAAATACCAATAACAATATCACCAACAATATCAACAAAAATATCAACAACAATATCTCCAATATCAGCAACAAATATCACCAACAATATCAACATCACCAACAATATCACCAACAATATCAACAACAATACCAATAACAATATCAACAACAATATCTCCAACAATATCAACAACAATACCAGCAACAATATCACCAACAATATCACCAACAATATCAACAACAATACCAATAACAATATCAACAACAATATCACCAACAATATCACCAACAATATCAGCAACAATATCACCAACAATATCAACAACAATACTAAAAACAATATCACAACAATACCAACAACATCACCATGAATATCACCAACAATATCAACAACAACATCAATAACAATACCAATAACAATATCACCAACAATATCATCAACAATATCAACAACAATATCACCAACAATATCAACAACAAATACCAATAACAATATAACCAACAATATCAACAAAAATATCAACAACAATATCTTCAATATCACCAACATTATCACCAACAACATCAACAACAATGTCACCAACAATATCACCAATGTCACCAACAATATCAACAACAATATCACTAACATTATCAACAACAAATACCAATAACAATATCACCAACAATATCAACAAAAATATCAACAACAATATCTCCAATATCAGCAACAAATATCACCAACAATATCAACATCACCAACAATATCACCAACAATATCACCAATGTCACAAACAATATCAACAACAATATCACTAACAATATCAACAACAATATCAACAACTATATCACCAACATTATCAACAACAATATCACCAACAATATCAACAACAATATCACCAACAATATCAACAACAATATCACCAATATCACCAACAATATCACCAACAATATCAACAACAATACCAATAACAATATCAACAACAAATATCACCAACAATATCACCAACAAATATCACCAACAATATCAACAACAATATCACTAACAATATCACCAACAATATCGCAAACAATATCAACAACAATACCCCCAACAATATCAACAACAATACCAATAACAATATCAACGACAATATCACCAACAATATCACCAACAATATCAACAACAATATCACCAACAATATCACCAACAATATCAACAACAATACCAACAACAATATCACCAACAATATCAACAACAATATCACCAACAATATCGCAAACAATATCAACAACAAGATCACCAACAATATCAACAACAATATCAACAATATCACCAACAAGATCAACAACAATATCAACAACAATATCACCAACAATATCAACAGCAATACCAACAACAATATCACAACAATACGAACAACAATATCAACAACAATATCAACAATACCAACAACAATATCACCAACAATATCAACAACAATACCAAGAACAATATCAACAACAATATCACCAACAATATCACCAACAATATCACCAACAATATCACCAACAATATCAACAACAATATCAACAACAATATCACCAATATCACCAACAATATCAACAACAATACCAATAACAATGTCAACAACAATATCAACAACAATATCACCAACAATATCAACAACAATATCAATAACAATATCAACAACAATATCACCAACAATATCAACAACAATATTACCAATATCACCAACAATATCAACAACAATACCAATAACAATATCACCAACAATATCACCAACAATATCAACAACAATATCACCAACAATATCATCAACAATATCACCAACAATATCAACAACAATACCAAAAACAATATCACAGCAATACCAACAACAATATCACCACGAATAACACCAACAATATCAACAACAATACCAATAACAATACTAATAACAATATCACCAACAATATCATCAACAATATCAACAACAATATCACCAAAAATATCAACAACAAATACCAACAACAATATCACCAACAATATCAACAAACATATCAACAACAATATCTCCAAAATCACCAACAATATCACCAACAACATCAACAACAATATCACCAACAATATCACCAATGTCACCAACGATATCAACAACAATATCAACAACAATATCAACAACAATACCAATAACAATATCAACAACAATATCATCAACAATATCACCAAAAATATCAACAACAATATCAACAGCAATATCACCAACAATATCACCAACAATATCAACAACAATATCACCAACAATATCAACAACAATACCAGCAACAATATCACCAACAATATCAACAACAATATCAACAACAATACCAATAACAATATCAACAACAATATCAGCAACAATATCACCAACAATATCAGCAACAATATCACCAACAATATCAACAACAATACTAAAAACAATATCACAACAATACCAACAACAATATCACCATGAATATCACCAACAATATCAACAACAACATCAATAACAATACCAATAACAATATCACCAACAATATCATCAACAATATCAACAACAATATCACCAACAATATCAACAACAAATACCAATAACAATATAACCAACAATATCAACAAAAATATCAACAACAATATCTTCAATATCACCAACAATATCACCAACAACATCAACAACAATGTCACCAACAATATCACCAATGTCACCAACAATATCAACAACAATATCACTAACATTATCAACAACAAATACCAATAACAATATCACCAACAATATCAACAAAAATATCAACAACAATATCTCCAATATCAGCAACAAATATCACCAACAATATCAACATCACCAACAATATCACCAACAATATCACCAATGTCACAAACAATATCAACAACAATATCACTAACAATATCAACAACAATATCAACAACTATATCACCAACATTATCAACAACAATATCACCAACAATATCAACAACAATATCACCAACAATATCAACAACAATATCACCAATATCACCAACAATATCACCAACAATATCAACAACAATACCAATAACAATATCAACAACAAATATCACCAACAATATCACCAACAAATATCACCAACAATATCAACAACAATATCACTAACAATATCACCAACAATATCGCAAACAATATCAACAACAATACCCCCAACAATATCAACAACAATACCAATAACAATATCAACGACAATATCACCAACAATATCACCAACAATATCAACAACAATATCACCAACAATATCACCAACAATATCAACAACAATACCAACAACAATATCACCAACAATATCAACAACAATATCACCAACAATATCGCAAACAATATCAACAACAAGATCACCAACAATATCAACAACAATATCAACAATATCACCAACAAGATCAACAACAATATCAACAACAATATCACCAACAATATCAACAGCAATACCAACAACAATATCACAACAATACGAACAACAATATCAACAACAATATCAACAATACCAACAACAATATCACCAACAATATCAACAACAATACCAAGAACAATATCAACAACAATATCACCAACAATATCACCAACAATATCACCAACAATATCACCAACAATATCAACAACAATATCAACAACAATATCACCAATATCACCAACAATATCAACAACAATACCAATAACAATGTCAACAACAATATCAACAACACTATCACCAACAATATCAACAACAATACCAATAACAATATCAACAACAATATCACCAACAATATCAACAACAATATTACCAATATCACCAACAATATCAACAACAATACCAATAACAATATCACCAACAATATCACCAACAATATCAACAACAATATCACCAACAATATCATCAACAATATCACCAACAATATCAACAACAATACCAAAAACAATATCACAGCAATACCAACAACAATATCACCACGAATAACACCAACAATATCAACAACAATACCAATAACAAGACTAATAACAATATCACCAACAATATCATCAACAATATCAACAACAATATCACCAACAATATCAACAACAAATACCAACAACAATATCACCAACAATATCAACAAACATATCAACAACAATATCTCCAAAATCACCAACAATATCACCAACAACATCAACAACAATATCACCAACAATATCACCAATGTCACCAACGATATCAACAACAATATCAACAACAATATCAACAACAATACCAATAACAATATCAACAACAATATCATCAACAATATCACCAACAATATCAACAACAATATCAACAGCAATATCACCAACAATATCACCAACAATATCAACAACAATATCACCAACAATATCACCAACAATATCAACAACAATATCAACAATATCACCAACAATATCTCCAACAATGTCAACAATAATATCACCAACAATATCAACAGCAATACCAACAACAATATCACAACAATACCAACAACAATATCAACAACAATATCAACAATACCAACAACAATATAACCACGAATATCACCAACAATATCAACAACAATACCAATAACAATACCAATAACAATATCACCAACAATATCATCAACAATATCAACAACAATATCACCAACAATATCAACAACAAATACCAACAACAATATCTCCAACAATATCAACAAAAATATCAACAACATCTCCAAAATCAGCAACAGATATCACCAACAACATCAACAACAATATCACCAACAATATCACCAATGTCACAAACAATATCAACAACAATATCACTAACAATATCAACAACAATATCAACAACTGTATCACCAACATTATCAACAACAATATCACCAACAATATCAACAACAGTATCACTAACAATATCAACAACAATATCACCAATATCACCAACAATATCACCAACAATATCAACAACAATACCAATAACAATATCAACAACAAATATCACCAACAAATATCACCAACAAATATCACCAACAATATCACCAACAATATCAACAACAATATCAACAACAATATCAACAACAATATCACCAACAATATCAACAACAATATCAACAACAATACCAACAACAATATCACCAACAATATCACCAACAAATATCACCAAAAATATCACAAACTATATCAACAACAATATCACCAACAATATCAACAACAATATCAACAGTATCACCAACAATATCACCAACAATATCAACAATATCAACAACAATATCACCAACAATATCACCAACAAATATCACCAAAAATATCACAATCAATATCAACAGCAATATCACCAACAATATCAACAACAATATCACCAACTATATCACCAACAATAACACCAATATCTACAACAATATCACCAACAATATCACCAACAAATATCACCAGAAATATCACAAACAATATCAACAACAATATCACCAACAATATCACCAACAATATCAACAACAAATATCACCAACAATATCAACAACAATATCACCAACAATATCACCATCAATATCAACAGTATTACCAACAATATCACCAACAATATCAACAACAATATCACCAACAATATCACCAACAATATCAACAACCTCACCAACAATATCACCAAAAACAGCAACAACAATATCACCAACGAGTTCACCAGTAATATCAACAACATCACCAATAATATCACCAACGATATCACCAACAATATCACCAACAACATCACCAACAATATCACCAACAATATAATCAACAATATCACCAACAATATCACCAACAAATATCACCAACAAATATCACCAACAATATCAACAACAATATCACTAACAATATCACCAACAATATCGCAAACAATATCAACAACAATACCCCCAACAATATCAACAACAATACCAATAACAATATCAACGACAATATCACCAACATTATCACCAACAATATCAACAACAATATCACCAACAATATCATCAACAATATCAACAACAATACCAACAACAATATCACCAACAATATCAACAACAATATCAACAACAATATCAACAACAATATCAACAACAATATCGCAAACAATATCAACAACAATATCAACAACAATATCAACAACAATATCACCAACAATATCAACAGCAATACCAACAACAATATCACAACAATACGAACAACAAAATCAACAACAATATCAACAATACCAACAACAATATCACCAACAATATCAACAACAATACCAATAACAATATCAACAACAATATCACCAACAATTTCAACAACAATATCACCAACAATATCACCAACAATATCAACAACAATATCAACAACAATATCACCAATATCACCAACAATATCAACAACAATACCAACAACAATATCAACAACAATATCACCAACAAGATCAACAACAATACCAATAACAATATCAACAACAATATCAACAACAATATCACCAACAATATCAACAACAATACCAATAACAATATCAACAACAATATCACCAACAATATCAACAACAATACCAGCAACAATATCACCAACAATATCAACAACAATATCAACAACAATACGAATAACAATATCAACAATATCACCAACAATATCACCAACAATATCAGCAACAATATCACCAACAATATCAACAACAATACTAAAAACAATATCACAACAATACCAACAACAATATCACCATGAATATCACCAACAATATCAACAACAACACCAATAACAATACCAATAACAATATCACCAACAATATCATCAACAATATCAACAACAATATCACCAACAATATCAACAACAAATACCAATAACAATATAACCAACAATATCAACAAAAATATCAACAACAATATCTCCAATATCACCAACAATATCACCAACAACATCAACAACAATGTCACCAACAATATCACCAATGTCACCAATAATATCAACAACAATATCACTAACATTATCAACAACAAATACCAATAACAATATCACCAACAATATCAACAAAAATATCAACAACAATATCTCCAATATCAGCAACAAATATCACCAACAACATCAACAACAATATCACCAACAATATCACCAATGTCACAAACAATATCAACAACAATATCACTAACAATATCAACAACTATATCACCAACATTATCAACAACAATATCACCAACAATATCAACAACAATATCACCAACAATATCAACAACAATATCACCAGTATCACCAACAATATCACCAACAATATCAACAACAATACCAATGACAATATCAACAACAAATATCACCAACAATATCACCAACAATATCACCAACAATATCAACAACAATATCAACAACAATACCAACAACAATATCACCAACAATATCACCAACAAATATCACCAAAAATATCACAAACCAAATCAACAACAATATCACCAACAATATCAACAACAATATCAACAGTATCACCAACAATATCACCAACAATATCAACAATATCAACAACAATATCACCAACAATATCACCAACAAATATCACCAAACATATCACAAACAATATCAACAGCAATATCACCAACAATATCAACAACAATATCACCAACTATATCACCAACAATCACAACAATATCAACAACAATATCACCAACAATATCACCAACAAATATCACCAAACATATCACAAACAATATCAACAACAATATCACCAACAATATCACCAACAATATCAACAACAAATATCACCAACAATATCAACAACAATATCAACAACAATATCACCAACAATATCACCATCAATATCAACAGTATCACCAACAATATCACCAAAAATATCAACAATATCAACAACAATATCACCAACAATATCACCAACAATATCAACAACCTCACCAACAATATCACCAACGAGTTCACCAATAATATCAACAACATCACCAATAATATCACCAACGATATCACCAACAATATCACCAACAACATCACCAACAATATCACCAACAATATAATCAACAATATCACCAACAATATCACCAACAAATATCAACAACAAATATCACCAACAATATCAACAAAAAAATCACTAACAATATCACCAACAAATATCGCAAACAATATCAACAACAATACCCCCAACAATATCAACAATACCAATAATAATATCAATGACAATATCACCAACATTATCACCAACAATATCAACAACAATTTCACCAACAATATCATCAACAATATCAACAACAATACCAACAACAGTATCACCAACAATATCAACAACAATATCACCAACAATATCGCAAACAATATCAACAGCAATATCAGCAACAATATCAACAACAATATCAACAATATCACCAACAATATCAACAAAAATATCACCAACAATATCAACAGCAATACCAACAACAATATCACAACAATACGAACAACAATATCAACAACAATATCAACAATACCAACAATATCACCAACAATATCAACAACAATACCAATAACAATATCAACAACAATATCACCAACAATATCAACAACAATATCACCAACAATATCACCAACAATATCAACAACAATATCAACAACAATATCACCAATATCACCAACAATATCAACAACAATACCAACAACAATATCAACAACAATATCACCAACAATATCAACAACAATACCAAGAACAATATCAACAACAATATCAACGACAATATCACCAACAATATAAACAACAATACCAATAACAATATCAACAACAATATCACCAACAATATCACCAACAATATCAACAACAATATCAACAACAATAGTACCAATATCACCAACAATATCAACAACAATACCAATAACAATATCAACAACAATATCACCAACAATATCACCACAATATCAGCAACAATATCACCAACAATATCAACAACAATACTAAAAACAATATCACAACAATACCAACAACAATATCATCACGAATATCACCAACAATATCAACAACAACACCAATAACAATACCAATAACAATATCACCAACAATATCATCAACAATATCAACAACAATATCACCAACAATATCAACAACAAATACCAATAACAATATCACCAACAATATCAACATAAATATCAACAACAATATCTCCAATATCACCAACAATATCACCAACAACATCAACAACAATGTCACCAACAATATCACCAATGTCACCAACAATATCAACAACAATATCACTAACAATATCAACAACAATATCAACAACTACATCACCAACATTATCAACAACAATATCACCAACAATATCAACAACAATACCAATAACAATATCAACAACAATATCAACAACAATTTCATCAACAATATCAACAACAATACCAATAACAATATCAACAACAATATCACCAACAATATCACCAACAATATCAACAACAATATCAACAACAATATCACCAACAATATCACCAACAATATCAACAACAATATCAACAATATCACCAACAATATCAACAACAATATCAACAACAATATCACCAACAATATCAACAGCAATACCAACAACAATATCACAACAATACCAACAACAATATCAACAACAATATCAACAATATCACCAACAATATCAACAACAACACCAATAACAATATCAACAACAATATCACCAACAATATCAACAACAATATCACCAACAATATCACCAACAATATCAACAACAATATCAACAACAATATCACCAATATCACCAACAATATCAACAACAATACCAACAACAATATCAACAACAATATCAACAACAATATCAACAACAATACCAATAACAATACCAATAACAATATCAACAACAATATCATCAACAATATCAGCAACAATACCAATAACAATATCAACAACAATATCACCAACAATATCACCAACAATATCAACAACAATATCAACAACAATATCACCAACAATATCAACAACAATATCACCAACAATATCAACAACAATACTAAAGACAATATCACAACAATACCAACAACAATATCACCAACAATATCACCAACAATATCAACAACAATATCACCAATATCACCAGCAATATCAACAACAATACCAACAACAATATCAACAACAACATCACCAATAATATCAACAACAATACCAATAACAATATCACCAACAATATCAACAACAATATCACCAACAATATCAACAACAATATCAACAACAATATCAACAATGATATCAAGAACAATATCACCAACAATATCACCAACAATATCAACAACAATATCGCCAACAATATCACCAATATCACCAACAATATAAACTACAATATCAACAATAATATCAACAACAATACCAATAACGATATCAACAACAAATATCACCAACAAATATCACCAACAATATCAACAACAATATGAACAACAATATCACCAACAACAATACCAATAACAATATCAACAACAAATATCACCAAGAAATATCACCAACAATATCAACAACAATATCAACAACAATATCAACAACAACATCAACAACAAATATCACCAACAAGTATCACCAACAAATATCAACAACAATATGAACAACAATAAAACCAACAATATCACCAACAATATCACCAACAATATCAACAACAATATCACCAACAATATTCGCAACAATATCAACAATATCAACAACAATATCACCAACAATATCAACAACAATGTCAACAACAATACCAACAACAAGATCAACAACAATATCAACAACAATATCACCAACAGTATCAACAACAATATCAACAACAATATCTACAACAATATCACCAACAAATATCACCAACAATATCAACAACAATATCGCAAACAATATCAACAACAATACCAATAACAATATCAACAACAAATATCACCAACAATATCAACAACAATACCAACAACAATATCAGCAACAATATCACCTATAATATCAACAACAATATCTACAACAAGATCAACAACAAGATCAACAACAATATCAACAACAATATCACCAACAATATCAACAACTATATCACCAACAATATCACCAATATCACCAACAATATCAACAACACTGTCACCAACAATATCACCAATGCCACCAACAATATCAACAACAATATCACTAACAATATCAACAACAATATCAACAACTACATCACCAACATTATCAACAACAATATCACCAACAATATCATCAACAATATCACCAACAATATCAACAACAATATCACCAATATCACCAACAATATCACCTACAATATCAACAACAATACCAATAACAATATCAACAACAAATATCACCAACAAATATCACCAACAATATCACCAACAATATCAACAACAATACCAATAACAATATCAACAACAAATACCACCAACAAATTTCACCAACAATATCAACAACAATATCAACAACTATATCACTAACAATATCAACAACAATATCAACAACACTATCACCAACAAATATCCCCAACAATATCACCAACAATATCAACAATATCAACAACAATATCAACAACAATATCACCAACAATATTAGCAACAATATGAACAATATCACCAACAATATCACCAACAATATCACCAACAATATCAACAACAATATCACCCACAATATCACCAACAAATATCACCAAAAATATCACAAACAATATCAACAACAATATCACCAACAATATCAACAACAATATCACCAACTATATCACCAACAATATCAACAACAATATCACGAACAATATTACCAACAAATATCACCAAAAGTATCACAAACAATATCAAACAATATCAACAACAATGTCACCAACAATATCACCATCAATATCAACAACAAATATCACCAACAATATCAACAACAATATCAACAACAATATCACCAACAATATCACCATCAATATCAACATTATCACCAACAATATCAACAATATCAACAACAATATCACCAACAATATCACCAACAATATCAACAACATCACCAACAATATCACCAACATCAACAGCAATATCACCAACGAGTTCACCAATAATATGAACAACATCACCAACAATATCACCAACGATATCACCAACAATATCACCAATAATATTACCAACAATATCACCAACAATATCAACAACAATATCAACAACAATATCACCAATATCACCAACAATATCAACAACAATACCAACAACAATATCAACAACAATATCACCAACAATATCAACAACAATATCAACAACAATATCACCAATATCACCAACAATATCAACAACAATACCAACAACAATATCAACAACAATATCACCAACAATATCAACAACAATACCAATAACAATATCAACAACAATATCAACAACAATATCACCAACAATATCAACAACAATACCAATAACAATATCAACAACAATATCACCAACAATATCACCAACAATATCAACAACAATATCAACAACAATAGTACCAGTATCACCAACAATATCAACAACAATACCAATAACAATATCAACAACAATATCACCAACAATATCACCACAATATCAGCAACAATATCACCAACAATATCAACAACAATACTAAAAACAATATCACAACAATACCAACAACAATATCATCACGAATATCACCAACAATATCAACGACAACACCAATAACAATACCAATAACAATATCACCAACAATATCATCAACAATATCAACAACAATATCACCAACAATATCAACAACAAATACCAATAACAATATCACCAACAATATCAACATAAATATCAACAACAATATCTTCAATATCACCAACAATATCACCAACAACATCAACAACAATGTCACCAACAATATCACCAATGTCACCAACAATATCAACAACAATATCACTAACAATATCAACAACAATATCAACAACTACATCACCAACATTATCAACAACAATATCACCAACAATATCAACAACAATACCAATAACAATATCAACAACAATATCAACAACAATTTCATCAACAATATCAACAACAATACCAATAACAATATCAACAACAATATCACCAACAATATCACCAACAATATCAACAACAATATCAACAACAATATCACCAACAATATCACCAACAATATCAACAACAATATCAACAATATCACCAACAATATCACCAACAATATCAACAACAATATCACCAACAATATCAACAGCAATACCAACAACAATATCACAACAATACCAACAACAATATCAACAACAATATCAACAATACCAATAACAATATCACCAACAATATCAACAACAACACCAATAACAATATCAACAACAATATCACCAACAATATCAACAACAATATCACCAACAATATCACCAACAATATCACCAACAATATCAACAACAATATCAACAACAATATCACCAATATCACCAACAATATCAACAACAATACCAACAACAATATCAACAACAATATCACCAACAATATCAACAACAATACCAATAACAATACCAATAACAATATCAACAACAATATCATCAACAATATCAGCAACAATACCAATAACAATATCAACAACAATATCACCAACAATATCACCAACAATATCAACAACAATATCAACAAGAATATCACCAACAATATCAACAACAATATCACCAACAATATCAACAACAATACTAAAGACAATATCACAACAATACCAACAACAATATCACCACGAATATCACCAATAATATCGACAACAATACCAATAACAATACCAATAACAATATCACCAACAATATCATCAACAATATCAACAACAATATCACCAACAATATCAACAACAAATACCAACAACAATATCACCAACAATATCAACAAAATTATCAACAACAATATCTCCAATATCAGCAACAATATCAGCAACAACATCAACAACAATATCACCAACAATATCACCAATGTCACCAACAATATCAACAACAATATCACTAACAATATCATCAACAATATCAACAACTATATCACCAACATTATCAACAACAATATCACCAACAATATCAACAACAATATCACCAACAATATCAACAACAATATCACCAACAATATCACCAACAATATCAACAACAATATCACCAATATCACCAACAATATCAACAACAATACCAACAACAATATCAACAACAACATCACCAATAATATCAACAACAATACCAATAACAATATCACCAACAATATCAACAACAATATCACCAACAATATCAACAACAATATCAACAACAATATCAACAATGATATCAAGAACAATATCACCAACAATATCACCAACAATATCAACAACAATATCGCCAACAATGTCACCAATATCACCAACAATATAAACAACAATATCAACAATAATATCAACAACAATACCAATAACGATATCAACAACAAATATCACCAACAAATATCACCAACAATATCAACAACAATATGAACAACAATATCACCAACAACAATACCAATAACAATATCAACAACAAATATCACCAAGAAATATCACCAACAATATCAACAACAATATCAACAACAATATCAACAACAACATCAACAACAAATATCACCAACAAGTATCACCAACAAATATCAACAACAATATGAACAACAATAAAACCAACAATATCACCAACAATATCACCAACAATATCAACAACAATATCACCAACAATATTCGCAACAATATCAACAATATCAACAACAATATCACCAACAATATCAACAACAATGTCAACAACAATACCAACAACAAGATCAACAACAATATCAACAACAATATCACCAACAGTATCAACAACAATATCAACAACAATATCAACAACAATATCACCAACAAATATCACCAACAATATCAACAACAATATCGCAAACAATATCAACAACAATACCAATAACAATATCAACAACAAATATCACCAACAAATATCACCAACAATATCAACAACAATACCAACAACAATATCAGCAACAATATCACCTATAATATCAACAACAATATCTACAACAAGATCAACAACAAGATCAACAACAATATCAACAACAATATCACCAACAATATCAACAACAATATCACCAACAATATCACCAATATCACCAACAATATCAACAACACTGTCACCAACAATATCACCAATGCCACCAACAATATCAACAACAATATCACTAACAATATCAACAACAATATCAACAACTACATCACCAACATTATCAACAACAATATCACCAACAATATCATCAACAATATCACCAACAATATCAACAACAATATCACCAATATCACCAACAATATCACCTACAATATCAACAACAATACCAATAACAATATCAACAACAAATATCACCAACAAATATCACCAACAATATCACCAACAATATCAACAACAATACCAATAACAATATCAACAACAAATACCACCAACAAATTTCACCAACAATATCAACAACAATATCAACAACTATATCACTAACAATATCAACAACAATATCAACAACACTATCACCAACAAATATCCCCAACAATATCACCAACAATATCAACAATATCAACAACAATATCAACAACAATATCACCAACAATATTAGCAACAATATGAACAATATCACCAACAATATCACCAACAATATCACCAACAATATCAACAACAATATCACCCACAATATCACCAACAAATATCACCAAAAATATCACAAACAATATCAACAACAATATCACCAACAATATCAACAACAATATCACCAACTATATCACCAACAATATCAACAACAATATCACGAACAATATTACCAACAAATATCACCAAAAGTATCACAAACAATATCAAACAATATCAACAACAATGTCACCAACAATATCACCATCAATATCAACAACAAATATCACCAACAATATCAACAACAATATCAACAACAATATCACCAACAATATCACCATCAATATCAACAGTATCACCAACAATATCACCAACAATATCAACAATATCAACAACAATATCACCAACAATATCACCAACAATATCAACAACATCACCAACAATATCACCAACAATATCACCAACATCAACAGCAATATCACCAACGAGTTCACCAATAATATGAACAACATCACCAACAATATCACCAACGATATCACCAACAATATCACCAATAATATTACCAACAACATCACCAACAATATCACCCCAGTCCAATACCAGCACCTCCACATCAAGGATATTACAGAACAGAACATGGGCTGCTGGATCCCCCAGGAATATATTGTCCAGCAGGGGACAGTGACCAGCTCAGTGTCTGGAACATTCCTTTACATTTGACAAGGATGAGAAAGGGGATCTCAGGAATATAGTCCCACCAACCTCAGCCTTTCAAATGCTTTAATAAGGATACAGGAGCATCAATGTCCAGGCGAGGATCCAAACACAAATTATGTTCAAGCTAGGTTGCTACCACATCGCTCCAGACAGGGGGAGTTAGAGAGAAATGAATTCAACAAAATCTATTGTTCACAACAAGCCGTGAGGTTCCATTGGTGAGGAGAGCTCTCTTGGTTGTCTGGAAGTGAGACCCAGATGAAGCTAAATATTTTCTGAGGTCTCAATAGGAAGTGAATATACTTGTGCAGTCTCTTCAACAATGTCACCAACTACAAGATCATCTTCAGAATCCAAGTCTGTCAGGAAAAGATAGAACAATTTCATGGTCAAAATTTCATTGATTCCAAGTGAGAGTCGCTGATTTAACATAAAGTGTACAATAATTTTCAATTTCAAATGACAATTTAACAAAATCGAAATGATGGCTGATTTTATACAGTGCTATTCTGTTACCTTCCTTACAATGTCGCTATTTATGTAATTGGAAATTCATAACAGGAAGTGCCAACTTTCTGTTTGGAACAATCCAGATTGAGATGCTGTTTTCAGCATTAAAATTCACTGCTCCATTATTTATCTCGGCTCACGGTATTTTTTAAAGATCAACAACGATAGCTTTTTAAACCAGAGTGTTCTGGAGAATCACTGACAGGGACATTACATTCTTGAGTAGAAAGTGAGGACTGCAGATGCTGGAGATCAGAGTCGAGGGTGTGGTGCTGGAAAAGCACAGCAGGTCAAGCAGCATCCGAGGAGCAGGAGAGTTGACATTTCGGGCAAGAGTCCTTTATCAGGAATGTGGGCCAGGTGACTGAGAAATAGATGAGAGGGAGGTGGGGCTGGGGAGAAGGTAGCTGAGAGTGTGATAGGTAGATAGAGTTGGGGATCACAGTGATAGGAGAGAGAATAGGGAGGAGTGGATAAGTGGGAAGGAAGATGGACTGGTAGGACAGGTCATGAGGGTGATGCTGAGTTGAAGGGGTTGTATCTGGGATAAGGTGGGGGGAGGGGAAATGAGCAAACTGATGAAATCCACATTGATGCTGCATGTCATCTTCTCCTCCTCCATTCTCTCGTGTTATACATTGTTCCCAAACTGAGAGGGTGGAAGGCTGTCTGGTTTCAGCTGGATAATACTGGCCTGTTAGCAGGTGCAGGAACAGTATAGGATGATGTTATTCTGAGTTCCTCACTCACTGAAGAGACACCTCACCCACTGGAATATTACACCAGACTGCAGGGCCACTTGCACCAGGTCCACCCATTTAACCTTATAATCCTCATGTATAACATTGGGCTGACCATTCCAGGACATGTTACTGCAACTTGTTTCATTTGACCTTTATCTGTTGTTCATTTCTGTGGCTGGAAGGTACATTTAGACCAGAAACTGTTCTGTCCATATGTTGATTTGTCAGGACTACAATAGCCACGCCTTGTCTGCACCTGACAGGAGCTAACATAAAGACTGCTTCATCAGATATAAATACCATTACAGGACGTACTACAGAGGATTCTTTCATTTGAACTTTATCTGTTGTTCATGTTAGTAATAAAAAAACTGTAATTTAATTTTCCCACATAATTCCTTTAGCTTTGCTGCTTTAATTTGCTACAATATACTGCAGTGTCACAGGTTAACAGGGGTGGCATGGTGGCTCAGTGGTTAGCACTGCTGCCTCACAGCGCTAGGGACCCCTGGTTTGATTCCCACCTCAGGTGACTGTCTGTGTGGAGTTTGCACATTCTCCCCGTGTCTGCTCTAGTTTCCATCCACAATCCAATGATATGCAGGTTAGGTGAATTGGCCATCATAAATTGCCCAGAGCCGGGGTAAATGTAGGGGAGTGAGTCCAGGTAGGTTACACTTCAGAGGGTCAGTGCAGACTTGTTGCACTGAAGGGCCTGTTTCCATACTGTACAGAATCTAATCTAACAAGGGAATATGTACTTGAAATATGAAGCAGTCTTGTTTACTTCAAATTATTTTGTATTTTTTCTGTTTTACACAGTTACGTTGCCTGGGATGTGATACGCTGGGTACTCTTCACTCTCCTGGTGATTTGTTCTGTTTCAGTCACAATGTTTACACGAAAACATTAGGTGAGCATCATGGCCTTTACACGAATGATTTTGAGCACTCTAAGTTCCCCATCAATGAGGTGGCCCTGCGTGGAGGGGTTTCGAAGCAGGTGACACAGTTTGAGAAGAATGGGTTGACCATTTGGGACTGAGATGAGCAGGAATTTCTTCACTCAGAGGGTGATGGTTTGTTGGAATTCTCTGCCCCAGAGAGCTCTGGAGGCTCCAGCCTTGAGTATATTCAAAACAAGATCAATAATGTTCTGGGTAAGAAAGATAGGGAGGGATATGGAATTAGTGCAAGAAAAATGGTATTCAGGTGGAAGATCTGCTCTGATTCAGGTGAATGCTGAAGGAGCCTCGAGGGAGCTGAATGGCCTACTCTGGTCTTACGTCATCTCTCTCCATGATGACGTCATGCTGTTAAATGCTGTCATTGTACCAGCCTCCATCACTTCCTCTGGCACCTCATTTCATACACGCACCCACCATCTGTGTGAAAAAGTTACTCCTCAGGTCATTTTGAAATCTTTTCTCTCTCACCTTCAACCTATGCCCTCTAGTTCTGGACACTCCCAGAGATGAAAAAGACCTTGGCTGTTCACCTTGTCCATGCTCTCGTTTAAACCTTATTGGATAATATAGTCATGTGTCCTAATCTGGAATGAAGACAATGTAATTATCTTTGGGTAGAGATATCAGTGAGTTAGTGTGTATTAGTTTGATTGGACAAAACCTTGTTATCTGTTAAAATAATAAAATACATTTGTTGCTGTTCAAATGAATTGATCTGTTCAGCATTTGTTGATGTGTACAGCTCCCATGCAGATATTAATAAACATATAAACAAAGTAACCTGAATCTTGTCTGATCTAAATTAGAAATACAGCATCAAATCCCTCTTTCTGGGGCTCTCATAGAACATAGGAGGCACCAGAGAACAAAAGGAAATGATATTTTCCCAGGTCAGTGCCATTTTGTCCTTCACATGGGGAGGGTTAGGACCAATAAGGGCTTTGTAATTCTCAAAGACATGAGCTCTTGTGGGAAATTAGGGACATTTGGCTATAGAGAGAGAATGAACAGAAATGGTGAGGTGACAAAAGATCATTGGATCCACAGGGACAACAACATTAAAGAGAGGAAGAAGGATCATTCTGCATCACAGGTAGAGTCTGGTGTTAATTCACAGAAACACCCTACTCCCCATGTCTGTAGCATGTGGAGCACCTTATCGAACCTACTAACACTTCCGAAGAATGGTCAACAGACGTGAATCAGTGACTCTGCTTTCTCTCCACAGGTGTCCCCAGATCTGCTGTGTTTCTCCAGCAATTTATGTTTTTGTCACAAAAGCACTCAGTTGACACTTCACCCATCCTGACCCAGTTGCTGCACAATAACTGTGTAAAATGACTGACACTCAATTGCAGAGTGGGAGTGGAGTCAGTTATACATATTTTAGGATGATAAGGGGGAGAGGGCTAGTGCAAAGCTCTATGAATTTGAAACCTATTCGGGGCAATTGCATCCACCATGCATCCACTGATTCAGTCCTATCACTGGCATCAAATTACACTTCAACAACAGGTCACTCATTGTCCAGAAATAAACATTACAGGTGATGGCCTCAAGCAATCATTGACTACAACATTGTTCACCCTCGGTGTCTCATTAACGACGTGAATATAATCTGACAAGCTAATTTTAAAGTGCCACTTGGGTTTGGTATTTCTGTAATTCACAGCATGGCAAACAGTGGAAGACAGCAATTCTCAGCTGCCAGGTTCACACACTGTGAGGAGATAGTCTGCAATGTGCAGAGTGCTTGGTGGTGTCGATGACATTTGAATGAGGATACACACTTGAGGCATCCTAATGGAGATATGATATGGACAACATTTCCCCTGAATTTTCAGACACTCTCTCTCTCCCTCACAAACATCATCCCTGTCCATCTCTCCCCCAACCTCCCCTGCTACACACACACACATATATAAGTCTATGGGGTGAACTGCATTTGCAAATCTGTATTTGTAGATACTTTCTATTCCGTTCAAAAAGCACACAATCTATAGGCAGTGAGTTAATGTGATATTTTATCAATTCTTACTTTCAAAATAAAACCAGTCTGACTAGAGATGAGACTCTAACCTCATACCTTTAATACAAGGTCTGAGCTGAGATGTCACTTTTTTATTTTACTGATAAAGCCTTAAGATATATTCGGGTGGTGACTTGAGAGAAATTCTGTGATTTACATATTAATCAATCGAAACCTGCATCCCCATTCTACGTGATTACAGACTTAACAGCAATCTAGGGTTCTCTAATATATTGCATCCATCGTGTGACACTTTGATCTTTTACTTATAGATGCTGTGTCCTATGTATCCTGTCCCACTGGCTACCTGACAAAGGAGTAGTGCTCTGAAAGCTTGTATTTTCAAATAAACCTGTTGGTGTATAATCTGGCGTCGTGTGATTTTCAGCTTTGTCCACCCCAGTCCAACAGCAGCCCCCCCCACATCCTGAATCTTCTTGCCAATGGGTCATATCCAGCAGACAGTGAGTACTGAGCCTGAGTCTGAATGACAGTTGTTCACCTCTCCAAGGAGACAGCTAGATGTACGGCTCAGGATTGATAGTGATGGTTGATGCCTCCATCGCCATTGATCCAGTTTAAGGACTGTCTCTGACATACCGACCTGCTGTGTTTGTGCTTGTCTGGGCATTTTCACGACTTCAATAAAATTACACCTGACAATTCTGAAGATTGAAGCCATTGTCTTTATCCCAGCACAATCACCTTTCCTTAGCCACTGACTCCTCCATCTCCCTGTCCAGCAGAGCTCTCATCCACGATGTTGTTAGCTCCACACTGAACTATTCCAACATCATTCCAACTGGCCTTGAATCTTCCACCATGCATCAACTTACACTCATTTATATCTCTGCTCCAGCTTTACATCTTAGAAGGTGCTATATAAATGCAACTTGCCATATTCACAGACACACAAACAAGGCAAGACATTGAAAGAAATGAATGTGCTTCTCAGCTCATTGTATTTCAAAAGCTGCAAATCCACCTATCATTATGAAACTATTTGAACACTTATCCCAAATATTACAATCCCAACTAATTTGAATGGAATTGATTAATTTTAAAATTTTATCAAATTAAAATGTAAATCTGGTAAAATAGTTTTCCTCCCCAAATTACTTTATTTCTAAAAATGTTTCTGTCTGCAGAATGCTGTGTGTGAATGGCTCATTGTAAATGAACACACATTCAGTTTGGGCCCATTCCATTAAACCCTCAATCAGGTTCATGGTCAATGAGGAATGTAACTGAAAATTATAGAATCCCTACAGTGCAGAAAGAGGCCATTTGGCCCATCTGGTCTGCACCACCCATCTGAAGAGCATCCCACCAGACCCAGAACCCCACTCTGTTCCGATAGCCACACATTTCCCATCGCTAACCCAACTAGCCTGTATTTTCCTGGGCACCATGACCATTCCACCGAACCTGCACATTGCTGGACAGCAGGAGAAAACACCTCGAGGAAACCCAGGCACACAGACAGTTACCCAAGGTTTGAACCGAACCCAGATCAGTGGGACTGTGAGGCAGCAGTGCGAACCACTGAGCCACTGTGCTGTCAATTTTTGAGATGGTGAGATGTAAAAAACAAGTTTCCACACTTGTTGCATGGTTTGAAGTTCATTGTGTTTTGACACTATAAGAAAAAAGTGTGAATATTATCAAGGGGGGATGTGTAATAGATAGCCATGGATGTACAATGAGACTCAGTGTGAGTTACGTTTGTCTGCAAATTGGAGAGAGCTGTCCTGGCACAGCACTTGCTGGAGGCTAATGTTGTGGGTCCTGGTCCATTTGAAGGACATTGTTGGATGTGGATGGAACAAACAGTGGACAGATGTATCGGGGTCCGGCCTGAGCGGGATGTAGGTTATGAATCACAAAGAGGACAGGTGAAAGGGGAGAGAAGCTTTATCGATTAATCTACAGGGGAGATTCCAAAGGACCAGAAGAAGAGTTATCAATTAAATTGTGCTGTAAACTGGGCCAAAAGGCCCAACAGCACTGATCCTTTTTATATTGTCCAGGAACTGTGTGACAAATACCACAGGAATATTTCACTAACTGTTATAGCAGGGACATTACACAACTCTTTCAAAGGTTTTCAAAAAACTTGCTAAACATTGAGATTGGCCTCCTCTATCACTGGTAAAACCCCAGAGCCTGTGGGAAAAGCCCATTGTGAAACCACAACCCATACCTGCAGACACTGTAACACCCTCCTGGCACCCATTGCCTACAGCTCAGTAAAGAGGGAGAACTGTGTCACCTGCAATATGTCTGCAGCCACGTTTGCACAGCCACTGACAGAAATGCTCAGTGGAGAGGCTTTCTGGAAAGACAGGGTGGGGGCAGTTTTCTTAGAGCCCACGTCAGTGTTAATCAACAGGATATTGTGGGTGGCACACTCTGAGTCAGTCAAGGCTATACTGAGAGTTTTCAGACCCAGCCCTTTGATCACAATCTCTGGGAAGGAAACCTCCTGGGACAGGCTCATGTCCATGTTGTGGGTGGATCAGTGCACCATTCCAGGGCAAATGGGACATCCATCTGAATGGGGGAGGGGCTTTGTGGTAGCTCCAGGTCCTGCAATTGTTTGTCTCAGCAGAACGGTCTTTTAAAAACTGCTAGTGACCGTCTACCAGGATATGGCTTTGACACTGAACAAGTCACTTTGCAGGATCCTTGACAACTTGATCAGATATTTTTCACTTTGTTAATAACTGCTGTCTTCACTGTTTCTTCACAGAATTATATTTTTCAATCTGGTCTATTTTTCCAGCTGATTCTACAGTGTCCATGTCATTCAGGGGCTGGGGGATCTCTGCTCTCTGTTTCTGACACTCAGACACTGGTGACCTGACAGCAGAGGGGTTTCATCCCCATTGGGGTATTAACCCCTAAATGTTTCCAAGTGTTCTCCAGAAGTTTACCCAACGTGTTGTTTCTGTTTCCCAGACAGAGTATTGCGATGGTCCTCGTTGGTTCAGTCTCTGGGTAATGACTCCAGTGACACTCCTTCCATATTAAGGGTTAAGGTGGGGCCACTGCCTTTAGCATTGGGGCTGTGGATGAGCAGGGTTGGTGAAGGGTGTCAGCCCCTTTGATCTTCTCAAAGGTGAAACCCAGCATGGTTCACCAGACTCACTCATCATCAACCATGTCCTGGTGAATACAAAGCCCCATGTCAGTCGGTTCACCAGAGGGATCCTCACCTTGGAACTGAAACTCACTCCCAGTTTTTCTGCCTGAAATCGGCCCCATGACTTATTCACTCGGATCTTGTGGAAATGGAGCAGATGTTGCCCTCATCCTGCACATTCACGAGAGCAGATTCTGATGGAATAATTATTCAGCACTAACAGGAGGTACATTCTGCAAACAGACAAAATATTCAAAACAATTTTATGTTTAGCTGCATGATTATTATTTGCAAAATAATTCTGTATTAGAGAACCATCCAGTTGTCAGGCAACTGCGATTTTTTTATAAACACTGAGCTTGGGTCAACAATTTTCTTAGCACCTGTTTTGATTTCAGAATTTTCTATTTTTTCAGAGAAAATTAATTCAGGTTTTTTGTTAAACAAAACTGATAGGAGAAAAATGTCTTCAGGGTTAAATTTCACCGTCTAGCTCATTGTGGTTTCAGAAGCTGGCTTCCTACATCCTCTTCCTCATGTAATTACTTGTAGACGTTGCATTACACACTAACTTCAATGTGAGAAGCAAGAGCTGAGAGACTGACATCAAGAACTGAACTGATCTTTGAATAAAACAATGTGGACTTTGATTCTCCTCATTTGTTCCATTCCCGGTGAGTGACCATCCGAGTTGTATATTCCGATAATCAATGTTTGTTGAAGTCCACTGTGTGGTTTATACAGTAGAAATATTTGAATATTTGAAAATACATAATTAGATAAATGGAGAGCTTGTGACACAATGGGTAACATTATTATTACTGTTACAATGCTCAGAGTTCGATTCTCACTCCAGTACATTTTGTGAAGAAATGTGTATTCTCACAAAGTTGAAACAGGTTCATTATCAACCTGCAAATCCTTCCAACATACCCAGGGCAGGGAGCACGACTGGGTGAGATTCCAGGTCTGCCTTATCCAATGCAGAATGACACCTCCCACATTACAACAACTGGCTTCAGGCGAGTGACAAGCTGCAGAAAACTGACACAGCATGGACTTTGTCTGCCCCGTGTGTCTCTAAATATGGAAGTCTTTGAAGTTTAAAGGAATAAATATATAAAAAACAACATTATGAAATGTTTTATCTTCAACTGAACATTTTATAATCTTATGTGACAGAGTTCCCAAATACTTGACAACGGCATTATTAATATGAATTAAATGAAAAGGTCAACATAATATTTCTTTTAAGTGAAAAAAGCAGCACAATAACTTTAATTTTGCCAATGTTTTTAATGTTGAATGTACACTGAAAACCGGAGTAGTAATGAGTCCTCAAACAAAACAACTTGAGTTTGCTTTTATTTCTTTTCTATTTGAAGTGCTGTTCATTAAATATTGTTTTCTGAGGGTCTGTTGCTAAAGTAGATGATTGGTTTATATTTTACTTTGCAGAAAA
The DNA here is from genome assembly GCF_037043375.1 of Chiloscyllium plagiosum. Classification (NCBI taxonomy): domain Eukaryota; kingdom Metazoa; phylum Chordata; class Chondrichthyes; order Orectolobiformes; family Hemiscylliidae; genus Chiloscyllium; species Chiloscyllium plagiosum. The sequence continues at coordinate 13,266,034 of NW_028270164.1, forward strand.
AGCCTTTTTGTTTTCAGTCGTTAACATGAATCAAGTTGTTTACTCACTTTGAATCCCATTGATTTAAACATTTCAATGTAACGCTAAAATTATTGCTCATCATTGCTATTTCTCCATTCATGAGCAAGAAATTTACAAACACTCAAGATTAAAATTCCCAGTGTCGCATTACTCTCGGCTACAACTCAATGAATTCTGTTCCATGAAAACTTCCTGAAACATTTTGTGGCTCTTGCCCACCAACTTCATGTAGAATACTTCACGGACAGAAACCTGAAGCGTGCATCTCTGTGTTCCCACAATTCACTCTATCTACCTCCCACACACACTCTCACTCTCTCTCCCTAACACACACACTCTCTCACTCTCTCCCCCTCACACACGCACTTTCACTCTCTCTCCCTCACACACACACTTTCTCCCTCTCTCTCCCTCACACACACACTCTCTCCCTCTCTCCCACTCACCCATGTTCTCTCTCACTCTCTCTCCCTCACACACACTCTCTCACTCTCTCCCCTTCACACATGCACTCTCTCCCTCTCTCCCCCTCACATGTTCTCTCTCACCCTCTCTCCCTCGTAGACACACACCCCGTCATTCTCTCTCCCTCACACGCTGACTCTCCCCCTCACACACACTCTTTCACTTTCTCCCCATCACACACACTCTCTCTCCCTCACACATACACACTCTCTCACTTGCTTTCCCTCACACAGTCTCTCTCTTTAGGTCACACACTCTCCCTCACACACTCACTCTCTGTCACACACACTCTCTCACTCTCTCTCCCTCACATACACACTCTCAATCTCTCTCCTTCACACACACACACACACACCCTGTGGCGTGAATTTGCGTTTGCAAATTTGTATTTGCAGATATACTCTATTTTGTTCAAAAAGCACTCAATCTGCAGGCAGTCAGTCAAAGTGACATTTTATAAATTCCTACTTTGGAAAAAACCCAGTCTGACAGAGACTCTAACCTCATATCTTTAATGCATTGTCTGAGCTGAGATGTCACTTATTTTCAGATATATCGGCGCGGTGACATGATAGAAATTCTGGGATATACATATTAATCAATCGAAACCTGCATCCCCATTCTAAGTGATTAAAGACTTAACAGCAATCTAGGTTTCTCTGATACATTGCATCAGTTGTATGACACTTTCATCTTATAATTGTAAATCCTGTGTCCTATGTATCCTGTCTCACTAGCTACCTGACAAGGGAGCAGTGCTCCAAAAGCTTGTATTTTCAAATAAACATGTTGGACTCATACATAATGTTGTTAGCTCCACACTCAACCAATCCAACACAATCCCAGCTGGCCTTGAATCTTCTAACTGACAATCACCCATATCTCTGCTCATAAGGTGCTATGTAAACGTACTTGCCATATTTGCAAACACACTGACAAGGCAAGGCTTTGAAAGAAGTGAATGTGCTTCTCAGCTCACTGTGCTTAGAGAACTGCAAATTCCCCTATCATTCTGAAACAATTTGAAGTTTTTTCCCAAACATTATAATCCAACTTAATTTGAAAGGAATTGAATAATTATAAACTTGTATCAAATTAAAATTTAAATCTGGTAAAATAGTCTTCCGCCCAAAATGTTTCTGTCTGCAGCAAGCTGTGTGTGAATGGTTCATTGTAAATGAACACACATTCAGTTTGGGCCCATTCCATTAAACCCTCAAACAGGTGCATGGTCAATGAGGAGTGTAACTGAGAATTATAGAATCCCTACAGTGCTGAAAGAGGCCATTTGGCCCATCTGGTCCACACTAGACATCTGAAGAACATCCCACCAGACCCAGACCCCATTCTGTTCCGATAGCCACAAATTTCCCATGGCTAATCCACTGTGCCTGTACATCCCTGGACACTCCGGACAATTAGCATGACCATTCCACAATACCTGTACATTGCTGGAATCCGAGGCAGAACAGGCAAACTGCACACAGACAGTCACCCAAGGCATGAGTTGAAGCCAGATAACTGGGGCTGTGAGGCAGCAGTGCTAACCACTGAGACACTGTGCTGTCCATTTTTGAGAAGTTGAGATGTAAAAAACAAGCTTCCACAGTTGTTGCATGTTTTGATGTTCATGGTCTTTTGACACTATAAGAAAAAAGTGTGAATATTATCAAGGAGGATGTGTGTTAGATACCCATGGATGCACAAAGAGAGTAAGTGTTAGTTGCTTTTGTCTGCAAATTGGAGAGAGAGCTGCCCTGGTACAGCACTTGCTGGAGGCTAATGTTGTGGATCCTGGTCCATTTGAAGGACATTGTTGGACGTGGGTGGAACAAACAGTGGACAGATGTATCGGGGTCCGGCCTGAGCGGGATGTAGGTTATGAATCACAAAGAGGACAGGTGAAAGGGGAGAGAAGCTTTATCGATTAATCTACAGGGGAGATTCCAAAGGACCAGAAGAAGAGTTATTAATTAAACTGTGCTGTAAACTAGAGATAAAGTTCCTACAGTACTGAACATTTTATATTGTCCAGGAACTGTGTGACAAATAGCTCAGGAGACCACAGGAATATTTCACTAACTGTTATAGCAGGGACATTACACAGCTCTTCCAAAGGCTTTCGAAAAGCTTGCTAGACACTTGGGATTGGCCTCCTCTGTCACTGGTAAAACCCCAGAGCCTGTGGGGAAAGCCCATTGTGAAACCACAACCCATACCTGCAGACACTGTAACACCCTCCTGGCACCCATTGCCTACAGCTCAGTAAACAGGGAGAACTGTGTCACCTGTAGCAATATGTCTGCAGCCACGTTTGCGCAGCCACTGACGGAAATGTTCAGTGGAGAGGCTTTCTGGAAAGGCAGGGAGGGGGCAGTTTTCTTAGAGCCCACATCAGTGTTAATCAACAGGATATTGTGGGTGGCACACTCTGGGTCATTCAAGACTGTACTGAGAGTTTTCAGACCCAGCCCTTTGATCACAATCTCTGGAAGGAAACCTCCTGGGACAGGCTCATGTCCGTGTTGTGGGTGGATCACTGCACCATTCCAGAGCAAATGGGACATCCATCCGAATGGGGGAGGGGCTTTGTGGTAGCTCCAGGTCCTGCAATTGTTTGTCTCAGAAGAACGGTCTTTTAAAAACTGCTGAGTGACCGTCTACCAGGATATGGCTTTGACACTGAGCAAGTCACTTTACAGGATCCCTGACAATTAGATCAGATATTCTTCACTTTGTTAATAACTGCTGTCTTCACTGTTACATCACAGAATCTAATTTTTCAATCTGGTCCTATTTTCCCAACTGATTCTACAGTGTCCATGTCATTCAGGGGCTGGGGGATCTCTGCTCTCTGTTTCTGACCCTCAGACACTGGTGACCTGACAGTAGAGGGGTTTCATCCCCATTGGGATATTAACCACCAAATGTTTCCAAGTGTTCTCCAGGAGTTTACCCAACGTAAACGACAGAGCATTGCGATGGTCCTCGTCGGTTCAGTCTCTGGGTAATGTAGCTGGGGATGAGCACGGTTGATGAAGGATGTCAGCCCCTTTGACCTGCTCAAAGGTGAAACCCAGCTTGGTTCACCAGACTCACTCATCATCAACCATGTCCTGGTGAATACAAAGCCCCATGTCAGTCGGTTCACCAGAGGGATCCTCACCTTGGAATTGAAGCTCACTCCCAGTTACTCAATCACAGCTCACTTCTCCCTGAATTGTCTCTCTGTTGTTGAGTTCCTTTTTCTGCCTGAAATCGACCCCATGTCTTGTTTACTTGGATCTTGTGGAACTGGAGCAGAGGGTATCCTTCTTCTGCACATCCAGGAGCTCAGATCCTGACACAATAATTATTCAGTGTGAACTGGAGACATGTTCTGCCTAAGACTCCAAATAGTCTTTGTTAAATCTATTTTTAGTTGTAGGATTAATTTTTGTTGAAGAAACCCTTGTCAAAAAATGTTCATTAAAATTTTCTGACAGAGGTGAATAAGCCAGTTGTTATCATTTGAGATTTCAATATTAATACTGAGCTTGAGTCAAGATTATCCTTAACATCATCCTTAACATTCAGACTCTTTAACTGTCTTGATTTCAGATTTTTCTATTCTTAAAATTAAAAGTAATTTCATTCTTCTGTTAAACATGACTGGTAGTAGATAAGTTTCATCAGGGTTAAATTTCGTCATCTGGCTGACTGTGGTGTCAGAAGGTGGCTTCCTATACCCTCCTCCTTATTTAACTTCTTGTAGACATTGCATTACACACGTACTTCAATGTGAGAAACAACCGCTGAGAGACTGACATCAAGAACTGAACTGATCTTTGACAATAAAACGATGTGGACTTTGATTCTCCTCATTTGTTCCATTCCTGGTGAGTTACCATCTGAGGTGTGTATTCAGATAATCAATGTCTATTACAATCTACGGTCTAATTTATACAGACTAGATGTGTAAGTATTTGGAGATATGTAAAAGGCCAAAGGAACATCGTGTGACACAGTGGGTAACATTGTTATTGCTGTGACAAATGCTCACAGTTCGATTCTCACTCCAACACATTTTGCAAAGGATTGTGTATTCTTACAAAGCCAAACAGGTTCATTATCAACCTGCAAATCCTTCCAACATGCCCAGGGCAGGGAGCAGGACTGGGTGAGATCCCAGGTGAGCCATATCCAATGCAGTTTGACACCCCTCACATTACAGCAACTGGCTTCAGGAGAGTGACAGGCTGCAGAAAACAGACACAGCATGTGCTTTGCCTGCCCCATGTGTCCCTATGTATGGAAGTCTTTGAAGTTTAAATGAACAAATGTAAAAATATATGAAATACATCACAAAATATTGTATGTTCTACTGAACACATTATAATCTCATGTGACAGAGTTCCCAAATACTTTGGAGCGGCATTATTAATTATGAATGAAATAAAAAGGACAACATAATGTTTCTTTTAAGTGAACACACCAGCATAATAATTTTAAGTTATTCAAAGTTTAGAATATTAATAACACACTGAAACTGGAGGGTAATATGCCCTCAAACTAAACATCTTGAGCTTGCTTTTTTTTATTTTTGAAGTGCTGTTCATTATTAAATGTCTTGTGAGGCTCTGTCACAAAAGTAGGTGGTTGGTTTATATTTCCCTTCCCATAAAAAGCTTTTTATCTTTCAGTCATTAACTTGAATCAAGTTGCTTACTCTCTTTCAATCCCATTGATTCTCACATTACAATGTAACACGGCAATACAATTGCAGCCCATCATTGTCATCTCTCCATTTATAATCAAGACATTTTCAAACACTCATGGTTAAAATTCTCAACGTTGCAGTACTCTCGGCTACAACTCCATGAATTCTGTTCCAGGAAAACTTTCTGAAACCTTTTTTTTGGCTGTTGCCCACCAATTTCATGCAGAAAACATCACAGACAGAAACCTGAAGTGTTCATCTCTCTGTTTTCGCAATTCTCTTTTTTTCAAGGCTTCCTTTTTTCCCATGAGGTCTCTGTTTCCTGCCCTTCACCACCTTAAATCATTCACGTGTCTTTTTCCTTTCTTCCCTCCACTCCACCTCTTCACTTACGCTTAATAAAGACATTTCTCTCAGTAATTATTGAAGTAAATTTACCCAGTCATCAACAGGCTGCACCTCTTCCCCACCCAGGACACAATGTGGCAGCAATTTTAACATTTTCTCAGGTACCATCTCTCTGGAATGATCAGTAAATTACATATATTATTTTACTCTCCTTACACTGACAACAATGTGTGATTGCAAATAATCCTGCCTTTACTGCCGTCAAGATCCTGCACATTGATCTCTCTCTCTCCCATCGTGAACCAGCCCCTGCTAAACTTCAGTTCTCTTCCTCTCCAACTTGAGGACTCTCATCATTTTCCTGGGTCACCTGTTATATCTGCCCCTTGAGCCCTGAAAATGCAGCCTCTGAGCCCACCATGAGTCTACACCACACACACCCCCACCCCTCCTCCCTGGATGAAACCCTCCTTCTCCGGTCGGAGTAAGGACCCTTCAGCACCTGTACCCTCCTTCACACTGATCCTCAGCCGACTCCAACCCAGGCCTGTCACTCAGGCTGCTCTCCTGGGGGGTGGGGGGGGGGGGGGGGGAAACAACATTTCGATGATGTCACACACGGTGGAGTCAGAGCCCACAGCAGGCAGCACAAACCCAATTTCAAGATTGTCCCAAAGCTTGACCAGTGGGGTAAGAAAATATCCCGACTGTTTCAATCATTCCCTGGGAATTTGGAACACCTGAGGCTCTGATAAGGGTTTATATTAATGATTACATTCATCATGTACTGGATGGAATGTAGCTGATTAAAATGTATCTGTTTGTAATAAGCAATTCTTTCCAGTTAAATTTTTGAAATGTTGTCTCTTCAGTTTCAGGTGCTTTATGGGCAGAGGAACACGTAACGGGAATTTTGGGAAGAGCGATCACAATATCTTGTCATTACGAAGCGCAGCAGTACCAGTCACACGTGAAATATTGGTGTCAAGGATGGAGTCATCTGTGTTCTGTTAGAGCAAAAACAAATTGGCCAAATGGGAGAATAACGATCACTGACGACAAAACACGAGGAATGTTTCTTGTCACAATCAAGAATCTTCAATGGGAAGATGCAGGATGGTACAGCTGTGGGATTGAGGCTTTTGCCTTTGACTCAATGTTTAATATAAAGCTGCACATCTCCGACGGTAAATGTCTCAGTGCATTTTTAAATTACTCTCTTCTGATTTGTCTGTTTTGTCAGGAAGAAAGGTGACAAAGTGTTGTGTAATACTTGATTTTTCTCACAGAATAATTGTTTCTTTCCCACAGAAGCCGTCTCTGTTCCTGGACTTCGATTTTTATCCAAACGAATTGCCTCATGTTCTGGGGGTTCAGTGACAGTCTCCTGCGAGTCTGCCCGGGGATCCCTCCCCATTCACTACACATGGTCTGAGAAGACCCCATCTCAAGATTCAATGATCTCTGACACCAATAAACTGGATCTACATTGTCAATCTTTCTCACAGCAACATCATCAATATTACTGCACAGCCTCAAATACTCAGGGAACAAAATCCAGTGAAATTGTTCATGTGTCAGTCAACAATGTAAGAGAGAAGAACTGCAGTTATAGAATAAAAATGCCGAACATTGGTAAGTGTGATGTAAACAATGCTTTCTTATTATCTCCACACTTGAAAATTGCAAATGATAAAATGTATGTTTTCATTGTCAGTTCTGATCTACGCCAATGGTTTGTACGGTAATTGGAAAATGAGCAGGTACATAAAATACTGCCCACAACATGCAAAAACTTTGCAAAAACTCCAAAACTCCCCACAAGTTAAAATAGTGGTTGATTGTCTTACAATTTGCATTTTTCTAACATATGGAATTACTAAGTTCAATACGTAGCTAGTGTGACCAGATTTCGGACGGATATTGGGGAAAGAGTGGAGAGCAGTTGTACAAATGAAATATCGAGGTAAAAACAATGACTGCAGATGCTGGAAACCAGATTCTGGATTCGTGGTGCTGGGAAAGCACAGCTGTTCAGGCAGCATCCGAGGAGCAGTAAAATCGATGTTTCGGGCAAAAGCCCTTCATCAGGGATACAGGCAGAGTGCCTGAAGGGTGGAGAGTATTTTGGGATCTCCTCAGATTCTCTAAAGTGCCAAAACCCATCTGATTCATCAATGTCCTTTAGGGAAGGAAATCTGCCGCCTTTTCCACGTCTGATCTACATGGGACTCCAGCAATGTGGTTTGTTCTTAACTGCCCTCTTCAAAAGGTTTAGAAAGCCACTCAGTCAGGGGCAATTAGGAATGGGCAACAGACGCTGGCCATTAAAGACTAAAAGATAAAGAACTAACAGGATAATTGTTGCAGACATTACTCACGCAAAACACACCCAAGCTGTGTTTTCTGAGTACTCCTTGGAGATGGGGAACCTCATCTGTTTGCCTCATGGCTCCTTACGGTGGCTTATGTGTCTGTAGATGAGGTTTTCCATTATTCCTGCAAGATCAGAAAACCATCTCAAGAGGATGGAAGTGACCACTGCCAATATCAGCAAGCGACAGCTCCATGTGAAACCCGTGGTTTTAAACAAGTGGTATATCTGGGTCGTAGTTACCAGCCCAAACCCTTTAATAAACCCCAATGGAACACACCAACTCTCAGATTCAGGGAAGGAAGTAACCGGGATCGTCATTGTGGGGAACCACAGGAGATGGAAAAGATACTCAATAAATATTTTGAATATTTTACTGTGGAGAAAGACATGGAGGCAAGGGAATTCAGGTAAATGAACATCGATGCCATGAAAACAGTCCACATTACAGAAAGAGGAAGTCCTGAAAATCTTAAAAGATATAACAACAGATAGATTTCTAGGACCTGATCAAGTGGAAATTAGGGAAGAAAGTGTGAGTCCCCTTAGCGCCGCTATTTGTATCATCCACAGTCACAGGTGAAGTGCTGGAGGAAGTGAGGGTGGCTAACGTTATCCCTTTATGTAGGAAAAGCTGTGTGGAGAAGCCTGGGAATTACATATCTGTGAGTCTGATATCAGTGGTGGGTAAGTGAGAATCATAGAATGACAGATTCCGTACAGTGTGAAACAGGCCATTCGGCCCAACAATTCCACACCAACCCTCCGACGAGCATCCTACACAGAAACATTTCCCCTGTCTAACGCACCTAACCTGTACATTATTGTGTCCAATTCACATAACCTGCACATCTTTGGACTGTTGTTGCAGAGGGTTTTTAAAGATTGGATTGACATATATTTGGAGAGGCAAGAACTAATTAGGGACAGAGCGTGGGAAGTCGTGCATCACAAACTTGGTTCCATTTTTTTCAGGATGTAAGCAAAAAGCTTGATGAGGGGGAACAGTAATTGTTGTCTCCATGGACTTTTGTAACAAGGTTCCACATTCAGGAGTAATTTGTAAAGTTAGATCACATGGGATTCAGGGTGTGCTTGTGAATTTAATACAAAATTAGCTTGATGGCAGGAGACAGAGGGTGTGGAGGATCATTTTTTTGGACTGGAGGCCTGTGACCAGTGGTGTTCTGCAGGGATCGGTGTAAATTATATAAACAATATGGATGACAATTTAGATGGCATGGTTCGTAAGTTTATGAATGACACCAAAATTGGTGGTATCGTTGACAGTGACAAAAGTTATCTATGATTACAAAGGGATCTTGATCAATTGGGTCAATGCGCTGAGGATTGGCAGATGGAGTTTATTTTGTTCAATGTCGGGTATAGCCTTTTGGTAAAACAAAACAGGACAGGAGTTACACAATTAAAAGTACAGCCTGGGGTAGTGCTGTCAAACAGAGTGACCCTGGGGATCTTTGACATTTGCATCACAGGTAAAGAGGGTGGTTAAGAAGGTATTTAGCGTGCTTACTATCATTGCTCAGACCAATGAGTGTAGGAGTTGGAACATCATGTTGAGCTTGTACAGAATGATGCTGAGACCACTTTTGGTTTCGTGTGTACAGTTCGAGTCACCCTGCTTCAGGAAGGTTATTATTAAATTGAAGAGGTTTCAGAAAAGTTCTACTAAGATGTTGCTGTGACTGGAGGGTTTGAGTGATAGGATAGGCTGGGACTTTTTCCCCTGGAGCAGAGGAGGTTGGGAGGTGACTTTATCGAGGTTTATAAAATCATGAGGGGTCTAGATAAGGTGTTTAGCAAAGGTTTCTTTCACTAGGCTGGGAGAGTTCAAAGTGAGGGGTCATGTTTTCTCGGTGAGAGGAGACAGATCTGAAAGGAATCTGAGGGACAATATTTTCAAGCAGAGGGTGTTTTATATGTGGAATGAAATGCCAGAAGACATGGGAGATGAAGGGGCAGTTGCAACATCAAAAAGACATTTGGATCAGTACATAAATAAGAAAGATTTGGAGGGAAATGTGCCAAATGCAAGCAAGTGGGACTGGTTTATTTGAGAAACTTTTTCAGCACAGACATATTAAACTGAAGGGTCTATTTCTGTGCCATATGTGTCTATGACACTGAATGGGATAGTGAAGGGCAAAGTGTTGTGGGTTGTTGGTTTTTCAATTATAGTCAGTTTTGTAACAAATGTTTATTTCCCAATGAAGCCATCTCTGTTTCTGGACTTCAATTTTAATCCCAATCAAATGTCTCATTTCTGGGGGTTCAGTGACAGTCTCCTGTGAGTTTGTCCAGGGATCCCTCCCCATTCATTACACATGGTCTGAGAAGACCCCATCTCAAGATTCAAAGATCTCTGACACCAATAAACTGGTTCGACATTGTCAATCCTTCATACGGCAACATCATCAATATTACTGCACAGCCTCAAATACTCAGGGAACAAAACCCAGTGAAATGGTTTGTGTCTGAGTTCCCAGTGTAGCAGAGAGGGGCTGTAGTTCCATGATATAAATCAGCAGCATCGGTAAGTTTTATACAAACACTGAGGCTGACACATTCATTCAATGTTTAATCAAACTGCTCATTGGTTAAGTTTCTTTCATACTGACAAATAACTGTACCTCATCACATTATGTCTCTATGATATTGAACAATTTTGAACAAGGTGATAACTTATTTATGAGAATGGACAAGATTGTAATAAAGCTTCAGAAAATGCATGCGTGCTTCACTCCAGCTTTGTGTTACATCTCACAGCTTGTGTGTGTTATACCTTTAATAGATAAAGTCATCACTGTATCGTAGCATGTGACCTGAGGGGATAATGGTGTCAGACTCCATCTTAGTCAGGGTCACATCAGGCATGACATACTGATGGACGGGTGTTACTGTTTGTAATTGAAAACCTCAGTTTCAGCCCAGATCCTGAAGTGTCTGTGGCTGTGAGATATGTTTCGCCAGACGCTGATATAAATATCTGTTGATTTGTCAGTACTACAAAATCCACGCCTTGTTCTCATGTAACAGGAGCTAACGTAAAGATTACATCATTGAGTCTAAATACAATAGTGGAGGCAAAAGTTACAGTGGAAGCTCACCCAGCAATCACAGAATATTACAGGACAGAGCAGGGGCTGCTGGATCCCCAGGAATACATTGTCCAGCGGGAGCAGTGACCAGCGCAGTGGCTGGAACTTTCGTTTATGTTTGACAAGGATGAGAAAGGTGATCTTAGTAATATAGTCCCACCCAACCTCAGGCTTTCAAATGCTTTAATAAAAATACAGTAGCGTCAAAGTCCGGGTGAGGAACAAAATACCAAATTACATGCAAACTCGGTCACTACCACATCTCTCCAGACAGGGGGAGTTAGAGACAAACGAATTCAACAAAATCCATTATTCACAACAAGTCCTGAGGTTCCATTGGTGAAGAGTGCTCTCTTGGTTGTCTGTAACTGAGACTCAGATGAAGCTGAATATTACCTTATGTCTCAATAGGAAGGGAATATACTTGTGACAAATCCTCAACAAAATCATCAACAACATCCACAACAATATCACCAACAACTTCACCAACAATATCACCAACAATATCACCAACAGCAACAGGAACATCGGCAGGACCCAAGTCTGCCAGGAAAAGGTAGAAAAATTTCATTGTCAATGTTTCCATTAGCATTGATTCCAGTGAGAATAAGTGACTTAGCATAGGCTTGCAATAAGTTTCAATTTGAGGTGATAACTTATCAGAATGTCAATGGTCACTGATTTCATGCAATGTCATTATGTGCACTTCCTTATTGGTGAGCTGAAGGCGAGATTTTCTGAGTGTTTTAATTTTAGGTTTAATTAGCAAAGGAGTTCAATTTCCAGGTCGTAACATTTACAATGTTGTTATTTACGTTATTGGACATTCATAACAAGAAATGCCAATTCTCTGTCTGCCACATCCCAATTTAAATGCTTCATTATTCATCTAAGCTCACGGTGTTGTATATGTCAAAGAAGTGACATGTTGTTGAGCCAGGGCATCTGGAGTATCACTGCCAGGGACACGACATTCTCTGTCATCTTCTCCTCCTCCGTTCTCTCTCATGTTAAACATTATTCCCAAACTGAGAGGGTGGGAGGCTGTCTGGTTCCAGCTGGTTAAGCCTTGCCTGTTAGCAGGTGCAGGAACAGTGTGGGATGATGATATCCTGAGTTCCTCACTCACTGAAGAGACATCTCATCCACTGGAATATCGCACCAGACTGCAGTGCTCCTGTAACTATCCATCCACATCTAATAATCCTCATTGACAACAAAATGCTGAGCATGACAGGACTGAAACTTGTTACATTTGGCTTTTATATATTGTTTCAGTCATTCATAAATTAAACTGTTATTTAATTTTCCTACATAACTCCCTGAGCTGTGCTGCATTACTTTGCTACAATATACTGCAGTGTAAACATGGGATAAATGTTTAAAACATCAAGCTGTCTTGTTTCCTTCAAATGATTTTGTATTTCTTCTAATTTACACAGTTACGTTGCCTGGGATGTGATACGCTGGGTACTCTTCACTCTCCTGGTGATTTGTTCTGTTTCAGTCACAATGTTTACACGAAAACATTAGGTGAGCATCATGGCCTTTACACGAATGATTTTGAGCACTCTAAGTTCCCCATCAATGAGGTGGCCCTGGGTGGAGGGGTTTCGAAGCAGGAGACACAGTTTGAGAAGAATGGGTTGACCATTTGGGACTGAGATGAGCAGGAATTTCTTCACTCAGAGGGTGATGGTTTGTTGGAATTCTCTGCACCAGAGAGCTCTGGAGGCTCCAGCCTTGAGTATATTCAAAACAGAGATCGATAATGTTCTGGGTAATAAAGATATGGAGGGACATATGGGGGGGTATTGCAAGAAAACATGGTATTCAGATGGAAAATCTGCTCTGATCCAGGTGAATGCTGAAGGAGCCTCGAGGGACTGAATGGCCTACTCTGGTCCTGCCTCATCTCTCTCCATGATGACCTCATGCTGTTAAATGCTGTCATTGGACCAGCCTCCACCACTTCCTCTGGCAGCTCATTTCATACACACACCCACCCTCTATGTGAAAAAGTTACTCCTCAGGTCATTTTGAAATCTTTTCCCTCTCACCTTCAACCTATGCCCTCTAGATCTGGACACCCCCAGATAGGAAAAGGATCTTGGCTGTTCACTCTGTCCATGCCCTCTTTTAAATCTCATTGGATAATATAGTCATGTATCCTAATCTGGAATGAAGACAAAGATAATGTAAATGCTGTTGGGCAGAGAGACAAGTGAATTAGTGTGTAATAGTTTGATTGAATGGAGCCTTGTTATCTGTTAAAATAATAAAATACATTTGTTGTTATTCAAAAGAATTGATTTATTCAACTTTTATTCAACGTGTACAGCTCCCGTGCATACATTAATAAATTATGTAAACAAAGAAACCTGAGTCTGATCTAAAGAGGAAATGCAGCATCAAATCACCTTTTCTGGGAGTCTCATAGAACGTAGGAGGCTCCAGACAGCAAAAGGAAATGGCATATTTCAAGGTCGCTGTACAGAGAAGTACAGCGCGGTCCAACTCGTCCATGCCAACCAGATATCCAAACCCAATCTAGTCCTACCTGCCAGAACCTGGCCTATATCCCTCCAAACCCTTACTATTCATATAACCATCCAGGTGCCTTTTAAATGTTGCAATTGTACTAGCCTCCACCACTTCCTCTGGCAGCGCATTCCATACACGCACCACTCTCTGTGTAAAATGTTGCCCCTTAGGTCTCTTTTAAATCTTTTCCCTCTCACCTTAAACGTATGCCATCTAGTTCTGGACTCCCCCACCCCAGGGAAAAGACCTTGTCTATTTATCCCATCCATGCCCTTCATGATTGTGTAAACCTCTATAAGGTCACCCTCAGCCTCCGATGCTCCAGGGAAAACAGCCCTAACCTATTCAACCTCTCCCGAGAGCTCAAATCCTCCAACCCTGGCAACATCCTCGTAAATTTTTTCTGAACCCTTTCAAGATTCACAACATCTTTCTGATAGGAAGGAGACCAGAATTGCACGCAATATTCCAACTGTGGCTGAACCAATGTCCTGTACAGCCTCAACATGACCTCCCAACTCCTGTACTCAATACTCTGACCAATAATGGAAAGCATACCAAACGCCTTCTTCACTATCCTATCTACCTGCGACTCCACTTTCAAGGAACCATGAACCGTACTCCAAGGTCTCTTTGTTCAGCAACACTCTATGGGCCTTACTATTAAGTGTATAAGTCCTGCTCTGATTTGCTTTCCCAAAATGCAGGTCCTCACATTTATCTAAATTAAACTCCATCTGCCACTTCTCGGCCCATTGGCCCAACAGATCAAGATCCTGTTGTAATCTGAGATAAGCTTCTTCGCTCTCCACTACACTTCCAATCTTGGCGCCATCTGCAAAATTATAAACTATACCTCTTAGGCTCATATCCAAATCATTGAGATAAATGATGAAAAGTAGTGGACCCAGCTACAATCCTTGTGGCACTCCACTGGTCACAGGCCTCCAGTCTGAAAAACAACTCTCCACCACCACCCTTTGACTTCTACCTTTGAGCCAGATTTGTATACAAATGGCTAGTTCTCCCTGTATCCTGTGAGATCTAACCTTGCTAACCAGTGTCCCATGGAGAACCTTGTCGAATGCCTTATTGAAGTCCATATAGATGACATCTACCACTCTGCCCTCATCAATCCTTTTTGTTGCTTCTTCAAATATGTCAGTCAAGTTTATGAGACATGATTTCCCACACACAAACCCATGTTGATGATCCCTAATCAGTCCTTGCCTTTCCAAATACATGTACATCCTGTCCCTCAGGATTCCTTCCAACAACTTGCCCACTACCGGTGTCAGGCTAACTGGTCCATAGTTCCCTGGCTTGTCTTTACCACCTTTCTTAAACAGTGGCACCATATTAGCCAACCTCCAGGTACAGATATCTCAGTAAGAGGCCCAGCAATCACTTCCCTGGCTTCCCATAGAGTTCTAGGCAACACCTGATCAGGTCCTGGGAATTTATTCACTTTTGGGTGTTTCAAGACATCCAGCACTTCCTTCTTGGTAATATGGAATTTTCCAAGATGTCACCATCTGTTTCCCTACAATCTATAACTTCCATGTCCTTTTCCACAGTAAATACAGATGCAAAATACCATTTAGTACCTCCCGCATCTCCTGCAGCTCCACATAAAGGCTGCCTTGCTGATCTTTGAGGGACCCTATTCTCTCCCTAGTTATCCTTTTGTCCTTAATGTATTTGTAAAAACCCCTTTGGATTCTTCTTAACTCTATTTGCCAAAGCTATTTCATGTCGCCTTTTTGCCCTCCTGATTTCCCTCTTGAGTATACTCCGACAGCCTTTATATTCTTCTAAGGGTTCACTCGATCTATCCTGTCTCTACCTTACATGTGCTTCCTTCTTTTCTTTAACAAAACTCTTAATTTCTTTAGTCATCCAGCATTCCCTATACCTACCAGTCTTTCCTTTCACCCTGACAGGAATATACTTTCTCTGGATTCTCGTTATCTCATTTAGATTAGATTCCCTACAGTGTGGAAACAGGCCCTTCGACCCAACAAGTCCACACCGACCCTCTGAAGAGCAACCCACCCAGACACATTCTCCTACATTTACCCCTGACTAATGCACCTAACACTAGAGACAATTTGGCATGGCCAATTCACCGAACCTGCACATCTTTGGACTGTGGGAGGAAACGAGAGCACCCGGAGGAAACCCACGCAGATGCAGGGAGAATGTGCAAACTCCACACAGACAGTCGCCCAAGGCTGGAATCGAATCTGGAACCATGGTGCTGTGAGGCAGCAGTGCTAACCACTGAGCCTCAGGCTTCCCATTTTCCAACCGTCCTTTACCTGCGAATATATGCCCCCAATCAGCTTTTGAAAGTTCTTGCCTACTACCGTCAAAATTAGCCTTTATCCAACTTAGAACTTCAACTTTTAGATCTGGTCTATCCTTTTCCATCACTATTTTAAAACTAATAGAATTATGATCACTGGCCCCAAAGTGCTCCCCCACTGACACCTCAGTCACCTGCCCTGCCTTATTTCCCAAGAGTAGGTCAAGTTTTGCACCTTCTCTAGTAGATACATCCACACACTGAATCAGAAAATTGTCTTGTATACACTTCACAAATTCCTCTCCATCTAACCCCTTGACACCATGGCAGTCCCAGTCTACGTTTGGAGAGTTTAAATCCCCTACCATAACCACCTATTATTCTTACAGATAACTGAGATCTCCTTACAAATTTTTTTCTCAATTTCCCTCTGACTATTAGGGGGTCTGTAATACAATCCCAATAAAGTGATCATCCCTTTCTTATTTCTCAGTTCCACCCAAATAACATCCCTGGATGTATTTCCTGGAATATCCTCCCTCAGTACAGCTGTAATGCTATCCCTAATTAAAAACGCCACTCCCCCTCCTCTCTGGCCTCCGTTTCTGTCGTTCCTGTAGCAGTTGTATCCTGGAACATTAAGCTGCCAGTCCTGCCCATCCCTGAGTCACGTTTCTGTAATTGCTATGATATCCCAGTCCCATGTTCCTAACCATGCCCTGAGTTCATCTGCCTTCCCTGTTAAGCCTCTTACATTGAAATAAATTGGAGATGGTTAGGGCCAGTAAGGGCTTTGCAATTCTGAAAGACATAGCTCTGATGGGAAGTTAGGGACATAATGGCTATAGAGAGAGAATGAACAGAAATGGTGAGGTGACAAACGATCATTGGATCCACAGGGACAGCAACAATAAAGAGAGGAAGGCATCACAGGTAGAGTTGGCTGTTAATTCACAGAAACACCCCAATCCCTGTGTCTGCAGCATATGGAGCACCTTATCAAAGCTACTAATAGTTCTGAAGTATGGTCAACGGACCCAAAACAGTGACTCTGCTTTCGCTCCACAGACACTGCCAGACTTGATGTGTTTCTCCAGCTATTTCTGCTTTTCTCACAAAAACACTCAGTTGACACTTCACCCATCCTGACCCAGTCGCTGCACAATAACTGTGTAAAATGACAGGCACCCAATTGCAGAGTAGGGGTGCAGTCAGTCATACATATTTTGGATGGGGAAGGGGAGGGGGAGTAAAATTCTACGCATTTGAAACCTCATCAGGGCAATTACATCCACCATGCATCCACTGATTCAGTCCTACCATAGAGTCATAGAGATGTACAGCATGGAAACAGATCCTTTGGTCCAACCTGTCCATGCTGACCAGATATCCCAACCCAATCTAGTCCCACCTGTCAGCACCCGGCCTTTATCCCTCCAAACCCTTCCTATTCATATACCTATCCAAATGCCTCTTAAATGTTGCAATTGTACCAGCCTCCACCACATCCTCTGGCAGCTCATTCCATACACGCACCACTCTCTGTGTAAAATGTTGCCCCTTAGGTGTCTTTTAAATCTTTCCCCTCTCCGACCCCAGGAAAAAGACTTTGTCTATTTATCCTATCCATGCCCCTCATAATTTTGTAAACCTCTGTAAGGTCACCCCTCAGCCTCCAACGCTCCAGTGAAAACAGCCCCAGCCTGTTCAGCCTCTCCCTGTAGCTCAGATCCTCCAACCCTGGCAACATCCATGTAAATCTTTTCTGAACCCTTTCAAGTTTCACAACATCTTTCTGATAGGAAGGAGACCAGAATTGCATGCAACATTCCAACAGTGACCTCACCAATGTCCTGTACAGCCGCAACATGACCTCCCAACTCCCGTACTCCAGACCCAGAACCCCACTCTGTTCCAATAAAGAAAAGCATACCAAATGCCTTCTTCACTATCCTATCTACCTGCGACTCCACTTTCAAGGAGCTATGAACCTGCACTCCAAGGTCTCTTTGTTCAGCAACACTCCCGAGGACCTTTCCATGAAGTGCATAAGTCCTGTTAAGATTTGCTTTCCCAAAATGCAGCACCTCGCATTTTTCTGAATTAAACTCCATCTGCCATTTCTCAGCCCATTGGCCCAACTGGTCCAGATCCTATTGTAATCTGAGGTCACCCTCTTCGCTGTCCACTACACCTCCAATTTTGGTGTCATCTGCAAACTTACTAACTGTACCTCTTATGCTCATATCCAAATCATTTATGTAAATGACAAAAAGTAGAGGGCCCAGCACCGATCCTTGTAGCACTCCACTGATCACCAGCCTCCAGTGTGAAAAACAACCCTCCACCACCACCCTCTGTCTTCGCCCTTTGAGCCAGTTCTGTATCCAAATGGCTAGTTCTCCCTGTATTCCATGAGATCTAACCTTGCTAATCAGTCTCCCATGGGGAACCTTGTCGAACGCCTTACTGAAGTCCATGTAGATCACATCTCTCCCTTCATCAATCTTCTTTGTTACATCTTCAAAAAACTCAATCAAGTTTGTGAGACAAGATTTCCCACGCACTAAGCCATGTTGACTATCCCTAATCAGTCCTTGCCTTTCCAAATACATGTACATTCTGTCCCTCAGGATTCCCTCCAACAACTTGCCCACCACTGAGGTCAGGCTCACTGGTCTATAGTTCCCTGGCTTGTCTTTACCGCTCTTCTTAAACAGTGGCACCACGTTTGCCAACCTCCAGTCTTCCGGCACCTCACCTGTGACTATCGATGATACAAATATCTCAGCAAGAGGCCCAGCAATCACTTCTCTAGCTTCCCGCAGAGTTCTCGGGTACACCTGATCAGGTCCTGGGGATTTATCCATCTTTTACCACTGGCATCAAATTGCACTTCAACAACAGGTCACTCATTATCCAGAAATAAACATTACAATTGATGGCCTCATCGTCCGCCTAGGAACCCTCCAACCACAAAGGATGAACTCGGATTTCACCAGTTTCCTCATTTCCCCTCCCCCCACCTTGTCTCAGTCAAATCCCTCGAACTCAGCACCGCCTTCCTAATCTGCAATCTTCTTCCTGACCTCTCCACCCCCACCCCACTCTGACCTATCACCCTCACCTTGACCTCTTTCCACCTATCGCATTTCCAACGCCCCTCCCCCAAGTCC
Organism: Chiloscyllium plagiosum; assembly: GCF_037043375.1. NCBI lineage: Eukaryota > Metazoa > Chordata > Chondrichthyes > Orectolobiformes > Hemiscylliidae > Chiloscyllium > Chiloscyllium plagiosum. Next base: position 13,285,088 of record NW_028270164.1, read on the forward strand.
CTCCTCCCTACCTTTTATCTTAGCCTGCTGGACACACTTTCCTCATTCCTGAAGAAGGGCTTATGCCCGAAACGTCGATTCTCCTGTTCCCTGGATGCTGCCTGACCTGATGCGCTGTTCCAGCAACACATTTTCAGCACATTACAATTGATGGCCTAAAGCAATCATTTACAACAACATTGTTCACCCTCAGGGTCTCATTAACGAGGCAAATGTAATCAGACAAGCACATTTTAAAGTTCTGCTTGGGTTTGGTATTTCTGTAATGCACTGCATGGCAAACAGTCTGTGAGGAGATAGTCTGCAATGTGTAAGGGCCCTTGGTTGTGCCAATGACATTTGGATGAGGATACACACATTGGACATCCTAATGGGGTTATGACAACATTTCCCCTGAATTTTCACGCACTCTCTCTCTCTCCCTCACACACATACACACATCTTCCCTGTATGTCTCTTACCACACCCCCCAAAGCTACACAAACACACACACACACATACACATATAAGTCTATGGGGTGAACTGCATTTGCAAATTTGTATTTGTAGATACTTTCTATTTTGTTCAAAAATCACACAGTCTATAGGCAGTGAGTTAATGTGACATTTTATAAATTCCTACGTTCAAAATAAATCCAGTCTGACTGCAGGTTGGGCACAGACTCTAACCTCATACCAGTAATGCATTGTCTAAGCTGAGATGGCACGTTTTTATTTACTGATAAAATTTTAAGATATATCGGGGCAGTGATTTGAGATAAATTCTGGGATTTACATATTAATCAATCGAAACCTGTATCCCCATTCTATGTGATTACAGACCGAACAGCAATCTAGGGTTCTCTAATATATTGCATCCATCGTGTGACACTTTGATCTTTTACTTATAGATGCTGTGTCCTATGTACCCTGTCCCACTGGCTACCTGACAGAGGAGTAGTGCTCTGAAAGCTTGTATTTTCAAATAAACCTGTTGGTGTATAACCTGGTGTCATGTGATTTTAAGCTTTGTCCACCCTAGTCCAATAGCAGCCCCTCCACATCCTGAATCTTCTTGCCAGTGGCTCATATCCAGCAGACACTGAGTGCTGAGCCTGAGTCTGAATGACAGTTGTTCACCTCTCCAAGGAGACAGCTAGACATACGGCTCGGGATTGATAGTGATGGTTGATGCCTCCATCCCCATTGATCCAGTTTAAGGACTGTCTCTGACATACCGACCTGCTGTGATTGTGCTTGTCTCTGCATTTTCACAACTTCAATAAAATTACACCTGACAATTCTGAAGAATGAAGCCATTGCCTTTATCCCAGCACAACCATCTTTCCTCAGCCACTGAGTCCATCCATCTCCCTGTCCAGCAGAGCCCTCATCCATGATGCTGTTAGTTTTACACTCAATCATTTCTACATCATTCTGTCTGGCCATGAATCTTCCAATTTACACTCATCCATCTCTCTGCTCTAGCTTTACACCTTTAAAGGTGCTATGTGAATGCACCTTGCCATATTCGCAAACACACTGACAAGGCAAGACTTTGAAAGAAATGAATGTGCTTCTCAGCTCATTGTATTTCAAAAGCTGCAAATCCACCTATCATTCTGAAACAATGTGAACTTTTATCCCAAACATTACAATCCAAATTAACTTCAATGGAATTGAATAATTTTAAAATTTTATTGAATTAAAATTTAAATCTGGTAAAGTTGTTTTCTTCCCTAAATTGCTTTATTTCTAAATATGTTTCTGTCTGCAGAATGCTGTGTGTGAATGGTTCATTGTAAATGAACACACATTCAGTTTGGGCCCATTCCATTCAACCCTCAAACAGGTTCATGGTCAATGAGGAATGTAACTGAGAATTATAGAATCCCAACAGTGCAGTAAGGGGCCATTTGGCCCATCTGGTCTGCTCCACCCATCTGAAGACCATCCCACCAGACCCAGAACCCCACTCTGTTCCCATAACCACACATTTCCCATGGCTAACCCACCAAGCCTGTACATCCCTGGCTCTCTGGGCAAGTTAGCATGACCATTCTGCTGAACCTGCACATTGCTGGACAGTGGGAGAAAACACTTGGAGGAAACCCAGGCAGACTCAGGGAGAACATACAAACTGCACACAGTCACCCAAGGTTTGAACTGAACCCAGGTCACGGGGGCTGTGAGGCAGCAGTGCTAACCACTGAGACACTGTGCTGTCCATTTTTGAGAAGTTGAGATCCAAAAAGCAAGTTTCCACACTTGTTGCATGTTTTGATGTTCATTGTCTTTTGACACTATCAGAAAAAAGTGTGAATTTTATCAAGGGGGATGTGTGATAGATAGCTCTGGGTGTACAATGAGAGTAAGTGTTAGTTACTTTTGTCTGCAAATTGGAGAGAGAGCTGCCCTGGTACAGCACTTGCTGGAGGCTAATGTTGTGGGTCCTGGTCCATTTGAAGGACATTGTTGGATGTGGATGGAACAAACATGGACAGATGTATTGGGGTCCGGCCTGAGCGGGATGTAGGTTATGAATCACAAAGAGGACAGGTGAAAGGGGAGAGAAGCTTTATCGATTAATCCACAGGGGAGATTCCAAAGGACCAGAAGAAGAGCCATCAGTTCAACCACTGTAAACTAGAGATAAAGTTCCGACAGCAGAAACCTTTTATATTGTCCAGGAACTGTACAGCTAACAGCTCAGGAGTTCAGGAATATGTCACTAACTATTACAGCCGGGACATTACACAACTCTTCTAAAGGCTTTCAAAAAGCTTGCTGAACACTTGGGATTGGCCTCCTCTGTCACTGGTAAAACCCCAGAGCCTGTAGGGAAAGTCCATTGTGAAACCACAACCATACTGGCCTTTACTGCCCTCAAGGCCCTGCACATTGATCTCTCTCTCCCATCGTGAACCATTCTTTGCTGAACTTCAATTCTCTTCCTCTCCCACTTGAGGTTTCTCATCATCTTCCTGGGTCACTTGTTGTATCTGCCCCTTGAGCCTTGAAAATGCAGCCCATGAGCTCATCATGAGTCTACACACTGCCCTCTCCTCCCTGGATGAAACCCTCCTTCTCCGGTCGGAGTAAGGACCCTTCAGCACCTGTACCCTCCTTCACACTGATACCCAGCTGACTCCAATCCAGGCCTGTCACTCAGGCTGCTCTCCGGGGGGACAACATTTCGATGATGTCACACATGGTGGAGTTAGAGCCCACTGCAGGCAGCACAAACCCAATTTCAAGATTGTCCCAAAGCTCGACCAGTGGGGTAAGAAAATATCCCAACTGTCTCAATCATTCCCTGGGAATTTGGAACACCCTGAGGCTTTGATAACAGTTTATATTAATGATTACCTTAATCAGAAATTAGATGCAATGTAGCTGATTAAAATTTATCTGTGCATTTTAAGCAGGTTTTTCTGGTCAAATTTCTGAAATATTATCTCCTCAGTTTCAGGTGCTTTATGGGCAGAGGAACATGTAACGGGAATTTTGGGAAGAGCGATCATAATATCTTGTCACTATGAAGCTCAGTGGTACCAATCACACATGAAATATTGGTGTCATGGATGGAGTCATCAGTGTAAGGTTATAGCAATGACAAATTGGCCAAATGGGAGAATATCAATCACTGACAACAAAACACAAGGAATATTTCTTGTTACAATGAAGAATGTTCAATGGAAAGATGCTGAATGGTACAGCTGTGGGATTGAGATTCCTGGTATTCAGCAGGACCTCATGTCTCATATATATCTGCACGTCTCTGAAGGTAAATGTCTCAGTATATTTTTTTAGAATACTCTCTGCTGGAATGTCTGATCAATGTTTTCGCCAGGAAGTAAAGTGCCAAAGTGTTGGGGGATATTTAATTTTTTGATCTCTCAATACTTGTTTCTTTCCCACAGAAGCTTTCTCTGTTCCTGGGCTTCGATATTTATCCCAACCAAATGTCTCATGTTCTGTTGGACTATAACCTGGTGTTGTGTGATTTTTAACTGGGATATCTTGGGTAGATTTGCCACCACCAATCCATCATACTGGCATTAATCTGAGCCACTGATACCATGTGGGGAAGGATGCCCTCAGATGTCCCTGGCAGAAGACAAACTCAGTGTTGATGAACAGTAAATAGGGTTGGTCCATGATATTTAATAGCTGTTGGATTAAATCTAAGATACAGGATTATCTCTCGTGAAACATCTTTAGTTGCATGTTGTATATAGCTTAGGCTTGAACTTGCTGGAGTTCAGAAGAGCATAGGAAGTTGAGAAGTTTATAAAATACTGAGAGATATAGATAGAGTTGATGGCAGTTGTCTTTTCCCTGAGATGGAGAATTTCAAGACTCAGGGGCACATTTTTAAGATGATAGGAGACAAATTTTGAAAGCATATAAGAGGCAAATTACTGACACTCAGACACTGGTGACCTGACAGCAGAGGGGTTTCATCCCCATTGGGGTATTAACCCCCAAATGTTTCCAAATGTTCTCCAGGAGTTTACCCAACGTATTGTTTCTGTTTCCCAGACAGAGTATTGCGATGGTCCTTGTTGGTTCAGTCTCTGGGTAATGACTCCAGTGACTTTCCTTCCATATTAAGGGTTAAGGTGGGGACACTGCCTTCAGCATTGTGGCTGGGGATGAGCAGGGTTGGTGAAGGGTGTCAGCCCCTTTGACCTGCTCAAAGGTGAAACCCAGCATGGTTCACCAGACTCACTCATCATCAACCATGTCCTGGTGAATACAAAGCCCCATGTCCGTCGGTTCACTAGAGGGATCCTCACCTTGGAACTGAAACTCACTCTTAGTTACTCAATTACAGTTCACTTCCCCCTTAATTTTCTCTCAGTTTTTGAGTTCCTTTTTCTGCCTGAAATTGCCCTCATGTCTTGTTTATTTGGATCTTGTCCTTCAACTGCATATCTAGAAGTTTAGATTGTGACAGAATAATTACTCAGCAATAACAAGAGTCATATTATGTAAAAAAAGAGCAAACTAATTAGCAGCAGTTTAATGTTTAATTGCAGAACAAATTTTCATAAAGCAAAACTCTTTGTGTCATGAACAGTTGATATTTTTTAACAAAGGAGAATGAGCCATTTGTCATTTATCTGAAAATTCAATTTACTTTGGTCACCATTATCAAGAACATTTGACTTTTTAACTATCTTTATTTCATAACCTCCTATTCTTGGGCAAGGAATTAATTTAGTTCTTCTGTTAAAACATAACTGACAGGAGACTAATTTCTTCTGTGTCAGACTTTATCATCTAGTTTACTGTGGTTTTATAAGCTGTCTTCCTCTATCCTCTTCCTCATTTACACTCTTGTAAACATTGTATTACATACTTTGTTGTGAGAAAGAAAAGCTGGAGGACAAACATCAAGAACGGAAATGATCTTTGCAAATATAATGTTGTGGGCTTCAATTCTCCTCATCTATTTCATTCCCGGTGAGTGACCATCTAAGTTGCTTATTCAGATAATCAATGTTTGTTTATGTCCACTATCTGGTTTATACAGCAGAGATGTTTAAATCTTTGGAGATATGTAAAGGCACAAAGGCATCATTATTGCTGTGACAGATGCCATGAGTCGATTCTCCCTCCAGCACATTTTGCAAAGGAAGGTGGATGCTAACAGAGCCAAACAGGTTCATTATCAACCTACATATCCTTCCATCATGGCGCTGGCAGGGAGCAGGAGTGGGTGTGATTCCAGGCCAGCTTTGTCCAATGCAGAGTGTGACAATGCTGTCACTTTAAAGTGTTATTTATCCTGTTTTTCTTTAAGAGAGATTGTGAGGCAAAGGTATGGAGCTGTCTCTAAGAACGTAAACAATTTGTCAGGGCTTAGTTTGTTTTTAAAGTTGGAACAATGGAAGTAGACTGGGTGGGGCCAGCCCTCACAGACCAGGCTTTCTAGGTTTTTTTGTAGATTTTAGGTTTTGTTTTAAGCAGAAGCCACTGGGGTCTCAAAAGATTTGAGAGCTTCAGTGAATGTCTCCCGGCTGCTACACTCTGAATTTTCTCTTGATTTTTTCCTCCTGGATTGGAGAACTACATGTGAAAATCTGGTCTGAATTTTCCCTCCTACCAAGGCGTGTGTTTATGGGATATTACTATATTGGAACAGTTCATTAGTAATAGGTTCTGTACCTATTATTCAGTCAAGTTTTCCAATAGTTAGGTTAATCTAGTTCCTCCTTCTTTCTTTTGCACTTTAACTATAACATTCAAATAAATTATGCTTTGTTTAATGCCGAGTAATTTGATCAGTCGCATCACATCTGGAGCATGGCCCCTCATAAAGGACTGATTAGGGATAGTCAACATGACTTTGTGCATGGGAAATCATGTCTCACAAACTTGATTGAGGTTTTTGAAGAAGTAACAAAGAGGATTGATGAGGGCAGAGCGGTGGACATGATCTATATGGACTTCAGTAAGAGGTTCAACAAGGTTCCCCATAGGATACTAGTTAGCAAGGTTGGATCTCATGGAGAACTAACCATTTGGATAGAGAATTGGCTGAAAAGTAGAAGACAGAGGGTGATGGTGAGGGTTGTTTTTCAGATGGAGGCCTGTGACCACTGGAGTGCCACAAGGATCGTTGCTGGGTCCACTATTTTTCGTCATTTATGTAAAAGATTTGGATGTGTGCAAAAGAGGTACAGTTATTAAGTTTGTAGATGACACCAAAATTGGAGGTGTAGTGGACAGCGAAGAAGGTTTCCTCAGATTACAATGGGATCTGGACCAGATGGGCTAATGGGCTGAGAAGTGGCAGGTGGAGTTTAATTTAGATAAATGTGAGGTGCTGCACTTTGGGAAAGCAAATCTTAGTAGGACTTATACACTTAATGGTAAGGTTCTAGGGAGTGTTGCTGAACAAAGAGAACTTGGAGTGCAGGATCATAGCTCCTTGAAAGTGGAGTCGCAGGTAGACAGGATAGTGAAGGTGGTGTTTGGTATGCTTTACTTTATTGGTCAGAGTATTGAGTACAGGAGTTGGGAGGTCATGTTGCGGCCGTACAGGACATTGGTTACGCCACTGTTGGAATATTGCGTGCAATTCAGGTCTCCTTTCTATCGGAAAAATATTGCAAAACTTGAAAGGGTTCATAAAAGATTTCCAAGAATTTTCCCAGGGTTGGAGAATTTGAGCTACAGGGAGAGATTGAACAGGCTGGAGCTGTTTTCCCTGCAGCGTCGGAGGCTGAGGGGTGACCTTATAGAGGTTTACAAAATCATGAGGGGCATGGACAGGATAAATAGAGAAAGTCTTTTCCCTGGGATGCAGAACTAGAGGGCATAGGTTTAGGTGAGAGGGGAAAGATATTAAAGAGACCTAAGGGGCAATATTTCAAGGAGAAAGCGGTACGTGTATGGAATGAGCTGCCAGAGGATGTGGTGGAGGCTGGTACAATTGCAACATTTAAAAGGCATCTGGATGAGGATATGAATAGGAAGGGTTTGGAGGGATATGGGCTGGGTTTTGGCAGGTGGCATGGTGGCTCAGTGGTTAGCACTGCTGCCTCATAACACCAGGGTCCCAGGTTCGATTCCAGCCTTGGGCGACTGTCTGTATGGAGTTTGCACATTCTCCTCGTGGGTGTGCTCCGGTTTCCTCCCACATTCCAAAGATGTGCAGGTCAGATGAATTGTCCATAGTGTTATGTGCATTAGTCAGAGGGAAATGGGTCTGAGTGGGTTACTCTTCAGATTGTCAGTGTGAACTGGTTGGGCCAAAGGGCCTGTTTCCACACTGTAGAGAATCTGATCTAATTTAAGTTGGTTTGGGATATCTGGTTGGCATGGATGAGTTGGACCGAAGTGACTGTTTCCATGCTGTACGTTTCTATGACTCTATCTACCTTTAAAATATGAAAAAGTTAGCGTTGTGGTTAGATTCTTAAAATATTTTGAGGGATTCTGGTGTAGTCTGTAACATGGATGGCAGCACTTATATTACAACAATTAGCTTTGAGCTAGTGACCTATTCCTGGGAGAACAAGCTGCAGAAAACAGACACAGAATGTACTTTGTCTGCTCCATATATCTCTAAATATGGAAGTCTTCAAAATTTTAAGGAACGAATGGAAAAATACATGAATAATATCAGGAAATATTGCACCTTCTTTTGAAAACATTATCATAAAATGGAATATAGTTACCAAGTAGAGTCTAGATTAGAGTGGTGCTGGAAAAGCACAGCAGGTCAGGTAGCATCCGAGGAGCAGGAAAATCGACATTTCGGGCAAAAGCCCTTCATCAGGAATAGAGCATCTATTCCTCTGGTTTCCAACATCTGCAGTTCTTGTTTTTACCTTTATATAGTTACCAAGTAGTTTAGAGCAGCATTACTAATTAAGGGTGAAATGAGAATGACAACATGATTTTTTTAAAGTGACACAAGCAGCAGCATCAAAACAAGAGCCCATTTTCATCGGTCCAAAGTTTTTAATGTAGTCAGCTGTTCAATATACACTGAAAACCAGAATGGCAATAAGCCTTCAAACAAAACATCGTGATTTGGTAATTATTTATTATATTTTCAAAATGCCATTCATTAAATATTATTTAATGAGGCTCGATAACAAAAGTAGAAGGTTGGTTTATTTTCTGTTTCCATTTCTGGAGATAGGTGACCATTAATATCCACTAAAAACCCACAGTTAGCTTGACTATATATCCTGACTCCCTGCTTCCTGAAAAGACACTGTTCCATTCTCCCAGTTCCTCTGTCTCCATCGAATGTCAACTTCCAAGGATGTCAACTTCAAGAAGGGGTCCTCCCAGTTATCCACTCAACTGAGGTTTCCCCACCAACTGTGGTTGACAGGGCCCTCAGCTGTGTCTGTCCCATCTCCCACACTCAAACCCTCACTTCCGTTCCACAACAGTGACAGAGTCCCCTTCATCCTCACCTACTATCCCACCAGCATCCACATCCAGAGGATCATTAGCCTCCATTTACATCACCTTCAGCAGGATGCCACTACTGACTCAAATTCACCTCCTCACCCTGTCACCCTTCTGGAGCAGCCATTCCCTCCAAGACACTCTGGTCTACCTCTCTTTCACTCCCAACAAATTCCCACACACCCAAGGCACCTTCCCATGTAATCAAAGAAGGTGTAGCACTGAACAGTTTGCTTCCTCCCCCTCTCAGTATCCAAGGCCCCAGTCACACCTTCCAGGTGAAGCAGCACTTTACCTGCACTTCACTCAACTTAGTCTGCTGCATTCGCTGCTCTCGAAGTGGTCTCCTCTACACTGGGAAGGGGAAGTGCAGACTGGGTGACTGCTTTGCAGAACACCTCCATTTTGTCTGCAAAGATGACCCGAAGCTTCCTGTTGTCTGCCATTTCAATACACAACTGTGTTCCCTGGCCAGCATCTCAGTCTCGTACTTTTGACAGTACTCCTGCGAAGTGAAGCTCAAGCTGAAAGAACAACACCTCATTTTCACCTCTTCAGGACTCAGTATCAAGTTCAGTAATTTTAGGGCCTTAGTCCCTTCCCCCAACCCCCACACTCCAGGCCTTGTTATCACATGGGCTGCTACATCACAACCCATTGTCAGCCATTAACAATCCCTATTAGTGGTTATTGATTCTCCTAGGCTGACCTTTATCCAATTCTTTGTCTGCCCAATTGTGTTAATGTCTTCCTTGTGGACTCCATCTCCACATAGTGTTCAGCAACACCCCCCTCCCTCCAACCTATTCTCGAGCATATGTATCACTCTTTTCTTTGTTATCAGTTCTGAAGAAGGGTGACTGGACCTGAAATGTTAACTCTGATTCATCTCCACACTTGCTACCTGACCTTCTATGTTTTTCCACCTATTACTGATTTTGTTTCAGCTTTCTAGCATCCACAGTTATAGAATAATAGAGTCATACAGCATAGAAACAGACCCTTTGGTCTAACTAGTCCATGCCAACCATGTTTCCAAACTAAACTAATCCAACCTGCCTGAACCTGGCCCATAACCCTCCAAATATATTCTATTCATGCACTTATTTAAATGTCTTTTAAATGTTATAACCGTACCTGTATCCAACACTTTATCTGAAAGTTCATTCCACACATGAGTTATTCTCTGTATAAAAAAAATTGCCTTTCATGTCTTTTTAGAGTCTTTCTCCTCTCACCTTAAAAAAAGCCCCTCGTCTTGAATACTCCATCCATTGGAAAGGACAGTTTCTCATAGAATCCTGACAGTGTGGAAACAGGCCATTTGGTGCAGCAAGTCCACAACAACCCTTCGAAGAGTATCCCACCCAGACCCATTCCCCTACCCTATAACGCTACCTTTCCCTTGACTAATGCCCCTAACCTGCACATCTCAGAACACAATGGGGCAATTTACCATGCATAATCTACTTACCTAGCACATCGTTGCACACTTACACTTAAATTCCTCTCTGCTATTTTAGTCAAGAATTATTCTCCCAACAAGACCATTTGTCTGGTATTTATTGAAATAAAGTCTACCTGGTCATCGACAGGCTGCTCCTCTTCCATACTGGGACACAATGTGGCAGCAATTTAAGCATTTTCTCAGGAACCATCTCACTGGAACAATCAGTATATTACTTCTGTTATTTTTACTCTCCTTAAACTGATAACAATATGTGATTACAAATAATCCTTTACAAATAATATCAGCAACAATATCACCAACAATATCAACAATAATATCACCAACAATATCACCAACAATATCAACAATAATATCACCAACAATATCACCAATAATATCAACAATAATATCAACAATAATATCACCAACAATATCACCAACAATATCAACAATAATATCACCAACAATATCACCAACAATATCAACAATAATATCAACAACAATATCACCAACAATATCACCAACAATATTGCTCTTTACTCGTCAAAGTCCTGTACATTGATCTCTCTCTCCCCTCGTGAACCATCCTTTGCTGAACTTCAATTCTCTTCCTTTCCCACTTGAGGTCTCTCATCAACTTCCTGGGTCACCTGTTGTATCTGCCCCTTGAGCCCTGAAAATGGAGCCCCTGAGTACATCATGAGTCTCCACACAACACCCCCTCCTCCCCCCACCCCCGGATGAAACCCTCCTTCTCCAGTCGGAGTAAGGACCCTTCAGCACCTGTACCCTCCTTCACACTGATCCCCAGCCAACTCCAATCCAGGCCTGTCACTCAGGCTGCTTTCCAGGGGGACAACATTTCGATGATGTCACACACGGTGGCGTTAGAGCCCACAGCGGGCAGCACAAACCCAATTTCAAGATTATCCCAAAGCTCGACCAGTGGGGTAAGAAAATATCCCGACTGTTTCAATCATTCCCTGGGAATTTGGAACACCCTGAGGCTCTGATAAGGGTTTATAGTAATGATTACCTTTATCATATACTGGATGGAACGTAGCTGATTAAAATGTATCTGTTTGAATTAGGCTGTTCTTTCCAGTTAAATTTCTGAAATATTGTCTCCTCAGTTTCAGGTGCTTTATGGGCAGAGGAAAATGTAACAGGTATTTTGGGAAGAGCGATCACAATATCTTGTCACTACGAAGCACGGTGGTACCAGTCACACATGAAATATTGGTTTCATGGATGGTCTCGTCTGTGTCAGGTTATAGCAACGACAAATTGGCCAAATGGGAGAATATTGATCACTGATCACAAAACACAAGGAATATTTCTTGTTACAATGAAGAATCTTCAATGGGGTGATGCAGGATGGTACAGCTGTGGGATCGAGACTCCTGGCCTTGACCCAATGTTTAATGTAAAGCTGCACATCTGTGATGGTAAATGTCTCAGTGATTTTTTTAAAAATTACTTTTCACTATATGTCTGTTCATTGTTTAATCCTGGAAGAAAGATTACCAAGTGTTGGGAGCATTTGATTTTTTGATGCAATTCAATTTCTCAATAATTGTTTCTTTCCCACAGAAGCCGTCTCTGTTCCTGGGCTTCGATATTTATCCCAACCAAATGTCTCATGTTCAGGGGGTTCAGTGACAGTCTCCTGTGAGTCTGCCCAGGGATCCCTCCCCATTCACTACACATGGTCTGAGAAGACCCCATCTCAAGATTCAAAGATCTCTGACACCAATAAACTGGATCTACATTGTCAATCCTTCACACAGCCACATCATCAATATTACTGCACAGCCTCAAATACTCAGGGAACAAAACCTAGTGAAATTGCTCATGTCTCAGTCAGCAATGTAGCAGAGACGGGTTGTAGTTACATGATAACAATCAGCAGCAGCGGTAAATTTTATACAAACACTGAGGCCTGCAGGTACTTTTAATGACTATTCAAACTACTCATGGATTAAGCTTCTTACATAATTACAAATAACTGCACCTTATCACATTATGTCTCTTTAATATTTAAACGATTTTGAACAAGGTGTGATTTATTTTTGAAAATGGGCAAAATTGTAATAACACGCCAGAAAATGCATAAATTATGCACTCCTGTTTTGTGTTACATCTCACAGCTTGTGTGTGTTATACCTTTAATAGATAAAGTCATCACTGTATCGTAGCATGTGACCTGAGGGGATAATGGTGTCAAATTCCATCTTAGTCAGGGTCACATCAGGCATGACATGCTGATGGACGGGTGTCACTGCATGTAACTGAATATCTCAGTTTCAGCCCAGACCCTGAAGTGCCAGTGGCTGTGAGAAATGTTTAGGGCAGACGCTGGTATAAATATTGTTGATTTATCGATACTACAACATCCACGCCTTGTTCTCATGTAACAGGAGCTAATGTAAAGATTACATCATTGGGTCTAAATACAATAGTGGAGGCAAAAATCCCAGTGGAAGCTCACCCAGCAATCACAGGATATTACTGGGCAGAGCAGGGGCTGCTGGATCCCCAGGAATACATTTTCCAGCAGGGGCAGTGACCAGCTCAGTGGCTGGAACTTTATTTTATGTTTGACAAGGATAAGAAAGGAGATCTTAGTAATATAGTCCCACCCAAACTCAGGCTTTCAAATGCTTGAATAAGAATACAGTAGCATCAATGTCCAGGTGAGGAATAAAATACAAATTATGTGCAAGCTGGGTCACTAACACATCTTGCCAGACATGGGGATTTATAGGAAACTGAATTCAACAAAGTCCATTACTCACAACAAGTCCTGAGATTTCATTTTTGAAGAGTGCTCTCTTAATTGTTTGTAACTGAGACTCAGATGAAGTTGAATATTCTCTAATGTCTCAATAGGAAGGGAATATACTTGTGACAAATCCTCAACAGTATCACCAACGACATCACCAATGACATCACCAACGACATCACCAACAGACATCACCAACGACATCACCAAAGACCTAACCAACGACATCACCAACGGACATCAACAACGACATCACCAACAGACATCACCAATGACATCACCAACGACATCACCAACGGACATCACCAACAGACATCGCCAACGACATCACATACGACATCACCATCAATATCACCAATAACATCACCAACGACATCAACAAAAATATCAACAACAATATCACCAACAACATCACCAACAATATCACTAACAACATCACCAACAATATCAACAATATCAACAACAACATCACCAACAATATCACCAACAATATCACCACCAATATCACCAACAATATCACCAAAGACATCACCAACAATATCAACAACAATTTCACTAGGAATATCACCAACAATATCAACAACAATATCACCAACAATATCACCAACAAATATCACAAAAATATCACAAACAATATCAACAACAATATCACCAACAATATCAACAACAATATCACCAACTATATCACCAACAATATCAACAATATCAACAACAATATCACCAACAATATCACCAACAAATATCACCAAAAATATCACAAACAATATCAACAACAATATCACCAACAATATCACCAACAATATCAACAACAAATATCACCAACAATATCAACAACAATATCAACAATAATATCACCAACAATATCACCATCAATATCAACAGTATCACCAACAATATCACCAACAATATCAACAATATCAACAACAATATCACCAACAATATCACCAACAATATCACCAACAATATCACCAACAATATCAACAACATCACCAACAATATCACCAACAATATCACCAACAACATCAATAACAATATCACCAATGAGTTCACCAATAATATCAACAACATCACCAATAATATCACCAATGATATCACCAACAATATCACCAACAATATCACCATCAATATCAACAGTATCACCAACAATATCACCAACAATATCAACAATATCAACAACAATATCACCAACAATATCACCAACAACACCACCAACAATATCACCAAAAATATAATCAACAATATCACCAACAATATCACCAACAAATATCACCAACAAATATCACCAACAATATCAACAACAATATCACTAACAATATCACCAACAATATCGCAAACAATATTAACAACAATAACCCCAACAATATTAACAACAATATCACCAACAATATCACCAACAATATCAACAGCAATATCACCAACAATATCAACAACAATATCACCAACACTATCACCAACAATATCAACAACAATACCAACAACAATATCACCAACAATATCCACAACAATATCAACAACAATAACCCCCATAATATAACCAAAAATATCAACAACAATATCACCAACAATATCACCAACAATATCAACAACAATATCAACAATATCACCAACAATATCAACAACAATATCAACAACAATATCACCAACAATATCAACAACAATATCAACAACAATATCACCAACAATATCAACAGCAATACCAACAACAATATCACAACAATACCAACAACAATATCAACAACAAAACCAACGACAATATCACCAACAATATCAACAACAATACCAACAACTATATCACCAACAATATCACCAACAATATCAACAACAATATCACCAACAATATCACCAACAACATCAACAACAATATCAACAACAATATCACCAATATCACCAACAATATTAACAACAATACCAACAACAATATCAACAACAATATCACCAACAATATCATCAACAATATCAACAACAATACCAATAACAATATCACCAACAATATCACCAACCATATCAACAACAATATTACCAATATCACCAACAATATCAACAGAAATACCAATAACAATATCAACAACAATATCACCAACAATATCACCAAAAATATCAACAACAATATCACCAACAATATCAACAACAATACTAAAAACAATATCACAACAATACCAACAACAATATCACCACGAATATCACCAACAATATCAACAACAATACCAATAACAATACCAATAATAATATCACCAACAATATCATCATCAATATCAACAACATCAACAACAATATCACCACCAATATCACCAACAATATCACCAATGACATCACCAACAATATCACCAACGGCTTCACCAACAATATCAACAACAATATCACCAACAATATCAACAACAATATCACGAAGAATATCAACAACAATATCACCAACAATATCACCAACAATATAAACAACAATATCACTAACAATATCACCAACAATATCAACAACAATACCAATAACAACATCAACAACAAATATCACCAACAAATATCACCAACAATATCACCAACAATATCAACAATATCAACAACAATATCACAAACAATATCAACAACAATACCAATAACAATATCAACAACAATATCACCAACAATATCAACAACAATATCAACAACAATAGCACTAACAATATCACCAACAATATCAACAACAATATCACCAATAATATCACCAACCATATCAACAACAATATTACCAATATCACCAACAATATCAACAACAATACCAATAACAAGATCAACAACAACATCACCAACAATATCACCAAAAATATCAACAACAATATCACCAACAATATCAACAACAATACTAAAAACAATATCACAACAATACCAACAATAATATCACCACAAATATCACCAACAATATCAACAACAATACCAATAACAATACCAATAACAATATCATCAACAATATCATCATCAATATCAACATCAACAACAATATCACCAACAACATCACCACCAATATCACCAACAATATCACCAATGACATCACCAACAATATCACCAACGACATCACCAACAATATCAACAACAACATCATCAACAATATCAACAACAATATCACCAACATGACCAACAATATCAACAACAATATCACCAACAATATCAACAACAATATCACGAAGAATATCAACAACAATATCACCAACAATATCACCAACAATATAAACAACAATATCACTAACAATATCACCAACAATATCAACAACAATACCAATAACAACATCAACAACAAATATCACCAACAAATATCACCAACAATATCACCAACAATATCAACAATATCAACAACAATATCACCAACAATATCAACAACAATACCAATAACAATATCAACAACAATATCACCAACAATATCAACAACAATATCAACAACAATAGCACGAACAATATCACCAACAATATCAACAACAATATCAACAACAATATCAACAACAATATCAACAACAATATCACCAAAAATATCACCAACACTATCAACAATATCAACAAAAATATCACCAACAATATCAACAACAATATCAACAGTATCACCAACAATATCACCAACAATATCAACAATATCAACAACAATATCACCAACAATATCACCAAAAATATCACAAACAATATCAACAATATCAACAATATCACCAACAAATATCACCAAAAATATCACAAACAATATCAACAACAATATCACCAACAATATCAAAAACAATATCAACAGTATCACCAACAATATCATCAACAATATCAACAACAATATCACCAACAATATCACCAACAAATATCACAAAAATATCACAAACAATATCAACAACAATATCACCAACAATATCAAAAATAATATCACCAAATATATCACCAACAATATCAACAATATCAACAACAATATCACCAACAATATCACCAAAAATATCACAAACAATATCAACAATATCAACAACAATATCACCAACAAATATCACCAAAAAATCACAAACAATATCAACAACAATATCACCAACAATATCAAAAACAATATCAACAGTATCACCAACAATATCATCAACAATATCAACAACAATATCACCAACAATATCACCAACAAATATCACAAAAATATCACAAACAATATCACCAACAATATCACCAACAAATATCACCAAAAATATCACAAACAATATCAACAACAATATCACCAACAATATCACCAACAATATCAACAACAAATATCACCAACAATATCAACAACAATATCAACAACAATATCACCAACAATATCACCATCAATATCAACAGTATCACCAACAATATCAACAACAATATCAACAATATCAACAACAATATCACCAACAATAACACCAACAATATCACCAACAATATCAACAACATCACCAACAATATCACCAACAATATCACCAACAACATCAACAACAATATCACCAACGAGTTCACCAATAATATCAACAACATCACCAATAATATCACCAATGATATCACCAACAATATCACCAACAATATCACCTACAACATCACCAACAATATCACCAACAATATAATCAACAATATCACCAACAATATCAACAACAAATATCACCAACAATATCAACAACAATATCAACAACAATATCACCAACAATATCACCATCAATATCAACAGTATCACCAACAATATCACCAACAATATCAACAATATCAACAACAATATCACCAACAATATCACCAACAATATCACCAACAATATCAACAACATCACCAACAATATCACCAACAATATCACCAACAACATCAACAACAATATCACCAACGAGTTCACCAATAATATCAACAACATCACCAATAATATCACCAATGATATCACCAACAATATCACCAACAATATCACCAACAACATCACCAACAATATCACCAACAATATAATCAACAATATCACCAACAATATCACCAACAAATATCACCAACAAATATCACCACCAATATCAACAACAATATCACTAACAATATCACCAACAATATCGCAAACAATATCAACAACAATACCCCCAACAATATCAACAATATCTCCAACAATATCACCAACAATATCAACAGCAATATCACCAACAATATCAACAACAATATCACCAACACTATCACCAACAATATCAGCAACAATACCAACAACAATATCACCAACAATATCCCCAACAATAACAACAACAATATCACCAACAATATCACCAACAATATCACCAACAATATCAACAACAATATCAACAATATCACCAACAATATCAACAACAATATTAACAACAATATCACCAACAATATCAACAGCAATACCAACAACAATATCACAACAATACCAACAACAATATCAACAACAATACCAACAACAATATCATCAACAATATCAACAACAATACCAATAACAATATCAACAACAATACCAACAACAATATCAACAACAAAACCAACGACAATATCACCAACAATATCAACAACAATACCAATAACAATATCAACAACAATACCAACAACAATATCAACAACAAAACCAACGACAATATCACCAACAATATCACCAACAAATATCACAAAAATATCACAAACAATATCAACAACAATATCACCAACAATATCAAAAACAATATCACCAAATATATCACCAACAATATCAACAATATCAACAACAATATCACCAACAATATCACCAACAAATATCACCAAAAATATCACAAACAATATCAACAACAATATCACCAACAATATCACCAACAATATCAACAACAAATATCACCAACAATATCAACAACAATATCACCATCAATATCAACAGTATCACCAACAATATCAACAACAATATCAACAATATCAACAACAATATCACCAACAATATCAACAACATCACCAACAATATCACCAACAACATCAACAACAATATCACCAACGAGTTCACCAATAATATCAACAACATCACCAATAATATCACCAACGATATCACCAACAACATCACCAACAATATCACCAACAATATAACCAACAATATCACCAACAATATCACCAACAAATATCACCAACAAATATCACCAACAATATCAACAATATCAACAACAATATCACCAACAATATCACCAACAATATCACCAACAATATCAACAACATCACCAACAATATCACCAACAATATCACCAACAACATCAACAACAATATCACCAACGAGTTCACCAATAATATCAACAACATCACCAATAATATCACCAATGATATCACCAACAATATCACCAACAATATCACCAACAACATCACCAACAATATCACCAACAATATAATCAACAATATCACCAACAATATCACCAACAATATCACCAACAAATATCACCAACAATATCAACAACAATATCACTAACAATATCACCAACAATATCGCAAACAATATCAACAACAAAACCCCCAACAATATCAACAACAATATCACCAACAATATCACCAACAATATCAACAGCAATATCACCAGAAATATCACCAACACTTTCAACAATATCAACAACAATATCACTAGCAATATCAACAACAATATCAACAGTATCACCAACAATATCACCAACAATATCAACAATATCAACAACAATATCACCAACAATATCACCAAAAATATCACAAACAATATCAACAATATCAACAATATCACCAACAAATATCACCAAAAATATCACAAACAATATCAACAACAATATCACCAACAATATCAAAAACAATATCAACAGTATCACCAACAATATCATCAACAATATCAACAACAATATCACCAACAATATCACCAACAAATATCACAAAAATATCACAAACAATATCAACAACAATATCACCAACAATATCAAAAACAATATCACCAAATATATCACCCACATTATCAACAATATCAACAACTATATCACCAACAATATCACCAAAAATATCACAAACAATATCAACAATATCAACAACAATATCACCAACAAATATCACCAAAAATATCACAAACAATATCAACAACAATATCACCAACAATATCAAAAACAATATCAACAGTATCACCAACAATATCATCAACAATATCAACAACAATATCACCAACAATATCACCAACAAATATCACAAAAATATCACAAACAATATCAACAACAATATCACCAACAATATCAAAAACAATATCACCAAATATATCACCAACAATATCAACAATATCAACAACTATATCACCAACAATATCAAAAACAATATCAACAGTATCACCAACAATATCATCAACAATATCAACAACAATATCACCAACAATATCACCAACAAATATCACAAAAATATCACAAACAATATCAACAACAATATCACCAACAATATCAAAAACAATATCACCAAATATATCACCAACAATATCAACAATATCAACAACTATATCTCCAACAATATCACCAAAAATATCACAAACAATATCAACAATATCAACAACAATATCACCAACAAATATCACCAAAAATATCACAAACAATATCAACAACAATATCACCAACAATATCAAAAACAATATCAACAGTATCACCAACAATATCATCAACAATATCAACAACAATATCACCAACAATATCACCAACAAATATCACAAAAATATCACAAACAATATCACCAACAATATCACCAACAAATATCACCAAAAATATCACAAACAATATCAACAACAATATCACCAACAATATCACCAACAATATCAACAACAAATATCACCAACAATATCAACAACAATATCAACAACAATATCACCGACAATATCACCATCAATATCAACAGTATCACCAACAATATCAACAACAATATCAACAATATCAACAACAATAACACCAACAATATCACCAACAATATCAACAACATCACCAACAATATCAACAACAATATCACCAACAACATCAACAACAATATCACCAACGAGTTCACCAATAATATCAACAACATCACCAATAATATCACCAATGATATCACCAACAATATCACCAACAATATCACCAACAACATCACCAACAATATCACCAACAATATAATCAACAATATCACCAACAATATCAACAACAAATATCACCAACAATATCAACAACAATATCAACAACAATATCACCAACAATATCACCATCAATATCAACAGTATCACCAACAATATCATCAACAATATCAACAATATCAACAACAACATCACCAACAATATCACCAACAATATCACCAACAATATCAACAACATCACCAACAATATCACCAACAATATCACCAACAACATCAACAACAATATCACCAACGAGTTCACCAATAATATCAACAACATCACCAATAATATCACCAATGATATCACCAACAATATCACCAACAATATCACCAACAACATCACCAACAATATCACCAAAAATATAATCAACAATATCACCAACAATATCACCAACAAATATCACCAACAAATATCACCAACAATATCAACAACAATATCACTAACAATATCACCAACAATATCGCAAACAATATCAACAACAATACCCCCAACAATATCAACAATATCACCAACAATATCACCAACAATATCAACAGCAATATCACCAACAATATCAACAACAATATCACCAACACTATCACCAACAATATCAACAACAATACCAACAACAATATCACCAACAATATCCCCAACAATATCAACAACAATATCACCAACAATATCACCAACAATATCACCAACAATATCAACAACAATATCAACAATATCACCAACAATATCAACAACAATATTAACAACAATATCACCAACAATATCAACAGCAATACCAACAACAATATCACAACAATACCAACAACAATATCAACAACAATACCAACAACAATATCATCAACAATATCAACAACAATACCAATAACAATATCAACAACAATACCAACAACAATATCAACAACAAAACCAACGACAATATCACCAACAATATCAACAACAATACCAATAACAATATCAACAACAATACCAACAACAATATCAACAACAAAACCAACGACAATATCACCAACAATATCACCAAAAAATATCACAAAAATATCACAAACAATATCAACAACAATATCACCAACAATATCAAAAACAATATCACCAAATATATCACCAACAATATCAACAATATCAACAACAATATCACCAACAATATCACCAACAATATCACCAACAATATCAACAACATCACCAACAAATATCACCAAAAATATCACAAACAATATCAACAACAATATCACCAACAATATCAACAACAAATATCACCAACAATATCAACAACAATATCACCATCAATATCAACAGTATCACCAACAATATCAACAACAATATCAACAATATCAACAACAATATCACCAACAATATCACCAACAATATCAACAACATCACCAACAATATCACCAACAACATCAACAACAATATCACCAACGAGTTCACCAATAATATCAACAACATCACCAATAATATCACCAACGATATCACCAACAACATCACCAACAATATCACCAACAATATAATCATCAATATCTCCAACAATATCACCAACAAATATCACCAACAAATATCACCAACAATATCAACAATATCAACAACAATATCACCAACAATATCACCAACAATATCACCAACAATATCAACAACATCACCAACAATATCACCAACAATATCACCAACAACATCAACAACAATATCACCAACGAGTTCACCAATAATATCAACAACATCACCAATAATATCACCAATGATATCACCAACAATATCACCAACAATATCACCAACAACATAACCAACAATAACACCAACAATATAATCATCAATATCACCAACAATATCACCAACAATATCACCAACAAATATCACCAACAATATCAACAACAATATCACTAACAATATCACCAACAATATCGCAAACAATATCAACAACAAAACCCCCAACAATATCAACAACAATATCACCAACAATATCACCAACAATATCAACAGCAATATCACCAGAAATATCACCAACACTTTCAACAATATCAACAACAATATCACTAGCAATATCAACAACAATATCAACAGTATCACCAACAATATCACCAACAATATCAACAATATCAACAACAATATCACCAACAATATCACCAAAAATATCACAAACAATATCAACAATATCAACAATATCACCAACAAATATCACCAAAAATATCACAAACAATATCAACAACAATATCACCAACAATATCAACAACAAATATCACCAACAATATCAACAACAATATCACCATCAATATCAACAGTATCACCAACAATATCAACAACAATATCAACAATATCAACAACAATATCACGAACAATATCACCAACAATATCACCAACAATATCAACAACATCACCAACAATATCACCAACAACATCAACAACAATATCACCAACGAGTTCACCAATAATATCAACAACATCACCAATAATATCACCAACGATATCACCAACAACATCACCAACAATATCACCAACAATATAATCATCAATATCTCCAACAATATCACCAACAAATATCACCAACAAATATCACCAACAATATCAACAATATCAACAACAATATCACCAACAATATCACCAACAATATCACCAACAATATCAACAACATCACCAACAATATCACCAACAATATCACCAACAACATCAACAACAATATCACCAACGAGTTCACCAATAATATCAACAACATCACCAATAATATCACCAATGATATCACCAACAATATCACCAACAATATCACCAACAACATCACCAACAATATCACCAACATTATAATCAACAATATCACCAACAATATCACCAACAATATCACCAACAAATATCACCAACACTATCACCAACAATATCACTAACAATATCACCAACAATATCGCAAACAATATCAACAACAATACCCCCAACAATATCAACAACAATATCACCAACAATATCACCAACAATATCAACAACAATATCACCAACACTATCACCAACAATATCAACAACAATACCAACAACAATATCACCAACAATATCACCAACAATATCACCAACAATAGCGCAAACAATATCAACAACAATATCACCAACAATATCACCAACAATATCAACCACAATATCACCCATATCACCAACAATATCAACAACAATATCAACAACAATACCCCCAACAATATCAACAACAATATCACCAACAATATCACCAACAATATCAACAACAATATCACCAACACTATCACCAACAATATCAACAACAATACCAACAACAATATCACCAACAATATCACCAACAATATCACCAACAATAGCGCAAACAATATCAACAACAATATCACCAACAATATCACCAACAATATCAACCACAATATCACCCATATCACCAACAATATCAACAACAATATCAACAACAATATCACCAACAATATCAACAGCAATACCAACAACAATATCACAACAATACCAACAACAATCTCAACAACAATATCAACAATACCAACAACAATATCACCAACAAAATCAACAACAATACCAATAACAATATCAACAACAATATCACCAACAATATCAACAACAATATCACCAACATTATCAACAACAATATCAACAACAATATCACCAACAATATCAACAACAATACCAACAACAATATCAACAACAATATCACCAACAATATCAACAACAATACCAATAACAATATCAACAACAATATCAACAACAATATCAACAACAATATCAACAACAATACCAATAACAATATCAACAACAATATCACCAACAATATCACCAACAATATAAACAACAATATCACTAACAATATCACCAACAATATCAACAACAATACCAATAACATCAACAACAAATATCACCAACAAATATCACCAACAATATCAACAACAATATCAACAATATCAACAACAATATCACCAACAATATCAACAACAATACCAATAACAATATCAAGAACAATATCACCAACAATATCAACAACAATATCAACAACAATAGCTCTAACAATATCACCAACAATATCAACAACAATATCAACAACAATATCACCAACAATATCAAAAACAATATCACCAAATATATCACCAACAATATCAGCAATATCAACAACAATATCACCAACAATATCACCAACAAATATCACCAAAAATATCACAAACAATATCAACAACAATATCACCAACAATATCAACAACAAATATCACCAACAATATCAACAATATCAACAACAATATCACCAACAATATCACCATCAATATCAACAGTATCACCAACAATATCACCAACAATATCAACAATATCAACAACAATATCACCAACAATATCACCAACAATATCACCAACAATATCAACAACATCACCAACAATATCACCAACAACATCAACAACAATATCACCAACGAGTTCACCAATAATATCAACAACATCACCAATAATATCACCAACGATATCATCAACAATATCACCAACAACATCACCAACAATATCACCAACAATATCATCAACAATATCAACAGCAATATCACCAACAATATCAACAACAATATCACCAACACTATCACCAACAATATCAACAACAATACCAACAACAATATCACCAACAATATCCCCAACAATATCAACAACAATATCACCAACAATAGCACAAACAATATCAACAACAATATCACCAACAATATCACCAACAATATCAACAACAATATCACCAATGATATCACCAACAATATCAACAAAAATACAACAATATCACAAACAATATCAACAACAATATCAACAACAATATCACCAACAATATAATCAACAATATCACCAACAATATCACCAACAATATCACCAACAACATCACCAACAATATCACCAACAATATAATCAACAATATCACCAACAATATCACCAACAAATATCACCAACAAATATCACCACCAATATCAACAACAATATCACTAACAATATCACCAACAATATCGCAAACAATATCAACAACAATACCCCCAACAATATCAACAATATCTCCAACAATATCACCAACAATATCAACAGCAATATCACCAACAATATCAACAACAATATCACCAACAATATCACCAACAATATCAACAACAATATCACCAATGATATCACCAACAATATCAACAACAATACAACAATATCACAAACAATATCAACAACAATATCAACAACAATATCACCAACAATATAATCAACAATATCACCAACAATATCACCAACAATATCACCAACAACATCACCAACAATATCACCAACAATATAATCAACAATATCACCAACAATATCACCAACAAATATCACCAACAAATATCACCACCAATATCAACAACAATATCACTAACAATATCACCAACAATATCGCAAACAATATCAACAACAATACCCCCAACAATATCAACAATATCTCCAACAATATCACCAACAATATCAACAGCAATATCACCAACAATATCAACAACAATATCACCAACAATATCCCCAACAATATCAACAACAATATCACCAACAATATCACCAACAATATCACCAACAATATCAACAACAATATCAACAATATCACCAACAATATCAACAACAATATTAACAACAATATCACCAACAATATCAACAGCAATACCAACAACAATATCACAACAATACCAACAACAATATCAACAACAATACCAACAACAATATCATCAACAATATCAACAACAATACCAATAACAATATCAACAACAATACCAACAACAATATCAACAACAAAACCAACGACAATATCACCAACAATATCAACAACAATACCAATAACAATATCAACAACAATACCAACAACAATATCAACAACAAAACCAACGACAATATCACCAACAATATCACCAACAAATATCACAAAAATATCACAAACAATATCAACAACAATATCACCAACAATATCAAAAACAATATCACCAAATATATCACCAACAATATCAACAATATCAACAACAATATCACCAACAATATCACCAACAAATATCACCAAAAATATCACAAACAATATCAACAACAATATCACCAACAATATCACCAACAATATCAACAACAAATATCACCAACAATATCAACAACAATATCACCATCAATATCAACAGTATCACCAACAATATCAACAACAATATCAACAATATCAACAACAATATCACCAACAATATCAACAACATCACCAACAATATCACCAACAACATCAACAACAATATCACCAACGAGTTCACCAATAATATCAACAACATCACCAATAATATCACCAACGATATCACCAACAACATCACCAACAATATCACCAACAATATAACCAACAATATCACCAACAATATCACCAACAAATATCACCAACAAATATCACCAACAATATCAACAATATCAACAACAATATCACCAACAATATCACCAACAATATCACCAACAATATCAACAACATCACCAACAATATCACCAACAATATCACCAACAACATCAACAACAATATCACCAACGAGTTCACCAATAATATCAACAACATCACCAATAATATCACCAATGATATCACCAACAATATCACCAACAATATCACCAACAACATCACCAACAATATCACCAACAATATAATCAACAATATCACCAACAATATCACCAACAATATCACCAACAAATATCACCAACAATATCAACAACAATATCACTAACAATATCACCAACAATATCGCAAACAATATCAACAACAAAACCCCCAACAATATCAACAACAATATCACCAACAATATCACCAACAATATCAACAGCAATATCACCAGAAATATCACCAACACTTTCAACAATATCAACAACAATATCACTAGCAATATCAACAACAATATCAACAGTATCACCAACAATATCACCAACAATATCAACAATATCAACAACAATATCACCAACAATATCACCAAAAATATCACAAACAATATCAACAATATCAACAATATCACCAACAAATATCACCAAAAATATCACAAACAATATCAACAACAATATCACCAACAATATCAAAAACAATATCAACAGTATCACCAACAATATCATCAACAATATCAACAACAATATCACCAACAATATCACCAACAAATATCACAAAAATATCACAAACAATATCAACAACAATATCACCAACAATATCAAAAACAATATCACCAAATATATCACCAACAATATCAACAATATCAACAACTATATCACCAACAATATCACCAAAAATATCACAAACAATATCAACAATATCAACAACAATATCACCAACAAATATCACCAAAAATATCACAAACAATATCAACAACAATATCACCAACAATATCAAAAACAATATCAACAGTATCACCAACAATATCATCAACAATATCAACAACAATATCACCAACAATATCACCAACAAATATCACAAAAATATCACAAACAATATCACCAACAATATCACCAACAAATATCACCAAAAATATCACAAACAATATCAACAACAATATCACCAACAATATCACCAACAATATCAACAACAAATATCACCAACAATATCAACAACAATATCACCATCAATATCAACAGTATCACCAACAATATCAACAACAATATCAACAATATCAACAACAATATCACCAACAATATCAACAACATCACCAACAATATCACCAACAACATCAACAACAATATCACCAACGAGTTCACCAATAATATCAACAACATCACCAATAATATCACCAACGATATCACCAACAACATCACCAACAATATCACCAACAATATAACCAACAATATCACCAACAATATCACCAACAAATATCACCAACAAATATCACCAACAATATCAACAATATCAACAACAATATCACCAACAATATCACCAACAATATCACCAACAATATCAACAACATCACCAACAATATCACCAACAATATCACCAACAACATCAACAACAATATCACCAACGAGTTCACCAATAATATCAACAACATCACCAATAATATCACCAATGATATCACCAACAATATCACCAACAATATCACCAACAACATCACCAACAATATCACCAACAATATAATCAACAATATCACCAACAATATCACCAACAATATCACCAACAAATATCACCAACAATATCAACAACAATATCACTAACAATATCACCAACAATATCGCAAACAATATCAACAACAAAACCCCCAACAATATCAACAACAATATCACCAACAATATCACCAACAATATCAACAGCAATATCACCAGAAATATCACCAACACTTTCAACAATATCAACAACAATATCACTAGCAATATCAACAACAATATCAACAGTATCACCAACAATATCACCAACAATATCAACAATATCAACAACAATATCACCAACAATATCACCAAAAATATCACAAACAATATCAACAATATCAACAATATCACCAACAAATATCACCAAAAATATCACAAACAATATCAACAACAATATCACCAACAATATCAAAAACAATATCAACAGTATCACCAACAATATCATCAACAATATCAACAACAATATCACCAACAATATCACCAACAAATATCACAAAAATATCACAAACAATATCAACAACAATATCACCAACAATATCAAAAACAATATCACCAAATATATCACCAACAATATCAACAATATCAACAACTATATCACCAACAATATCACCAAAAATATCACAAACAATATCAACAATATCAACAACAATATCACCAACAAATATCACCAAAAATATCACAAACAATATCAACAACAATATCACCAACAATATCAAAAACAATATCAACAGTATCACCAACAATATCATCAACAATATCAACAACAATATCACCAACAATATCACCAACAAATATCACAAAAATATCACAAACAATATCAACAACAATATCACCAATAATATCAAAAACAATATCACCAAATATATCACCAACAATATCAACAATATCAACAACTATATCACCAACAATATCAAAAACAATATCAACAGTATCACCAACAATATCATCAACAATATCAACAACAATATCACCAACAATATCACCAACAAATATCACAAAAATATCACAAACAATATCAACAACAATATCACCAACAATATCAAAAACAATATCACCAAATATATCACCAACAATATCAACAATATCAACAACTATATCACCAACAATATCACCAAAAATATCACAAACAATATCAACAATATCAACAACAATATCACCAACAAATATCACCAAAAATATCACAAACAATATCAACAACAATATCACCAACAATATCAAAAACAATATCAACAGTATCACCAACAATATCATCAACAATATCAACAACAATATCACCAACAATATCACCAACAAATATCACAAAAATATCACAAACAATATCACCAACAATATCACCAACAAATATCACCAAAAATATCACAAACAATATCAACAACAATATCACCAACAATATCACCAACAATATCAACAACAAATATCACCAACAATATCAACAACAATATCAACAACAATATCACCAACAATATCACCATCAATATCAACAGTATCACCAACAATATCAACAACAATATCAACAATATCAACAACAATATCACCAACAATAACACCAACAATATCACCAACAATATCAACAACATCACCAACAATATCAACAACAATATCACCAACAACATCAACAACAATATCACCAACGAGTTCACCAATAATATCAACAACATCACCAATAATATCACCAATGATATCACCAACAATATCACCAACAATATCACCAACATCACCAACAATATCACCAACAATATAATCAACAATATCACCAACAATATCAACAACAAATATCACCAACAATATCAACAACAATATCAACAACAATATCACCAACAATATCACCATCAATATCAACAGTATCACCAACAATATCATCAACAATATCAACAATATCAACAACAACATCACCAACAATATCACCAACAATATCACCAACAATATCAACAACATCACCAACAATATCACCAACAATATCACCAACAACATCAACAACAATATCACCAACGAGTTCACCAATAATATCAACAACATCACCAATAATATCACCAATGATATCACCAACAATATCACCAACAATATCACCAACAACATCACCAACAATATCACCAACAATATAATCAACAATATCACCAACAATATCACCAACAAATATCACCAACAAATATCACCAACAATATCACCATCAATATCAACAGTATCACCAACAATATCAACAACAATATCAACAATATCAACAACAATATCACCAACAATAACACCAACAATATCACCAACAATATCAACAACATCACCAACAATATCACCAACAATATCACCAAAAATATCACAAACAATATCAACAATATCAACAATATCACCAACAAATATCACCAAAAATATCACAAACAATATCAACAACAATATCACCAACAATATCAACAACAAATATCACCAACAATATCAACAACAATATCACCATCAATATCAACAGTATCACCAACAATATCAACAACAATATCAACAATATCAACAACAATATCACCAACAATATCACCAACAATATCACCAACAATATCAACAACATCACCAACAATATCACCAACAACATCAACAACAATATCACCAACGAGTTCACCAATAATATCAACAACATCACCAATAATATCACCAACGATATCACCAACAACATCACCAACAATATCACCAACAATATAATCATCAATATCTCCAACAATATCACCAACAAATATCAACAACAAATATCACCAACAATATCAACAATATCAACAACAATATCACCAACAATATCACCAACAATATCACCAACAATATCAACAACATCACCAACAATATCACCAACAATATCACCAACAACATCAACAACAATATCACCAACGAGTTCACCAATAATATCAACAACATCACCAATAATATCACCAATGATATCACCAACAATATCACCAACAATATCACCAACAACATCACCAACATTATAATCAACAATATCACCAACAATATCACCAACAATATCACCAACAAATATCACCAACACTATCAACAACAATATCACTAACAATATCACCAACAATATCGCAAACAATATCAACAACAATACCCCCAACAATATCAACAACAATATCACCAACAATATCACCAACAATATCAACAACAATATCACCAACACTATCACCAACAATATCAACAACAATACCAACAACAATATCACCAACAATATCACCAACAATATCACCAACAATAGCGCAAACAATATCAACAACAATATCACCAACAATATCACCAACAATATCAACCACAATATCACCCATATCACCAACAATATCAACAACAATATCAACAACAATATCACCAACAATATCAACAGCAATACCAACAACAATATCACAACAATACCAACAACAATCTCAACAACAATATCAACAATACCAACAACAATATCACCAACAAAATCAACAACAATACCAATAACAATATCAACAACAATATCACCAACAATATCAACAACAATATCACCAACATTATCAACAACAATATCAACAACAATATCACCAACAAATATCAACAACAAATATCACCAACAATATCAGCAATATCAACAACAATATCACCAACAATATCACCAACAAATATCACCAAAAATATCACAAACAATATCAACAACAATATCACCAACAATATCAACAACAAATATCACCAACAATATCAACAATATCAACAACAATATCACCAACAATATCACCATCAATATCAACAGTATCACCAACAATATCACCAACAATATCAACAATATCAACAACAATATCACCAACAATATCACCAACAATATCACCAACAATATCAACAACATCACCAACAATATCACCAACAACATCAACAACAATATCACCAACGAGTTCACCAATAATATCAACAACATCACCAATAATATCACCAACGATATCATCAACAATATCACCAACAACATCACCAACAATATCACCAACAATATCATCAACAATATCAACAGCAATATCACCAACAATATCAACAACAATATCACCAACACTATCACCAACAATATCAACAACAATACCAACAACAATATCACCAACAATATCCCCAACAATATCAACAACAATATCACCAACAATATCACCAACAATATCAACAACAAATATCACCAACAATATCAACAACAATATCAACAACAATATCACCAACAATATCACCATCAATATCAACAGTATCACCAACAATATCAACAACAATATCAACAATATCAACAACAATATCACCAACAATAACACCAACAATATCACCAACAATATCAACAACATCACCAACAATATCAACAACAATATCACCAACGAGTTCACCAATAATATCAACAAAATCACCAATAATATCACCAATGATATCACCAACAATATCACCAACAATATCACCAACAACATCACCAACAATATCACCAACAATATAATCAACAATATCACCAACAATATCAACAACAAATATCACCAACAATATCAACAACAATATCAACAACAATATCACCAACAATATCACCATCAATATCAACAGTATCACCAACAATATCATCAACAATATCAACAATATCAACAACAACATCACCAACAATATCACCAACAATATCACCAACAATATCAACAACATCACCAACAATATCACCAACAACATCAACAACAATATCACCAACGAGTTCACCAATAATATCAACAACATCACCAATAATATCACCAATGATATCACCAACAATATCACCAACAATATCACCAACAACATCACCAACAATATCACCAACAATATAATCAACAATATCACCAACAATATCACCAACAAATATCACCAACAAATATCACCAACAATATCAACAACAATATCACTAACAATATCACCAACAATATCGCAAACAATATCAACAACAATACCCCCAACAATATCAACAATATAACCAACAATATCACCAACAATATCAACAGCAATATCACCAACAATATCAACAACAATATCACCAACACTATCACCAACAATATCAACAACAATACCAACAACAATATCACCAACAATATCCCCAACAATATCAACAACAATATCACCAACAATATCACCAACAATATCACCAACAATATCAACAACAATATCAACAATATCACCAACAATATCAACAACAATATTAACAACAATATCACCAACAATATCAACAGCAATACCAACAACAATATCACAACAATACCAACAACAATATCAACAACAATACCAACAACAATATCATCAACAATATCAACAACAATACCAATAACAATATCAACAACAATACCAACAACAATATCAACAACAAAACCAACGACAATATCACCAACAATATCAACAACAATACCAATAACAATATCAACAACAATACCAACAACAATATCAACAACAAAACCAACGACAATATCACCAACAATATCACCAAAAAATATCACAAAAATATCACAAACAATATCAACAACAATATCACCAACAATATCAAAAACAATATCACCAAATATATCACCAACAATATCAACAATATCAACAACAATATCACCAACAATATCACCAACAATATCACCAACAATATCAACAACATCACCAACAAATATCACCAAAAATATCACAAACAATATCAACAACAATATCACCAACAATATCAACAACAAATATCACCAACAATATCAACAACAATATCACCATCAATATCAACAGTATCACCAACAATATCAACAACAATATCAACAATATCAACAACCATATCACCAACAATATCACCAACAATATCAACAACATCACCAACAATATCACCAACAACATCATCAACAATATCACCAACGAGTTCACCAATAATATCAACAACATCACCAATAATATCACCAACGATATCACCAACAACATCACCAACAATATCACCAACAATATAATCATCAATATCTCCAACAATATCACCAACAAATATCACCAACAAATATCACCAACAATATCAACAATATCAACAACAATATCACCAACAATATCACCAACAATATCACCAACAATATCAACAACATCACCAACAATATCACCAACAATATCACCAACAACATCAACAACAATATCACCAACGAGTTCACCAATAATATCAACAACATCACCAATAATATCACCAACAATATCACCAACAATATCACCAACAACATAACCAACAATAACACCAACAATATAATCATCAATATCACCAACAATATCACCAACAATATCACCAACAAATATCACCAACAATATCAACAACAATATCACTAACAATATCACCAACAATATCGCAAACAATATCAACAACAAAACCCCCAACAATATCAACAACAATATCACCAACAATATCACCAACAATATCAACAGCAATATCACCAGAAATATCACCAACACTTTCAACAATATCAACAACAATATCACTAGCAATATCAACAACAATATCAACAGTATCACCAACAATATCACCAACAATATCAACAATATCAACAACAATATCACCAACAATATCACCAAAAATATCACAAACAATATCAACAATATCAACAATATCACCAACAAATATCACCAAAAATATCACAAACAATATCAACAACAATATCACCAACAATATCAACAACAAATATCACCAACAATATCAACAACAATATCACCATCAATATCAACAGTATCACCAACAATATCAACAACAATATCAACAATATCAACAACAATATCACCAACAATATCACCAACAATATCACCAACAATATCAACAACATCACCAACAATATCACCAACAACATCAACAACAATATCACCAACGAGTTCACCAATAATATCAACAACATCACCAATAATATCACCAACGATATCACCAACAACATCACCAACAATATCACCAACAATATAATCATCAATATCTCCAACAATATCACCAACAAATATCACCAACAAATATCACCAACAATATCAACAATATCAACAACAATATCACCAACAATATCACCAACAATATCACCAACAATATCAACAACATCACCAACAATATCACCAACAATATCACCAACAACATCAACAACAATATCACCAACGAGTTCACCAATAATATCAACAACATCACCAATAATATCACCAATGATATCACCAACAATATCACCAACAATATCACCAACAACATCACCAACAATATCACCAACATTATAATCAACAATATCACCAACAATATCACCAACAATATCACCAACAAATATCACCAACACTATCAACAACAATATCACTAACAATATCACCAACAATATCGCAAACAATATCAACAACAATACCCCCAACAATATCAACAACAATATCACCAACAATATCACCAACAATATCAACAACAATATCACCAACACTATCACCAACAATATCAACAACAATACCAACAACAATATCACCAACAATATCACCAACAATATCACCAACAATAGCGCAAACAATATCAACAACAATATCACCAACAATATCACCAACAATATCAACCACAATATCACCCATATCACCAACAATATCAACAACAATATCAACAACAATATCACCAACAATATCAACAGCAATACCAACAACAATATCACAACAATACCAACAACAATCTCAACAACAATATCAACAATACCAACAACAATATCACCAACAAAATCAACAACAATACCAATAACAATATCAACAACAATATCACCAACAATATCAACAACAATATCACCAACATTATCAACAACAATATCAACAACAATATCACCAACAATATCAACAACAATACCAACAACAATATCAACAACAATATCACCAACAATATCAACAACAATACCAATAACAATATCAACAACAATATCAACAACAATATCATCAACAATATCAACAACAATACCAATAACAATATCAACAACAATATCACCAACAATATCACCAACAATATAAACAACAATATCACTAACAATATCACCAACAATATCAACAACAATACAAATAACCTCAACAACAAATATCACCAACAAATATCACCAACAATATCAACAACAATATCAACAATATCAACAACAATATCACCAACAATATCAACAACAATACCAATAACAATATCAAGAACAATATCACCAACAATATCAACAACAATATCAACAACAATAGCACTAACAATATCACCAACAATATCAACAACAATATCAACAACAATATCACCAACAATATCAAAAACAATATCACCAAATATATCACCAACAATATCAGCAATATCAACAACAATATCACCAACAATATCACCAACAAATATCACCAAAAATATCACCAACAATATCAACAACAATATCACCAACAATATCAACAACAAATATCACCAACAATATCAACAATATCAACAACAATATCACCAACAATATCACCATCAATATCAACAGTATCACCAACAATATCACCAACAATATCAACAATATCAACAACAATATCACCAACAATATCACCAACAATATCACCAACAATATCAACAACATCACCAACAATATCACCAACAACATCAACAACAATATCACCAACGAGTTCACCAATAATATCAACAACATCACCAATAATATCACCAACGATATCATCAACAATATCACCAACAACATCACCAACAATATCACCAACAATATCATCAACAATATCAACAGCAATATCACCAACAATATCAACAACAATATCACCAACACTATCACCAACAATATCAACAACAATACCAACAACAATATCACCAACAATATCCCCAACAATATCAACAACAATATCACCAACAATAGCACAAACAATATCAACAACAATATCACCAACAATATCACCAACAATATCAACAACAATATCACCAATGATATCACCAACAATATCAACAACAATACAACAATATCACAAACAATATCAACAACAATATCAACAACAATATCACCAACAATATAATCAACAATATCACCAACAATATCACCAACAATATCACCAACAACATCACCAACAATATCACCAACAATATAATCAACAATATCACCAACAATATCACCAACAAATATCACCAACAAATATCACCACCAATATCAACAACAATATCACTAACAATATCACCAACAATATCGCAAACAATATCAACAACAATACCCCCAACAATATCAACAATATCTCCAACAATATCACCAACAATATCAACAGCAATATCACCAACAATATCAACAACAATATCACCAACACTATCACCAACAATATCAGCAACAATACCAACAACAATATCACCAACAATATCCCCAACAATATCAACAACAATATCACCAACAATATCACCAACAATATCACCAACAATATCAACAACAATATCAACAATATCACCAACAATATCAACAACAATATTAACAACAATATCACCAACAATATCAACAGCAATACCAACAACAATATCACAACAATACCAACAACAATATCAACAACAATACCAACAACAATATCATCAACAATATCAACAACAATACCAATAACAATATCAACAACAATACCAACAACAATATCAACAACAAAACCAACGACAATATCACCAACAATATCAACAACAATACCAATAACAATATCAACAACAATACCAACAACAATATCAACAACAAAACCAACGACAATATCACCAACAATATCACCAACAAATATCACAAAAATATCACAAACAATATCAACAACAATATCACCAACAATATCAAAAACAATATCACCAAATATATCACCAACAATATCAACAATATCAACAACAATAACACCAACAATATCACCAAGAAATATCACCAAAAATATCACAAACAATATCAACAACAATATCACCAACAATATCACCAACAATATCAACAACAAATATCACCAACAATATCAACAACAATATCACCATCAATATCAACAGTATCACCAACAATATCAACAACAATATCAACAATATCAACAACAATATCACCAACAATATCAACAACATCACCAACAATATCACCAACAACATCAACAACAATATCACCAACGAGTTCACCAATAATATCAACAACATCACCAATAATATCACCAACGATAT
Source organism: Chiloscyllium plagiosum (assembly GCF_037043375.1). NCBI lineage: Eukaryota > Metazoa > Chordata > Chondrichthyes > Orectolobiformes > Hemiscylliidae > Chiloscyllium > Chiloscyllium plagiosum. The sequence continues at coordinate 13,324,437 of NW_028270164.1, forward strand.
CACCAACAACATCACCAACAATATCACCAACAATATAACCAACAATATCACCAACAATATCACCAACAAATATCACCAACAAATATCACCAACAATATCAACAATATCAACAACAATATCACCAACAATATCACCAACAATATCACCAACAATATCAACAACATCACCAACAATATCACCAACAATATCACCAACAACATCAACAACAATATCACCAACGAGTTCACCAATAATATCAACAACATCACCAATAATATCACCAATGATATCACCAACAATATCACCAACAATATCACCAACAACATCACCAACAATATCACCAACAATATAATCAACAATATCACCAACAATATCACCAACAATATCACCAACAAATATCACCAACAATATCAACAACAATATCACTAACAATATCACCAACAATATCGCAAACAATATCAACAACAAAACCCCCAACAATATCAACAACAATATCACCAACAATATCACCAACAATATCAACAGCAATATCACCAGAAATATCACCAACACTTTCAACAATATCAACAACAATATCACTAGCAATATCAACAACAATATCAACAGTATCACCAACAATATCACCAACAATATCAACAATATCAACAACAATATCACCAACAATATCACCAAAAATATCACAAACAATATCAACAATATCAACAATATCACCAACAAATATCACCAAAAATATCACAAACAATATCAACAACAATATCACCAACAATATCAAAAACAATATCAACAGTATCACCAACAATATCATCAACAATATCAACAACAATATCACCAACAATATCACCAACAAATATCACAAAAATATCACAAACAATATCAACAACAATATCACCAACAATATCAAAAACAATATCACCAAATATATCACCAACAATATCAACAATATCAACAACTATATCACCAACAATATCACCAAAAATATCACAAACAATATCAACAATATCAACAACAATATCACCAACAAATATCACCAAAAATATCACAAACAATATCAACAACAATATCACCAACAATATCAAAAACAATATCAACAGTATCACCAACAATATCATCAACAATATCAACAACAATATCACCAACAATATCACCAACAAATATCACAAAAATATCACAAACAATATCACCAACAATATCACCAACAAATATCACCAAAAATATCACAAACAATATCAACAACAATATCACCAACAATATCACCAACAATATCAACAACAAATATCACCAACAATATCAACAACAATATCAACAACAATATCACCAACAATATCACCATCAATATCAACAGTATCACCAACAATATCAACAACAATATCAACAATATCAACAACAATATCACCAACAATAACACCAACAATATCACCAACAATATCAACAACATCACCAACAATATCAACAACAATATCACCAACAACATCAACAACAATATCACCAACGTGTTCACCAATAATATCAACAACATCACCAATAATATCACCAATGATATCACCAACAATATCACCAACAATATCACCAACAACATCACCAACAATATCACCAACAATATAATCAACAATATCACCAACAATATCAACAACAAATATCACCAACAATATCAACAACAATATCAACAACAATATCACCAACAATATCACCATCAATATCAACAGTATCACCAACAATATCATCAACAATATCAACAATATCAACAACAACATCACCAACAATATCACCAACAATATCACCAACAATATCAACAACATCACCAACAATATCACCAACAATATCACCAACAACAACAACAACAATATCACCAACAACAACAACAACAATATCACCAACGAGTTCACCAATAATATCAACAACATCACCAATAATATCACCAATGATATCACCAACAATATCACCAACAATATCACCAACAACATCACCAACAATATCACCAACAATATAATCAACAATATCACCAACAATATCACCAACAAATATCACCAACAAATATCACCAACAATATCAACAACAATATCACTAACAATATCACCAACAATATCGCAAACAATATCAACAACAATACCCCCAACAATATCAACAATATCACCAACAATATCACCAACAATATCAACAGCAATATCACCAACAATATCAACAACAATATCACCAACACTATCACCAACAATATCAACAACAATACCAACAACAATATCACCAACAATATCCCCAACAATATCAACAACAATATCACCAACAATATCACCAACAATATCACCAACAATATCAACAACAATATCAACAATATCACCAACAATATCAACAACAATATTAACAACAATATCACCAACAATATCAACAGCAATACCAACAACAATATCACAACAATACCAACAACAATATCAACAACAATACCAACAACAATATCATCAACAATATCAACAACAATACCAATAACAATATCAACAACAATACCAACAACAATATCAACAACAAAACCAACGACAATATCACCAACAATATCAACAACAATACCAATAACAATATCAACAACAATACCAACAACAATATCAACAACAAAACCAACGACAATATCACCAACAATATCACCAAAAAATATCACAAAAATATCACAAACAATATCAACAACAATATCACCAACAATATCAAAAACAATATCACCAAATATATCACCAACAATATCAACAATATCAACAACAATATCACCAACAATATCACCAACAATATCACCAACAATATCAACAACATCACCAACAAATATCACCAAAAATATCACAAACAATATCAACAACAATATCACCAACAATATCAACAACAAATATCACCAACAATATCAACAACAATATCACCATCAATATCAACAGTATCACCAACAATATCAACAACAATATCAACAATATCAACAACAATATCACCAACAATATCACCAACAATATCACCAACAATATCAACAACATCACCAACAATATCACCAACAACATCAACAACAATATCACCGAGTTCACCAATAATATCAACAACATCACCAATAATATCACCAACAATATCACCAACAATATCACCAACAATATAAGCATCAATATCTCCAACAATATCACCAACAAATATCACCAACAAATATCACCAACAATATCAACAATATCAACAACAATATCACCAACAATATCACCAACAATATCACCAACAATATCAACAACATCACCAACAATATCACCAACAATATCACCAACAACATCAACAACAATATCACCAACGAGTTCACCAATAATATCAACAACATCACCAATAATATCACCAATGATATCACCAACAATATCACCAACAATATCACCAACAACATAACCAACAATATCACCAACAATATAATCATCAATATCACCAACAATATCACCAACAATATCACCAACAAATATCACCAACAATATCAACAACAATATCACTAACAATATCACCAACAATATCGCAAACAATATCAACAACAAAACCCCCAACAATATCAACAACAATATCACCAACAATATCACCAACAATATCAACAGCAATATCACCAGAAATATCACCAACACTTTCAACAATATCAACAACAATATCACTAGCAATATCAACAACAATATCAACAGTATCACCAACAATATCACCAACAATATCAACAATATCAACAACAATATCACCAACAATATCACCAAAAATATCACAAACAATATCAACAATATCAACAATATCACCAACAAATATCACCAAAAATATCACAAACAATATCAACAACAATATCACCAACAATATCAACAACAAATATCACCAACAATATCAACAACAATATCACCATCAATATCAACAGTATCACCAACAATATCAACAACAATATCAACAATATCAACAACAATATCACCAACAATATCACCAACAATATCACCAACAATATCAACAACATCACCGACAATATCACCAACAACATCAACAACAATATCACCAACGAGTTCACCAATAATATCAACAACATCACCAATAATATCACCAACGATATCACCAACAACATCACCAACAATATCACCAACAATATAATCATCAATATCTTCAACAATATCACCAACAAATATCACCAACAAGTATCACCAACAATATCAACAATATCAACAACAATATCACCAATAATATCACCAACAATATCACCAACAATATCAACAACATCACCAACAATATCACCAACAATATCACCAACAACATCAACAACAATATCACCAACGAGTTCACCAATAATATCAACAACATCACCAATAATATCACCAATGATATCACCAACAATATCACCAACAATATCACCAACAACATCACCAACAATATCACCAACATTATAATCAACAATATCACCAACAATATCACCAACAATATCACCAACAAATATCACCAACACTATCAACAACAATATCACTAACAATATCACCAACAATATCGCAAACAATATCAACAACAATACCCCCAACAATATCAACAACAATATCACCAACAATATCACCAACAATATCAACAACAATATCACCAACACTATCACCAACAATATCAACAACAATACCAACAACAATATCACCAACAATATCACCAACAATATCACCAACAATAGCGCAAACAATATCAACAACAATATCACCAACAATATCACCAACAATATCAACCACAATATCACCCATATCACCAACAATATCAACAACAATATCAACAACAATATCACCAACAATATCAACAGCAATACCAACAACAATATCACAACAATACCAACAACAATCTCAACAACAATATCAACAATACCAACAACAATATCACCAACAAAATCAACAACAATACCAATAACAATATCAACAACAATATCACCAACAATATCAACAACAATATCACCAACATTATCAACAACAATATCAACAACAATATCACCAACAATATCAACAACAATACCAACAACAATATCAACAACAATATCACCAACAATATCAACAACAATACCAATAACAATATCAACAACAATATCAACAACAATATCATCAACAATATCAACAACAATACCAATAACAATATCAACAACAATATCACCAACAATATCACCAACAATATAAACAACAATATCACTAACAATATCACCAACAATATCAACAACAATACCAATAACATCAACAACAAATATCACCAACAAATATCACCAACAATATCAACAACAATATCAACAATATCAACAACAATATCACCAACAATATCAACAACAATACCAATAACAATATCAAGAACAATATCACCAACAATATCAACAACAATATCAACAACAATAGCACTAACAATATCACCAACAATATCAACAACAATATCAACAACAATATCACCAACAATATCAAAAACAATATCACCAAATATATCACCAACAATATCAGCAATATCAACAACAATATCACCAACAATATCACCAACAAATATCACCAAAAATATCACAAACAATATCAACAACAATATCACCAACAATATCAACAACAAATATCACCAACAATATCAACAATATCAACAACAATATCACCAACAATATCACCATCAATATCAACAGTATCACCAACAATATCACCAACAATATCAACAATATCAACAACAATATCACCAACAATATCACCAACAATATCACCAACAATATCAACAACATCACCAACAATATCACCAACAACATCAACAACAATATCACCAACGAGTTCACCAATAATATCAACAACATCACCAATAATATCACCAACGATATCATCAACAATATCACCAACAACATCACCAACAATATCACCAACAATATCATCAACAATATCAACAGCAATATCACCAACAATATCAACAACAATATCACCAACACTATCACCAACAATATCAACAACAATACCAACAACAATATCACCAACAATATCCCCAACAATATCAACAACAATATCACCAACAATAGCACAAACAATATCAACAACAATATCACCAACAATATCACCAACAATATCAACAACAATATCACCAATGATATCACCAACAATATCACCAACAACAATACAACAATCTCAACAACAATATCAACAATTCCAACAACAATATCACCAACAAAATCAACAACAATACCAATAACAATATCAACAACAATATCACCAACAATAACAACAACAATATCACCAACATTATCAACAACAACATCAACAACAATATCACCAACAATATCAACAACAATACCAACAACAATATCAACAACAATATCACCAACAATATCAACAACAATACCAATAACAGTATCAACAACAATATCAACAATAATATCATCAACAATATCAACAATACCAATAACAATATCAACAACAATATCACCAACAATATCACCAACAATATAAACAACAATATCACTAACAATATCACCAACAATATCAACAACAATACCAATAACATCAACAACAAATATCACCAACAAATATCACCAACAATATCAACAACAATACCAACAATATCAACAACAATATCACCAACAATATCAACAACAATACCAATAACAATATCAATAACAATATCACCAACAATATCAACAAGAATATCAACAACAATAGCACTAACAATATCAACAACAATATCAACAACAATATCACCAACAATATAAACAACAATATCAACAATATCAACAACAATATCACCAACAATATCAACAACAATATCAACAGTATCACCAACAATATCACCAACAATATCAACAATATCAACAACAATATCACCAACAATATCACCAAAAATATCACAAACAATATCACCAACAATATCAACAATATCAACAACAATATCACCAACAAATATCACCAAACATATCACAAACAATATCAACAACAATATTACCAACAATATCAAAAACAATATCAACAGTATCACCAACAATATCACCAACAATATCAACAACAATATCACCAACAATATCACCAACAAATATCACAAAAATATCACAAACAATATCAACAACAATATCACCAACAATATCAAAAACAATATCACCAAATATATCACCAACAATATCAACAATATCAACAACAATATCACCAACAATATCACCAACAAATATCACCAAAAATATCACAAACAATATCAACAACAATATCACCAACAATATCACCAACAATATCAACAACAATATCACCAACAACATCACCAACAATATCACCAACAATATAATCAACAATATCACCAACAATATCACCAACAATATCACCAACAAATATCACCAACAATATCAACAACAATTTCACTAACAATATCACCAACAATATCGCAAACAATATCAACAACAATACCCCCAACAATATCAGCAACAATATCACCAACAATATCAACAGCAATATCACCAACAATATCAACAACAATATCACCAACACTATCACCAACAATATCAACAACAATACCAACAACAATATCACCAACAATATCACCAACAATATCACCAACAATAGCGCAAACAATATCAACAACAATATCACCAACAATATCACCAACAATATCAACCACAATATCACCAATATCACCAACAATATCAACAACAATATCAACAACAATATCACCAACAATATCAACAGCAATACCAACAACAATATCACAACAATACCAACAACAATCTCAACAACAATATCAACAATACCAACAACAATATCACCAACAAAATCAACAACAATACCAATAACAATATCAACAGCAATATCAACAACAATATCACCAACATTATCAACAACCATATCAACAACAATATCACCAACAATATCAACAACAATACCAACAACAATATCCACAACAATATCACCAACAATATCAACAACAATACCAATAACAATATCAACAACAATATCAACAACAATATCATCAACAATATCAACAACAATACCAATAACAATATCAACAACAATATCACCAACAATATCACCAACAATATAAACAACAATATCACTAACAATATCACCAACAATATCAACAACAATACCAATAACATCAACAACAAATATCACCAACAATATCAACAACAATATCAACAATATCAACAACAATATCACCAACAATATCAACAACAGTACCAATAACAATATCAACAACATCACCAACAATATCAACAACAATATCAACAACAATAGCACTAACAATATCACCAACAATATCAACAATATCAACAACAATATCACCAACAATATCACCAAAAATATCACCAACAAATAACACCAAAAATATCACAAACAATATCAACAACAATATTACCAACAATATCAAAAACAATATCAACAGTATCACCAACAATATCACCAACAATATCAACAACAATATCACCAACAATATCACCAACAAATATCACAAACATATCACAAACAATATCAACCACAATATCACCAACAATATCAAAAACAATATCACCAAATATATCACCAACAATATCAACAATATCAACAAGAATATCACCAACAATATCACCAACAAATATCACCAAAAATATCACAAACAATATCAACAACAATATCACCAACAATATCACCAACAATATCACAACAATACCAACAACAATCTCAACAACAATATCAACAATACCAACAACAATATCACCAACAAAATCAACAACAATACCAATAACAATATCAACAACAATATCCCCAACAATATCAACAACAATATCACCAACAATAGCTCAAACAATATCAACAACAATATCACCAACAATATCACCAACAATATCAAAAACAATATCACCAAATATATCACCAACAATATCAACAATATCAACAACAATATTACCAACAATATCACCAACAAATATCACCAAAAATATCACAAACAATATCAACAACAATATCACCAACAATATCACCAACAATATGAACAACAAATATCACCAACAATATCAACAATATCAACAACAATATCACCAACAATATCACCATCAATATCAACAGTATCACCAACAATATCACCAACAATATCAACAATATCAACAACAATATCACCAACAATATCACCAACAATATCAACAACAATATCAACAACATCACCAACAATATCACCAACAACATCAACAACAATATCACCAACGAGTTCACCAATAATATCAACAACATCACCAATAATATCACCAACGATATCACCAACAATATCACCAACAACATCACCAACAATATCACCAACAATATAATCAACAATATCACCAACAATATCACCAACAAATATCACCAACAAATATCACCAACAATATCAACAATATCAACAACAATATCACCAACAATATCACCAACAATATCACCAACAATATCAACAACATCACCAACAATATCACCAACAAATATCACCAACAATATCAACAACAATATCACTAACAATATCACCAACAATATCGCAAACAATATCAACAACAATACCCCCAACAATATCAACAACAATATCACCAACAATATCAACCGCAATATCACCAACACTATCACCAACAATATCAACAACAATACCAACAACAATATCACCAACAATATCCACAACAATATCAACAACAAAATCACCAACAATATCACCAACAATATCAACAACAATATCACCAACAATATCACCAACAATATCAACAACAATACCAACAACAATATCACCAACAATATCACCAACAATACCAACAACAATATCACCACGAATATCACCAACAATATCACCAACAATATCATCAACAATACCAATAACAATATCACCAACAATATCATCAACAATATCAACAACATCAACAACAATATCACCAACGACATCACCACCAATATCACCAACAATATCACCAATGACATCACCAACAATTTCACCAACGACTTAACCAACAATATTAACAACAACATCACCAACAATATCAACAACAATATCACCAACATCACCAACAATATCAACAACAATACCAATAACAATATCAACAACAATATCAACAACAATATCACTAAGAATATCAACAATATCACCAACAATATCAACAACAATATCACCAACAATATCACCAACAATATAAACAACAATATCACGAACAATATCACCAACAATATCAACAACAATACCAATAACAACATCAACAACAAATATCACCAACAAATATCAACAACAATATCAACAACAATATCAACAACAATACCAATAACAACATCAACAACAAATATCAAGAACAATATCAACAACAATATCACCAACAATATCAACAACAATATCACCAACAATATCACCAACAATATCAACAATATCAACAATATCACCAACAATATCAACAACAATATCACCAACAATATCAACAGCAATACCAACAACAATATCACAACAATACCAAAAACAATCTCAACAACAATATCAACAATACCAACAACAATATCTCCAACAAAATCAACAACAATACCAATAACAATATCAACAACAATATCACCAACAATATCAACAACAATACCAACAACAATATCAACAACAATATCAACAACAATATCAACAACAATACCAATATCAATATCAACAACAATATCAACAACAATATCATCAACAATATCAACAACAATACCAATAACAATATCAACAACAATATCACCAACAATATCACCAACAATATCACCAACAATATCAACAACAATATCAACAACAATATTACCAATGTCACCAACAATATCAACAACAATACCAATAACAATATCAACAACAATATCATCAACAATATCAACAACAATATCAACAACAATATCACCAACAATATCAACAACAATACTAAAAACAATATCACGACAATACCAACAACAATATCACCACGAATATCACCAACAATATCAATAACAATACCAATAACAATACCAATAACAATATCACCAACAATATCATCAACAATATCAACAACAAATACCAACAACAATATCACCAACAATATCAACAAAAATATCAACAACGATATCTCCAATATCACCAACAATATCACCAACAACATCAACAACAATATCACCAATGTCACCAACAATATCAACAACAATATCACTAACAATATCAACAACAATATCAACAACTATATCACCAACATTATCAACAACAATATCACCAATATCACCAACAACATCAACAACAATATCACCAACGACATCACCACCAATATCACCAACAATATCACCAATGACATCACCAACAATTTCACCAACGACTTCACCAACAATATTAACAACAACATCACCAACAATATCAACAACAATATCACCAACATCACCAACAATATCAACAACAATACCAATAACAATATCAACAACAATATCAACAACAATATCACTAAGAATATCAACAATATCACCAACAATATCAACAATAATATCACCAACAATATCACCAACAATATCAACAACAATATCACCAACATCACCAACAATATCAACAACAATACCAATAACAATATCAACAACAATATCAACAACAATATCACTAAGAATATCAACAATATCACCAACAATATCAACAACAATATCACCAACAATATCAACCACAAATACCAACAACAATATCACCAACAATATCAACAAAAATATCAACAACAATATCTCCAATATCACCAACAATATCACCAACAACATCAACAACAATATCACCATCAATATCACCAATGTCACCAACAATATCAACAACAATATCACTAACAATATCAACAACAATATCAACAACTATATCACCAACAATATCAACAACAATATCACCAATATCACCAACAATATCAACAACAATATCACCAACAATATCAACAACAATATCACCAATATCACCAACAATATCACCAAAACTATCAACAACAATACCAATAACAATATCAACAACAAATATCACCAACAAATATCACCAACAAATATCACCAACAATATCACTAACAATATCAACAATATCAACACAAATATCACCAACAATATCAACAACAATACCAATAATAATATCAACAACAATATCACCAACAATATCAACAACAAATATCCCCAACAAATATCACCAACAATATCAACAACAATAGCACTAACAATATCACCAACAATATCAACAACAATATCAACAACAATAGCACTAACAATATCACCAACAATATCAACAACAATATCACCAACAATATCACCAATAATATCAACAACACTATCACCAACAATATCAACAACAATATCAACAACAATATCAACAACAATATCACCAACAATATCAACAACAATATCAACAACAATATCACCAACAATATCACCAACAATATCAACAATATCAACAACAATATCACCAACAATATCACCAACAAATATCACCAAAAATATCACAAACAATGTCAACAACAATATCACCAACAATATCAACAACAATATCAACAGTATCACCAACAATATCAACAATATCAACAACAATATCACCAACAATATCACCAACAAATATCACCAAAAATATCACAAACAATATCAACAACAATATCACCAACAATATCAACAACAATATCACCAACAATATCACCAACAATATCAACAATATCAACAACAGTATCACCAACAATATCACCAACAAATATCACCAAAAATATCACAAACAATATCAACAACAATATCACCAATAATATCACCAACAATATCAACAACAAATATCACCAACAATATCCACAACAATATCAACAACAATATCACCAACAATATCACCATCAATATCAACAGTATCACCAACAATATCACCAACAATATCAACAAATCAACAACAATATCACCAACAATATCACCAACAATATCACCTACAATATCAACAACATCACCAACAATATCACCAACAACATCAACAACAATATCAGCAACGAGTTCAGCAATAATATCAACAACATCACCAATAATATCACCAACGATATCACCAACAAATATCACCAAAAACATCACCAACAAAATTACCAACAATATAATCAACAATATCACCAACAATATCACCAAATATCACCAATAAATATCACCAACAATATCAACAACAATATCAACAACAATATCAACAACAATACCAATAACAATATCAATGACAATATCACCAACAATATCACCAACAATATCAACAACAATATCACCAACAATATCACCAACAATATCAACAACAATACGAACAACAATATCACCAACAATATCAACAACAATATCACCAACAATATCGCAAACAATATCAACAACAATATCACCAACAATATCACCAACAATATCAACAACAATATCACCAACAATATGAACAGCAATACCAGCAACAATATCACAACAATACGAACAACAAAATCAACAACAATATCAACAATACCAACAACAATATCATCAACAATATCAACAACAATACAAATAACAATATCAACAACAATATCACCAACAATATCAACAACAATATCACCAACAATATCACCAACAATATCAACAAAATTATAAACAACAACAATATCACCAATATCACCAACAATATCAACAACAATACCAACAACAATATCAACAACAATATCACAAACAATATCAACAACAATACCAATAACAATATCAATAACAATATCAACAACAATATCACCAACAATATCAACAACAATATCACCAACAATATCAACAACAATATCACCAATATCACCAACAATATCAACAACAATACCAATAACAATATCAACAACAATATCAACAACAATATCACTAAGAATATCAACAATATCACCAACAATATCAACAACAATATCACCAACAATATCACCAACAATATAAACAACAATATCACGAACAATATCACCAACAATATCAACAACAATACCAATAACAACATCAACAACAAATATCACCAACAAATATCAACAACAATATCAACAACAATATCAACAACAATACCAATAACAACATCAACAACAAATATCAAGAACAATATCAACAACAATATCACCAACAATATCAACAACAATATCACCAACAATATCACCAACAATATCAACAATATCAACAATATCACCAACAATATCAACAGCAATACCAACAACAATATCACAACAATACCAAAAACAATCTCAACAACAATATCAACAATACCAACAACAATATCTCCAACAAAATCAACAACAATACCAATAACAATATCAACAACAATATCACCAACAATATCAACAACAATACCAACAACAATATCAACAACAATATCAACAACAATATCAACAACAATACCAATATCAATATCAACAACAATATCAACAACAATATCATCAACAATATCAACAACAATACCAATAACAATATCAACAACAATATCACCAACAATATCACCAACAATATCACCAACAATATCAACAACAATATCAACAACAATATTACCAATGTCACCAACAATATCAACAACAATACCAATAACAATATCAACAACAATATCATCAACAATATCAACAACAATATCAACAACAATATCACCAACAATATCAACAACAATACTAAAAACAATATCACGACAATACCAACAACAATATCACCACGAATATCACCAACAATATCAATAACAATACCAATAACAATACCAATAACAATATCACCAACAATATCATCAACAATATCAACAACAAATACCAACAACAATATCACCAACAATATCAACAAAAATATCAACAACGATATCTCCAATATCACCAACAATATCACCAACAACATCAACAACAATATCACCAATGTCACCAACAATATCAACAACAATATCACTAACAATATCAACAACAATATCAACAACTATATCACCAACATTATCAACAACAATATCACCAATATCACCAACAACATCAACAACAATATCACCAACGACATCACCACCAATATCACCAACAATATCACCAATGACATCACCAACAATTTCACCAACGACTTCACCAACAATATTAACAACAACATCACCAACAATATCAACAACAATATCACCAACATCACCAACAATATCAACAACAATACCAATAACAATATCAACAACAATATCAACAACAATATCACTAAGAATATCAACAATATCACCAACAATATCAACAATAATATCACCAACAATATCACCAACAATATCAACAACAATATCACCAACATCACCAACAATATCAACAACAATACCAATAACAATATCAACAACAATATCAACAACAATATCACTAAGAATATCAACAATATCACCAACAATATCAACAACAATATCACCAACAATATCAACCACAAATACCAACAACAATATCACCAACAATATCAACAAAAATATCAACAACAATATCTCCAATATCACCAACAATATCACCAACAACATCAACAACAATATCACCATCAATATCACCAATGTCACCAACAATATCAACAACAATATCACTAACAATATCAACAACAATATCAACAACTATATCACCAACAATATCAACAACAATATCACCAATATCACCAACAATATCAACAACAATATCACCAACAATATCAACAACAATATCACCAATATCACCAACAATATCACCAAAACTATCAACAACAATACCAATAACAATATCAACAACAAATATCACCAACAAATATCACCAACAAATATCACCAACAATATCACTAACAATATCAACAATATCAACACAAATATCACCAACAATATCAACAACAATACCAATAATAATATCAACAACAATATCACCAACAATATCAACAACAAATATCCCCAACAAATATCACCAACAATATCAACAACAATAGCACTAACAATATCACCAACAATATCAACAACAATATCAACAACAATAGCACTAACAATATCACCAACAATATCAACAACAATATCACCAACAATATCACCAATAATATCAACAACACTATCACCAACAATATCAACAACAATATCAACAACAATATCAACAACAATATCACCAACAATATCAACAACAATATCAACAACAATATCACCAACAATATCACCAACAATATCAACAATATCAACAACAATATCACCAACAATATCACCAACAAATATCACCAAAAATATCACAAACAATGTCAACAACAATATCACCAACAATATCAACAACAATATCAACAGTATCACCAACAATATCAACAATATCAACAACAATATCACCAACAATATCACCAACAAATATCACCAAAAATATCACAAACAATATCAACAACAATATCACCAACAATATCAACAACAATATCACCAACAATATCACCAACAATATCAACAATATCAACAACAGTATCACCAACAATATCACCAACAAATATCACCAAAAATATCACAAACAATATCAACAACAATATCACCAATAATATCACCAATAATATCAACAACAAATATCACCAACAATATCCACAACAATATCAACAACAATATCACCAACAATATCACCATCAATATCAACAGTATCACCAACAATATCACCAACAATATCAACAAATCAACAACAATATCACCAACAATATCACCAACAATATCACCTACAATATCAACAACATCACCAACAATATCACCAACAACATCAACAACAATATCAGCAACGAGTTCAGCAATAATATCAATAACATCACCAATAATATCACCAACGATATCACCAACAAATATCACCAAAAACATCACCAACAAAATTACCAACAATATAATCAACAATATCACCAACAATATCACCAAATATCAC
This sequence comes from Chiloscyllium plagiosum, assembly GCF_037043375.1. Taxonomy (NCBI): domain Eukaryota; kingdom Metazoa; phylum Chordata; class Chondrichthyes; order Orectolobiformes; family Hemiscylliidae; genus Chiloscyllium; species Chiloscyllium plagiosum. Next base: position 13,341,127 of record NW_028270164.1, read on the forward strand.
CAACAAATATCACCAACAATATCAACAACAATATCAACAACAATATCAACAACAATACCAATAACAATATCAATGACAATATCACCAACAATATCACCAACAATATCAACAACAATATCACCAACAATATCACCAACAATATCAACAACAATACGAACAACAATATCACCAACAATATCAACAACAATATCACCAACAATATCGCAAACAATATCAACAACAATATCACCAACAATATCACCAACAATATCAACAACAATATCACCAACAATATGAACAGCAATACCAGCAACAATATCACAACAATACGAACAACAAAATCAACAACAATATCAACAATACCAACAACAATATCATCAACAATATCAACAACAATACAAATAACAATATCAACAACAATATCACCAACAATATCAACAACAATATCACCAACAATATCACCAACAATATCAACAAAATTATAAACAACAACAATATCACCAATATCACCAACAATATCAACAACAATACCAACAACAATATCAACAACAATATCACAAACAATATCAACAACAATACCAATAACAATATCAATAACAATATCAACAACAATATCACCAACAATATCAACAACAATATCACCAACAATATCAACAACAATATCACCAATATCACCAACAATATCAACAACAATACCAACAACAATATCAACAACAATATCTCCAACAATATCAACAACAATACCAATAACAATATCAATAACAATATTATCAACAATATCAACAACAATACCAATAACAATATCAACATCAATATCACCAACAATATCACCAACAATATCAACAACAATACCAATAACAATATCAACAACAATATCACCAACAATATCACCAACAAATATCACCAACAAATATCACCAACAATATCAGCAACAATATCACTAACAATATCACCAAAAATATCGCAAACAATATCAACAACAATACCCCCAACAATATCAACAACAATACCAATAACAATATCAACGACAATATCACCAACAATATCACCAACAATATCAACAACAATACCAATAACAATATCAATAACAATATCAACAACAATATCACCAACAATATCAACAACAATACCAATAACAATATCAACAACAATATCACCAACAATATCACCAACAATATCAACAACAATACCAATAACAATATCAATAACAATATCAACAACAATATCACCAACAATATCAACAACAATATCACCAAAAATATCACCAACAATATCACCTACAATATCAACAACATCACCAACAATATCACCAACAACATCAACAACAATATCAGCAACGAGTTCAGCAATAATATCAACAACATCACCAACGATATCACCAACAAATATCACCAAAAACATCACCAACAATATTACCAACAATATAATCAACAATATCACCAACAATATCACCAAATATCACCAACAAATATCACCAACAATATCAACAACAATATCAACAACAATATCACCAACAATATCACCAACAATATCAACAACAATATCAACAACAATATCACCAACAATTTCACCAACAATATCAACAACAATACCAATAACAATATCAATAACAATATCAACAACAATATCACCAACAATATCAACAACAATATCACCAACAATATCAACAACAATATCACCAATATCACCAACAATATCAACAACAATACCAACAACAATATCAACAACAATATCACCAACAATATCAACAACAATACCAATAACAATATCAATAACAATATTATCAACAATATCAACAACAATACCAATAACAATATCAACATCAATATCACCAACAATATCACCAACAATATCAACAACAATACCAATAACAATATCAACAACAATATCACCAACAATATCACCAACAAATATCACCAACAAATATCACCAACAATATCAACAACAATATCACTAACAATATCACCAACAATATCGCAAACAATATCAACAACAATACCCCCAACAATATCAACAACAATACCAATAACAATATCAACGACAATATCACCAACAATATCACCAACAATATCAACAACAATATCACCAACAATATCAACAACAATACCAATAACAATATCAATAACAATATCAACAACAATATCACCAACAATATCAACAACAATATCACCAACAATATCACCAACAATATCACCTACAATATCAACAACATCACCAACAATATCACCAACAACATCAACAACAATATCAGCAACGAGTTCAGCAATAATATCAACAACATCACCAATAATATCACCAACGATATCACCAACAAATATCACCAAAAACATCACCAACAATATTACCAACAATATAATCAACAACATCACCAACAATATCACCAAATATCACAAACAAATATCACCAACAATATCAACAACAATATCAACAACAATATCAACAACAATATCACCAACAATATCAACAACAATACCGCCAACAATATCAACAACAATACCAATAACAATATCAACGACAATATCACCAACAATATCACCAACAATATCAACAACAATATCACCAACAATATCACCAACAATATCAACAACAATACCAATAACAATATCAATAACAATATCAACAACAATATCACCAACAATATCACCAACAACATCAACAACAATATCAACAACAATATCACCAACAATATCAACAACAATACCAACAACAATATCACCAACAATAGCAACAACAATACCAGTAACAATATCAACAACAATATCATCAACAATATCAACAACAATACCAATAACAATATCAACAACAATATCACCAACAATATCAACAACAATATCAACAACAATATTACCAATATCACCAACAATATCAACAACAATACCAATAACAATATCAACAACAATATCACCAACAATATCAACAACAATATCAACAACAATATCACCAACAATATCAACAACAATACTAAAAACAATATCACAACAATACCAACAACCATATCACCACGAATATCACCAACAATATCAACAACAATACCAATAACAATACCAATAACAATATCACCAACAATATCATCAACAATATCAACAACAAATACCAACAACAATATCACCAACAATATCAACAACAATATCAACAACAATATCAATAGTATCACCAACAATATCACCAACAATATCAACAACAATATCACCAACAAATATCACCAAAAATATCACAAACAATATCAACAACAATATCACCAACAATATCAACAACAATATCACCAACTATATCACCAACAATATCAACAATATCAACAACAATATCACCAACAATATCACCAACAAATATCACCAAAAATATCACAAACAATATCAACAACAATATCAACAACAATATCACCAACAATATCAACAACAAATATCACCAACAATATCAACAACAATATCAACAACAATATCACCAACAATATCACCATCAATGTCAACAGTATCACCAACAATATCACCAATAATATCAACAATATCAACAACAATATCACCAACGAGTTCACCAACAATATCAACAACATCACCAACAATATCACCAACAATATCACCAACAACATCAACAACAATATCACCAACGGGTTCACCAATAATATCAACAAAATCACCAATAATATCACCAACGATGTCACCAACAATATCACCAAAAACATCACCAACATTATCACCAACAATATAATCAACAATATCACCAACAATATCACCAACAAATATCTCCAACAAATATCACCAACAATATCAACAACAATATCAACAACAATATCACCAACAATTTCACCAACAATATCAACAACAATACCAATAACAATATCAATAACAATATCAACAACAATATCACCAACAATATCAACAACAATATCACCAACAATATCAACAACAATATCACCAATATCACCAACAATATCAACAACAATACCAACAACAATATCAACAACAATATCACCAACAATATCAACAACAATACCAATAACAATATCAATAACAATATTATCAACAATATCAACAACAATACCAATAACAATATCAACATCAATATCACCAACAATATCACCAACAATATCAACAACAATACCAATAACAATATCAACAACAATATCACCAACAATATCACCAACAAATATCACCAACAAATATCACCAACAATATCAACAACAATATCACTAACAATATCACCAACAATATCGCAAACAATATCAACAACAATACCCCCAACAATATCAACAACAATACCAATAACAATATCAACGACAATATCACCAACAATATCACCAACAATATCAACAACAATATCACCAACAATATCAACAACAATACCAATAACAATATCAATAACAATATCAACAACAATATCACCAACAATATCAACAACAATATCACCAACAATATCACCAACAATATCACCTACAATATCAACAACATCACCAACAATATCACCAACAACATCAACAACAATATCAGCAACGAGCTCAGCAATAATATCAACAACATCACCAATAATATCACCAACGATATCACCAACAAATATCACCAAAAACATCACCAACAATATTACCAACAATATAATCAACAACATCACCAACAATATCACCAAATATCACAAACAAATATCACCAACAATATCAACAACAATATCAACAACAATATCAATAACAATATCACCAACAATATCAACAACAATACCGCCAACAATATCAACAACAATACCAATAACAATATCAACGACAATATCACCAACAATATCACCAACAATATCAACAACAATATCACCAACAATATCACCAACAATATCAACAACAATACCAATAACAATATCAATAACAATATCAACAACAATATCACCAACAATATCACCAACAACATCAACAACAATATCAACAACAATATCACCAACAATATCAACAACAATACCAACAACAATATCACCAACAATATCAACAACAATACCAGTAACAATATCAACAACAATATCATCAACAATATCAACAACAATACCAATAACAATATCAACAACAATATCACCAACAATATCAACAACAATATCAACAACAATATTACCAATATCACCAACAATATCAACAACAATACCAATAACAATATCAACAACAATATCACCAACAATATCAACAACAATATCAACAACAATATCACCAACAATATCAACAACAATACTAAAAACAATATCACAACAATACCAACAACCATATCACCACGAATATCACCAACAATATCAACAACAATACCAATAACAGTACCAATAACAATATCACCAACAATATCATCAACAATATCAACAACAAATACCAACAACAATATCACCAACAATATCAACAACAATATCAACAACAATATCAATAGTATCACCAACAATATCACCAACAATATCAACAACAATATCACCAACAAATATCACCAAAAATATCACAAACAATATCAACAACAATATCACCAACAATATCAACAACAATATCACCAACTATATCACCAACAATATCAACAATATCAACAACAATATCACCAACAATATCACCAACAAATATCACCAAAAATATCACAAACAATATCAACAACAATATCAACAACAATATCACCAACAATATCAACAACAAATATCACCAACAATATCAACAACAATATCAACAACAATATCACCAACAATATCACCATCAATGTCAACAGTATCACCAACAATATCACCAATAATATCAACAATATCAACAACAATATCACCAACGAGTTCACCAACAATATCAACAACATCACCAACAATATCACCAACAATATCACCAACAACATCAACAACAATATCACCAACGAGTTCACCAATAATATCAACAAAATCACCAATAATATCACCAACGATGTCACCAACAATATCACCAAAAACATCACCAACATTATCACCAACAATATAATCAACAATATCACCAACAATATCACCAACAAATATCTCCAACAAATATCACCAACAATATCAACAACAATATTAACAACAATACCAATAACAATATCAACAACAATATCACCAACAATATCACCAACAATATCAACAACAATATCAACAACAATATCAGCAATATCACCAACAATATCAACAACAATATCAACAACAATATCAATAACAATATCACCAACAATATCAACAACAAATACCAACAACAATATCACCAACAATATCAACAAAAATATCAACAACAATATCAACAACAATATCAATAGTATCACCAACAATATCACCAACAATATCAACAATATCAACAACAATATCACCAACAAATATCACCAAAAATATCACAAACAATACCAACAACAATATCACCAACAATATCAACAACAATATCACCAACTATATCACCAACAAGATCAACAATATCAACAACAATATCACCAACAATATCACCAACAAATATCACCAAAAATATCACAAACAATATCAACAACAATATCAACAACAATATCACCAACAATATCAACAACAAATATCACCAACAATATCAACAACAATATCAACAACAATATCACCAACAATATCACCATCAATATCAACAGTATCACCAACAGTATCACCAACAATATCAACAATATCAACAACAATATCACCAACGAGTTCACCAACAATATCAACAACATCACCAACAATATGACCAACAATATCACCAACAACATCAACAACAATATCACCAACGAGTTCACCAATAATATCAACAAAATCACCAATAATATCACCAACGATGTCACCAACAATATCACCAAAAACATCACCAACAATATCACCAACAATATAATCAACAATATCACCAACAATATCACCAACAAATATCTCCAACAAATATCACCAACAATATCAACAACAATACCGCCAACAATATCAACAACAATACCAATAACAATATCAACGACAATATCACGTACAATATCACCAACAATATCAACAACAATATCACCAACAATATCACCAACAATATCAACAACAATACCAACAACAATATCACCAACAATATCAACAACAATATCACCAACAATATCGCAAACAATATCAACAATATCACAAACAATATCAACAACAATATCAACAACAATATCACTAACAATATCCACAGCAATACCAACAACAATATCACAACAATACGAACAACAATATCAACAACAATATCAACAATATCAACAACAATATCACCAACAATATCAACAACAATATCACCAACAATATCACCAACAATATCAACAACAATATCAACTACAATATCACCAATATCACCAACAATATCAACAACAATACCAACAACAATATCAACAATATCACCCACAATATCAACAACAATACCAATAACAATATCAACAACAATATCAACAACAATATCACCAACAATATCAACAACAATACCAATAACAATATCAACAACAATATCACCAACAATATCGCCAACAATATCAACAACAATACCAATAACAATATCAACAACAATATCACCAACAATATCACCAACAATATCAACAACAATACCAATAACAATATCAACAACAATATCAACAACAATATCACCAACAATATCAACAACAACACCAATAACAATATCAACAACAATATCACCAACAATATCACCAACAATATCAACAACAATACCAATAACAATATCAACAACAATATCACCAACAATATCACCAACAATATCAACAACAATATCAACAACAATATCAGCAATATCACCAACAATATCAACAACAATATCAACAACAATATCAATAACAATATCACCAACAATATCAACAACAATACCAATAACAATATCAACAACAAAATCAACAACAATATCATCAACAATATCTACAACAATACCAATAACAATATCAACAACAATATCACCAACAATACCAATAACAATATCAACATCAATATCACCAACAATATCACCAACAATATTAACAACAATACCAATAACAATATCAACAACAATATCACCAACAATATCACCAACAAATATCACCAACAAATATCACCAACAATATCAACAACAATATCACTAACAATATCACCAACAATATCGCAAACAATATCAACAACAATACCCCCAACAATATCAACAACAATACCAATAACAATATCAACGACAATATCACCAACAATATCACCAACAATATCAACAACAATATCACCAACAATATCACCAACAATATCAACAACAACACCAACAACAATATCACCAACAATATCACCAACAATATCAACAACAATATCACCAACAATATCACCAACAATATCAACAACAATACCAACAACAATATCACCAACAATATCAACAACAATATCACCAACAAGATCGCAAACAATATCAACAACAATATCACCAACAATATCAACAACAATATCAACAACAATATCACCAACAATATCACCAGCAATACCAACTACAATATCACCAGCAATACCAACAACAATATCAACAACAATATCACCAACACTATCACCAACAATATCAACAACAATACCAACAACAATATCACCAACAATATCAACAACAATATCACCAACAATATCACCAACAATATCAACAACAATACCAATAACAATATCAACAACAATATCAGCAATATCACCAACAATATCAACAACAATATCAACAACAATATCAATAACAATATCACCAACAATATCAACAACAATACCAATAACAATATCAACAACAATATCAACAACAATATCATCAACAATATCAACAACAATACCAATAACAATATCAACAACAATATCACCAACAATATCACCAACAATATCAACAACAATACCAATAACAATATCAACAACAATATCACCAACAATATCACCAACAAATATCACCAACAATATCAACAACAATATCACTAACAATATCACCAACTATATCGCAAACAATATCAACAACAATACCCCCAACAATATCAATAACAATACCAATAACAATATCAACGACAATATCACCAACAATATCAACAACAATATCACCAGCAATATCACCAACAATATCAACAACAATACCAACAACAATATCACCAACAATATCAACAACAATATCACCAACAATATCACAAACAATATCAACAACAATATCACCAACAATATCAACAACAATATCAACAACAATATCACCAACAATATCAACAGCAATACCAACAACAATATCACAACAATACGAACAACAATATCAACAACAATATCAACAATACCAACAACAATATCACCAACAATATCAACAACAATACCAATAACAATATCAACAACAATATGACCAACAATATCACCAACAATATCAACAACAATACCAATAACAATATCAATAACAATATCAACAACAATATCAACAACAATATCAACAACAATATCACCAACAATATCAACAACAATATCACCAATATCACCAACAATATCAACAACAATACCAACAACAATATCAACAACAATATCACCAACAATATCAACAACAATACCAATAACAATATCAATAACAATATTATCAACAATATCAACAACAATACCAATAACAATATCAACATCAATATCACCAACAATATCACCAACAATATTAACAACAATACCAATAACAATATCAACAACAATATCACCAACAATATCACCAACAAATATCACCAACAAATATCACCAACAATATCAACAACAATATCACTAACAATATCACCAACAATATCGCAAACAATATCAACAACAATACCCCCAACAATATCAACAACAATACCAATAACAATATCAACGACAATATCACCAACAATATCACCAACAATATCAACAACAATATCACCAACAATATCACCAACAATATCAACAACAATACCAACAACAATATCACCAACAATATCAACAACAATATCACCAACAAGATCGCAAACAATATCAACAACAATATCACCAACAATATCAACAACAATATCAACAACAATATCACCAACAATATCACCAGCAATACCAACTACAATATCACCAGCAATACCAACAACAATATCAACAACAATATCACCAACACTATCACCAACAATATCAACAACAATACCAACAACAATATCACCAACAATATCAACAACAATATCACCAACAATATCGCAAACAATATCAACAACAATATCACCAACAATATCAACAACAATATCACCAACAATATCACCAACAATATCAACAGCAATACCAACAACAATATCAACAACAATATCACCAACAATATCACCAACAATATCAACAACAAATATCACCAACAATATCCACAACGATATCAACAACAATATCACCAACAATATCACCATCAATATCAACAGTATCACCAACAATATCACCAACAATATCACCAACAATATCAATAATATCAACAACAATATCACCAACAATATCACCAACAATATCACCAACAATATCAACAACATCACCAACAATATCACCAACAACATCAACAACAATATCAGCAACAAGTTCAGCAATAATATCAACAACATCACCAATAATATCACCAACGATATCACCAACAATATCACCAAAACCATCACCAACAATATCACCAACAATATAATCAACAATATCACCAACAATATCACCAACAAATATCACCAACAAATATCACCAACAATATCAACAACAATATCACTAACAATATCACCAACAATATCGCAAACAATATCAACAACAATACCGCCAACAATATCAACAACAATACCAATAACAACATCAATGACAATATCACCAACAATATCACCAACAATATCAACAACAATATTACCAACAATATCACCAACAATATCAACAACAATACCAACAACAATATCACCAACAATGTCAACAACAATATCACCAACAATATCGCAAACAATATCAACAACAATATCACCAACAATATCAACAACAATATCAACAACAATATCACCAACAATATCAACAGCAATACCAGCAACAATATCACAACAATACAAACAACAAAATCAACAACAATATAAACAATACCAACAACAATATCACCAACAATATCAACAACAATACAAATAACAATATCAACAACAATATCACCAACAATATCAACAACATTATCACAAACAATATCACCAACAATATCAACAAAATTATAAACAACAACAATATCACCAATATCACCAACAATATCAACAACTATATCACCAACAATATCAACAACAATATCACCAATATCACCAACAATATCAACAACAATATCACCAATATCACCAACAATATCACCAAAACTATCAACAACAATACCAATAACAATATCAACAACAAATATCACCAACAAATATCACCAACAAATATCACCAACAATATCACTAACAATATCAACAATATCAACACAAATATCACCAACAATATCAACAACAATACCAATAATAATATCAACAACAATATCACCAACAATATCAACAACAAATATCCCCAACAAATATCACCAACAATATCAACAACAATAGCACTAACAATATCACCAACAATATCAACAACAATATCAACAACAATAGCACTAACAATATCACCAACAATATCAACAACAATATCACCAACAATATCACCAATAATATCAACAACACTATCACCAACAATATCAACAACAATATCAACAACAATATCAACAACAATATCACCAACAATATCAACAACAATATCAACAACAATATCACCAACAATATCACCAACAATATCAACAATATCAACAACAATATCACCAACAATATCACCAACAAATATCACCAAAAATATCACAAACAATGTCAACAACAATATCACCAACAATATCAACAACAATATCAACAGTATCACCAACAATATCAACAATATCAACAACAATATCACCAACAATATCACCAACAAATATCACCAAAAATATCACAAACAATATCAACAACAATATCACCAACAATATCAACAACAATATCACCAACAATATCACCAACAATATCAACAATATCAACAACAGTATCACCAACAATATCACCAACAAATATCACCAAAAATATCACAAACAATATCAACAACAATATCACCAATAATATCACCAACAATATCAACAACAAATATCACCAACAATATCCACAACAATATCAACAACAATATCACCAACAATATCACCATCAATATCAACAGTATCACCAACAATATCACCAACAATATCAACAAATCAACAACAATATCACCAACAATATCACCAACAATATCACCTACAATATCAACAACATCACCAACAATATCACCAACAACATCAACAACAATATCAGCAACGAGTTCAGCAATAATATCAATAACATCACCAATAATATCACCAACGATATCACCAACAAATATCACCAAAAACATCACCAACAAAATTACCAACAATATAATCAACAATATCACCAACAATATCACCAAATATCACCAACAAATATCACCAACAATATCAACAACAATATCAACAACAATATCAACAACAATACCAATAACAATATCAATGACAATATCACCAACAATATCACCAACAATATCAACAACAATATCACCAACAATATCACCAACAATATCAACAACAATACGAACAACAATATCACCAACAATATCAACAACAATATCACCAACAATATCGCAAACAATATCAACAACAATATCACCAACAATATCACCAACAATATCAACAACAATATCACCAACAATATGAACAGCAATACCAGCAACAATATCACAACAATACGAACAACAAAATCAACAACAATATCAACAATACCAACAACAATATCATCAACAATATCAACAACAATACAAATAACAATATCAACAACAATATCACCAACAATATCAACAACAATATCACCAACAATATCACCAACAATATCAACAAAATTATAAACAACAACAATATCACCAATATCACCAACAATATCAACAACAATACCAACAACAATATCAACAACAATATCACAAACAATATCAACAACAATACCAATAACAATATCAATAACAATATCAACAACAATATCACCAACAATATCAACAACAATATCACCAACAATATCAACAACAATATCACCAATATCACCAACAATATCAACAACAATACCAACAACAATATCAACAACAATATCTCCAACAATATCAACAACAATACCAATAACAATATCAATAACAATATTATCAACAATATCAACAACAATACCAATAACAATATCAACATCAATATCACCAACAATATCACCAACAATATCAACAACAATACCAATAACAATATCAACAACAATATCACCAACAATATCACCAACAAATATCACCAACAAATATCACCAACAATATCAGCAACAATATCACTAACAATATCACCAAAAATATCGCAAACAATATCAACAACAATACCCCCAACAATATCAACAACAATACCAATAACAATATCAACGACAATATCACCATCAATATCAACAACAATACCAATAACAATATCAATAACAATATCAACAACAATATCACCAACAATATCAACAACAATACCAATAACAATATCAACAACAATATCACCAACAATATCACCAACAATATCAACAACAATACCAATAACAATATCAATAACAATATCAACAACAATATCACCAACAATATCAACAACAATATCACCAAAAATATCACCAACAATATCACCTACAATATCAACAACATCACCAACAATATCACCAACAACATCAACAACAATATCAGCAACGAGTTCAGCAATAATATCAACAACATCACCAACGATATCACCAACAAATATCACCAAAAACATCACCAACAATATTACCAACAATATAATCAACAATATCACCAACAATATCACCAAATATCACCAACAATATCAACAACAATATCAACAACAATATCAACAACAATATCACCAACAATATCACCAACAATATCAACAACAATATCAACAACAATATCACCAACAATTTCACCAACAATATCAACAACAATACCAATAACAATATCAATAACAATATCAACAACAATATCACCAACAATATCAACAACAATATCACCAACAATATCAACAACAATATCACCAATATCACCAACAATATCAACAACAATACCAACAACAATATCAACAACAATATCACCAACAATATCAACAACAATACCAATAACAATATCAATAACAATATTATCAACAATATCAACAACAATACCAATAACAATATCAACATCAATATCACCAACAATATCACCAACAATATCAACAACAATACCAATAACAATATCAACAACAATATCACCAACAATATCACCAACAAATATCACCAACAAATATCACCAACAATATCAACAACAATATCACTAACAATATCACCAACAATATCGCAAACAATATCAACAACAATACCCCCAACAATATCAACAACAATACCAATAACAATATCAACGACAATATCACCAACAATATCACCAACAATATCAACAACAATATCACCAACAATATCAACAACAATACCAATAACAATATCAATAACAATATCAACAACAATATCACCAACAATATCAACAACAATATCACCAACAATATCACCAACAATATCACCTACAATATCAACAACATCACCAACAATATCACCAACAACATCAACAACAATATCAGCAACGAGTTCAGCAATAATATCAACAACATCACCAATAATATCACCAACGATATCACCAACAAATATCACCAAAAACATCACCAACAATATTACCAACAATATAATCAACAACATCACCAACAATATCACCAAATATCACAAACAAATATCACCAACAATATCAACAACAATATCAACAACAATATCAACAACAATATCACCAACAATATCAACAACAATACCGCCAACAATATCAACAACAATACCAATAACAATATCAACGACAATATCACCAACAATATCACCAACAATATCAACAACAATATCACCAACAATATCACCAACAATATCAACAACAATACCAATAACAATATCAATAACAATATCAACAACAATATCAACAACAATATCACCAACAATATCAACAACAATACTAAAAACAATATCACAACAATACCAACAACCATTTTCACCACGAATATCACCAACAATATCAACAACAATACCAATAACAATACCAATAACAATATCACCAACAATATCATCAACAATATCAACAACAAATACCAACAACAATATCACCAACAATATCAACAACAATATCAACAACAATATCAATAGTATCACCAACAATATCACCAACAATATCAACAACAATATCACCAACAAATATCACCAAAAATATCACAAACAATATCAACAACAATATCACCAACAATATCAACAACAATATCACCAACTATATCACCAACAATATCAACAATATCAACAACAATATCACCAACAATATCACCAACAAATATCACCAAAAATATCACAAACAATATCAACAACAATATCAACAACAATATCACCAACAATATCAACAACAAATATCACCAACAATATCAACAACAATATCAACAACAATATCACCAACAATATCACCATCAATGTCAACAGTATCACCAACAATATCACCAATAATATCAACAATATCAACAACAATATCACCAACGAGTTCACCAACAATATCAACAACATCACCAACAATATCACCAACAATATCACCAACAACATCAACAACAATATCACCAACGGGTTCACCAATAATATCAACAAAATCACCAATAATATCACCAACGATGTCACCAACAATATCACCAAAAACATCACCAACATTATCACCAACAATATAATCAACAATATCACCAACAATATCACCAACAAATATCTCCAACAAATATCACCAACAATATCAACAACAATATCAACAACAATATCACCAACAATTTCACCAACAATATCAACAACAATACCAATAACAATATCAATAACAATATCAACAACAATATCACCAACAATATCAACAACAATATCACCAACAATATCAACAACAATATCACCAATATCACCAACAATATCAACAACAATACCAACAACAATATCAACAACAATATCACCAACAATATCAACAACAATACCAATAACAATATCAATAACAATATTATCAACAATATCAACAACAATACCAATAACAATATCAACATCAATATCACCAACAATATCACCAACAATATCAACAACAATACCAATAACAATATCAACAACAATATCACCAACAATATCACCAACAAATATCACCAACAAATATCACCAACAATATCAACAACAATATCACTAACAATATCACCAACAATATCGCAAACAATATCAACAACAATACCCCCAACAATATCAACAACAATACCAATAACAATATCAACGACAATATCACCAACAATATCACCAACAATATCAACAACAATATCACCAACAATATCAACAACAATACCAATAACAATATCAATAACAATATCAACAACAATATCACCAACAATATCAACAACAATATCACCAACAATATCACCAACAATATCACCTACAATATCAACAACATCACCAACAATATCACCAACAACATCAACAACAATATCAGCAACGAGTTCAGCAATAATATCAACAACATCACCAATAATATCACCAACGATATCACCAACAAATATCACCAAAAACATCACCAACAATATTACCAACAATATAATCAACAACATCACCAACAATATCACCAAATATCACAAACAAATATCACCAACAATATCAACAACAATATCAACAACAATATCAACAACAATATCACCAACAATATCAACAACAATACCGCCAACAATATCAACAACAATACCAATAACAATATCAACGACAATATCACCAACAATATCACCAACAATATCAACAACAATATCACCAACAATATCACCAACAATATCAACAACAATACCAATAACAATATCAATAACAATATCAACAACAATATCACCAACAATATCACCAACAACATCAACAACAATATCAACAACAATATCACCAACAATATCAACAACAATACCAACAACAATATCACCAACAATATCAACAACAATACCAGTAACAATATCAACAACAATATCATCAACAATATCAACAACAATACCAATAACAATATCAACAACAATATCACCAACAATATCAACAACAATATCAACAACAATATTACCAATATCACCAACAATATCAACAACAATACCAATAACAATATCAACAACAATATCACCAACAATATCAACAACAATATCAACAACAATATCACCAACAATATCAACAACAATACTAAAAACAATATCACAACAATACCAACAACCATATCACCACGAATATCACCAACAATATCAACAACAATACCAATAACAATACCAATAACAATATCACCAACAATATCATCAACAATATCAACAACAAATACCAACAACAATATCACCAACAATATCAACAACAATATCAACAACAATATCAATAGTATCACCAACAATATCACCAACAATATCAACAACAATATCACCAACAAATATCACCAAAAATATCACAAACAATATCAACAACAATATCACCAACAATATCAACAACAATATCACCAACTATATCACCAACAATATCAACAATATCAACAACAATATCACCAACAATATCACCAACAAATATCACCAAAAATATCACAAACAATATCAACAACAATATCAACAACAATATCACCAACAATATCAACAACAAATATCACCAACAATATCAACAACAATATCAACAACAATATCACCAACAATATCACCATCAATGTCAACAGTATCACCAACAATATCACCAATAATATCAACAATATCAACAACAATATCACCAACGAGTTCACCAACAATATCAACAACATCACCAACAATATCACCAACAATATCACCAACAACATCAACAACAATATCACCAACGAGTTCACCAATAATATCAACAAAATCACCAATAATATCACCAACGATGTCACCAACAATATCACCAAAAACATCACCAACATTATCACCAACAATATAATCAACAATATCACCAACAATATCACCAACAAATATCTCCAACAAATATCACCAACAATATCAACAACAATATTAACAACAATACCAATAACAATATCAACAACAATATCACCAACAATATCACCAACAATATCAACAACAATATCAACAACAATATCAGCAATATCACCAACAATATCAACAACAATATCAACAACAATATCAATAACAATATCACCAACAATATCAACAACAAATACCAACAACAATATCACCAACAATATCAACAAAAATATCAACAACAATATCAACAACAATATCAATAGTATCAACAACAATATCACCAACAAATATCACCAAAAATATCACAAACAATACCAACAACAATATCACCAACAATATCAACAACAATATCACCAACTATATCACCAACAAGATCAACAATATCAACAACAATATCACCAACAATATCACCAACAAATATCACCAAAAATATCACAAACAATATCAACAACAATATCAACAACAATATCACCAACAATATCAACAACAAATATCACCAACAATATCAACAACAATATCAACAACAATATCACCAACAATATCACCATCAATATCAACAGTATCACCAACAGTATCACCAACAATATCAACAATATCAACAACAATATCACCAACGAGTTCACCAACAATATCAACAACATCACCAACAATATGACCAACAATATCACCAACAACATCAACAACAATATCACCAACGAGTTCACCAATAATATCAACAAAATCACCAATAATATCACCAACGATGTCACCAACAATATCACCAAAAACATCACCAACAATATCACCAACAATATAATCAACAATATCACCAACAATATCACCAACAAATATCTCCAACAAATATCACCAACAATATCAACAACAATACCGCCAACAATATCAACAACAATACCAATAACAATATCAACGACAATATCACGTACAATATCACCAACAATATCAACAACAATATCACCAACAATATCACCAACAATATCAACAACAATACCAACAACAATATCACCAACAATATCAACAACAATATCACCAACAATATCGCAAACAATATCAACAATATCACAAACAATATCAACAACAATATCAACAACAATATCACTAACAATATCCACAGCAATACCAACAACAATATCACAACAATACGAACAACAATATCAACAACAATATCAACAATATCAACAACAATATCACCAACAATATCAACAACAATATCACCAACAATATCACCAACAATATCAACAACAATATCAACTACAATATCACCAATATCACCAACAATATCAACAACAATACCAACAACAATATCAACAATATCACCCACAATATCAACAACAATACCAATAACAATATCAACAACAATATCAACAACAATATCACCAACAATATCAACAACAATACCAATAACAATATCAACAACAATATCACCAACAATATCGCCAACAATATCAACAACAATACCAATAACAATATCAACAACAATATCACCAACAATATCACCAACAATATCAACAACAATACCAATAACAATATCAACAACAATATCAACAACAATATCACCAACAATATCAACAACAACACCAATAACAATATCAACAACAATATCACCAACAATATCACCAACAATATCAACAACAATACCAATAACAATATCAACAACAATATCACCAACAATATCACCAACAATATCAACAACAATATCAACAACAATATCAGCAATATCACCAACAATATCAACAACAATATCAACAACAATATCAATAACAATATCACCAACAATATCAACAACAATACCAATAACAATATCAACAACAATATCAACAACAATATCATCAACAATATCTACAACAATACCAATAACAATATCAACAACAATATCACCAACAATATCACCAACAATATCAACAACAATACCAATAACAATATCAACAACAATATCAGCAATATCACCAACAATATCAACAACAATATCAACAACAATATCAATAACAATATCACCAACAATATCAACAACAATACCAATAACAATATCAACAACAATATCAACAACAATATCATCAACAATATCAACAACAATACCAATAACAATATCAACAACAATATCACCAACAATATCACCAACAATATCAACAACAATACCAATAACAATATCAACAACAATATCACCAACAATATCACCAACAAATATCACCAACAATATCAACAACAATATCACTAACAATATCACCAACTATATCGCAAACAATATCAACAACAATACCCCCAACAATATCAATAACAATACCAATAACAATATCAACGACAATATCACCAACAATATCAACAACAATATCACCAGCAATATCACCAACAATATCAACAACAATACCAACAACAATATCACCAACAATATCAACAACAATATCACCAACAATATCACAAACAATATCAACAACAATATCACCAACAATATCAACAACAATATCAACAACAATATCACCAACAATATCAACAGCAATACCAACAACAATATCACAACAATACGAACAACAATATCAACAACAATATCAACAATACCAACAACAATATCACCAACAATATCAACAACAATACCAATAACAATATCAACAACAATATGACCAACAATATCACCAACAATATCAACAACAATACCAATAACAATATCAATAACAATATCAACAACAATATCAACAACAATATCAACAACAATATCACCAACAATATCAACAACAATATCACCAATATCACCAACAATATCAACAACAATACCAACAACAATATCAACAACAATATCACCAACAATATCAACAACAATACCAATAACAATATCAATAACAATATTATCAACAATATCAACAACAATACCAATAACAATATCAACATCAATATCACCAACAATATCACCAACAATATTAACAACAATACCAATAACAATATCAACAACAATATCACCAACAATATCACCAACAAATATCACCAACAAATATCACCAACAATATCAACAACAATATCACTAACAATATCACCAACAATATCGCAAACAATATCAACAACAATACCCCCAACAATATCAACAACAATACCAATAACAATATCAACGACAATATCACCAACAATATCACCAACAATATCAACAACAATATCACCAACAATATCACCAACAATATCAACAACAATACCAACAACAATATCACCAACAATATCAACAACAATATCACCAACAAGATCGCAAACAATATCAACAACAATATCACCAACAATATCAACAACAATATCAACAACAATATCACCAACAATATCACCAGCAATACCAACTACAATATCACCAGCAATACCAACAACAATATCAACAACAATATCACCAACACTATCACCAACAATATCAACAACAATACCAACAACAATATCACCAACAATATCAACAACAATATCACCAACAATATCGCAAACAATATCAACAACAATATCACCAACAATATCAACAACAATATCACCAACAATATCACCAACAATATCAACAGCAATACCAACAACAATATCAACAACAATATCACCAACAATATCACCAACAATATCAACAACAAATATCACCAACAATATCCACAACGATATCAACAACAATATCACCAACAATATCACCATCAATATCAACAGTATCACCAACAATATCACCAACAATATCACCAACAATATCAATAATATCAACAACAATATCACCAACAATATCACCAACAATATCACCAACAATATCAACAACATCACCAACAATATCACCAACAACATCAACAACAATATCAGCAACAAGTTCAGCAATAATATCAACAACATCACCAATAATATCACCAACGATATCACCAACAATATCACCAAAACCATCACCAACAATATCACCAACAATATAATCAACAATATCACCAACAATATCACCAACAAATATCACCAACAAATATCACCAACAATATCAACAACAATATCACTAACAATATCACCAACAATATCGCAAACAATATCAACAACAATACCGCCAACAATATCAACAACAATACCAATAACAACATCAATGACAATATCACCAACAATATCACCAACAATATCAACAACAATATTACCAACAATATCACCAACAATATCAACAACAATACCAACAACAATATCACCAACAATGTCAACAACAATATCACCAACAATATCGCAAACAATATCAACAACAATATCACCAACAATATCAACAACAATATCAACAACAATATCACCAACAATATCAACAGCAATACCAGCAACAATATCACAACAATACAAACAACAAAATCAACAACAATATAAACAATACCAACAACAATATCACCAACAATATCAACAACAATACAAATAACAATATCAACAACAATATCACCAACAATATCAACAACATTATCACAAACAATATCACCAACAATATCAACAAAATTATAAACAACAACAATATCACCAATATCACCAACAATATCAACAACAATACCAACAACAATATCAACAACAATATCACCAACAATATCAACAACAATACCAATAACAATATCAACAACAATATCACCAACAATATCACCAACAATATCAACAACAATACCAATAACAATATCAACAACAATATCACCAACAATATCACCAACAATATCAACAACAATACCAATAACAATATCAATAACAATATCAACAACAATATCACCAACAATATCACCAACAACATCAACAACGATATCAACAACAATATCACCAACAATATCAACAACAATACGAACAACAATATCACCAACAATATCAACAACAATATCACCAACAATATCACCAACAATATCAACAACAAATATCACCAACAAAATCAACAACAATATCAACAACAATATCACCAGCAATATCACCATCAATATCAACAGTATCACCAACAATATCACCAACAATATCAACAATATCAACAACAATATCACCAACAATATCACCAACAACATCAACAACATCACCAACAATATCACCAACAACATCAACAACAATATCACCAACGAGTTCACCAATAATATCAACAACATCACCAATAATATCACCAACGATATCACCAACAATATCACCAACACCATCACCAACAATATCACCAACAATATAATCAACAATATCACCAACAATATCACCAACAAATATCACCAACAAATATCACCAACAATATCAACAATATCAACAACAATATCACCAACAATATCACCAACAATATCACCAACAATATCAACATCACCAACAATATCACCAACAACATCAACAACAATATCACCAACGAGTTCACCAATAATATCAACAACATCACCAATAATATTACCAACAATATCACCAACAATATCACCAACATCACCCACAATATCACCAACAATATAATCAACAATATCACCAACAATATCACCAACAAATATCACCAACAAATATCACCAACAATATCAACAACAATATCACTATCAATATCACCAACAATATCGCAAACAATATCAACAACAATACCCCCAACAATATCAACACCAATATCACCAACAATATCACCAACAATATCAACAGCAATATCACCAACAATATCAACAACAATATCACCAACACTATCACCAACAATATCAACAACAATACCAACAACAATATCAACAACAATATCAATAACAATATCACCAACAATATCAACAACAATACCAATAACAATATCAACAACAATATCAACAACAATATCATCAACAATATCAACAACAATACCAATAACAATATCAACAACAATATCACCAACAATATCACCAACAATATCAACAACAATACCAATAACAATATCAACAACAATATCAGCAATATCACCAACAATATCAACAACAATATCAATAACAATATCACCAACAATATCAACAACAATACCAATAACAATATCAACAACAATATCAACAACAATATCATCAACAATATCAACAACAATACCAATAACAATATCAACAACAATATCACCAACAATATCACCAACAATATCAACAACAATACCAATACCAATATCAACAACAATATCACCAACAATATCACCAACAAATATCACCAACAATATCAACAACAATATCACTAACAATATCACCAACTATATCGCAAACAATATCAACAACAATACCCCCAACAATATCAATAACAATACCAATAACAATATCAACGACAATATCACCAACAATATCAACAACAATATCACCAGCAATATCACCAACAATATCAACAACAATACCAACAACAATATCACCAACAATATCAACAACAATATCACCAACAATATCACAAACAATATCAACAACAATATCACCAACAATATCAACAACAATATCAACAACAATATCATCAACAATATCAACAGCAATACCAACAACAATATCACAACAATACGAACAACAATATCAACAACAATATCAACAATACCAACAACAATATCACCAACAATATCAACAACAATACCAATAACAATATCAACAACAATATGACCAACAATATCACCAACAATATCAACAACAATACCAATAACAATATCAATAACAATATCAACAACAATATCACCAACAATATCAACAACAATATCACCAACAATATCAACAACAATATCACCAATATCACCAACAATATCAACAACAATACCAACAACAATATCAACAACAATATCACCAACAATATCAACAACAATACCAATAACAATATCAATAACAATATTATCAACAATATCAACAACAATACCAATAACAATATCAACATCAATATCACCAACAATATCACCAACAATATTAACAACAATACCAATAACAATATCAACAACAATATCACCAACAATATCACCAACAAATATCACCAACAAATATCACCAACAATATCAACAACAATATCACTAACAATATCACCAACAATATCGCAAACAATATCAACAACAATACCCCCAACAATATCAACAACAATACCAATAACAATATCAACGACAATATCACCAACAATATCACCAACAATATCAACAACAATATCACCAACAATATCACCAACAATATCAACAACAATACCAACAACAATATCACCAACAATATCAACAACAATATCACCAACAAGATCGCAAACAATATCAACAACAATATCACCAACAATATCAACAACAATATCAACAACAATATCACCAACAATATCACCAGCAATACCAACAACAATATCACCAGCAATACCAACAACAATATCAACAACAATATCACAACACTATCACCAACAATTTCAACAACAATACCAACAACAATATCACCAACAATATCAACAACAATATCACCAACAATATCGCAAACAATATCAACAACAATATCACCAACAATATCAACAACAATATCACCAACAATATCACCAACAATATCAACAGCAATACCAACAACAATATCAACAACAATATCACCAACAATATCACCAACAATATCAACAACAAATATCACCAACAATATCCACAACGATATCAACAACAATATCACCAACAATATCACCATCAATATCAACAGTATCACCAACAATATCACCAACAATATCACCAACAATATCAATAATATCAACAACAATATCACCAACAATATCACCAACAATATCACCAACAATATCAACAACATCACCAACAATATCACCAACAACATCAACAACAATATCAGCAACAAGTTCAGCAATAATATCAACAACATCACCAATAATATCACCAACGATATCACCAACAATATCACCAAAACCATCACCAACAATATCACCAACAATATAATCAACAATATCACCAACAATATCACCAACAAATATCACCAACAAATATCACCAACAATATCAACAACAATATCACTAACAATATCACCAACAATATCGCAAACAATATCAACAACAATACCGCCAACAATATCAACAACAATACCAATAACAACATCAATGACAATATCACCAACAATATCACCAACAATATCAACAACAATATTACCAACAATATCACCAACAATATCAACAACAATACCAACAACAATATCACCAACAATGTCAACAACAATATCACCAACAATATCGCAAACAATATCAACAACAATATCACCAACAATATCAACAACAATATCAACAACAATATCACCACAATATCAACAGCAATACCAGCAACAATATCACAACAATACAAACAACAAAATCAACAACAATATAAACAATACCAATAACAATATCACCAACAATATCAACAACAATACAAATAACAATATCAACAACAATATCACCAACAATATCAACAACATTATCACAAACAATATCACCAACAATATCAACAAAATTATAAACAACAACAATATCACCAATATCACCAACAATATCAACAACAATACCAACAACAATATCAACAACAATATCACCAACAATATCAACAACAATACCAATAACAATATCAACAACAATATCACCAACAATATCACCAACAATATCAACAACAATACCAATAACAATATCAACAACAATATCAACAACAATATCACCAACAATATCAACAACAATACCAATAACAATATCAACAACAATATCACCAACAATATCACCAACAATATCAACAACAATACCAATACCAATATCAACAACAATATCACCAACAATATCACCAACAAATATCACCAACAATATCAACAACAATATCACTAACAATATCACCAACTATATCGCAAACAATATCAACAACAATACCCCCAACAATATCAATAACAATACCAATAACAATATCAACGACAATATCACCAACAATATCAACAACAATATCACCAGCAATATCACCAACAATATCAACAACAATACCAACAACAATATCACCAACAATATCAACAACAATATCACCAACAATATCACAAACAATATCAACAACAATATCACCAACAATATCAACAACAATATCAACAACAATATCACCAACAATATCAACAGCAATACCAACAACAATATCACAACAATACGAACAACAATATCAACAACAATATCAACAATACCAACAACAATATCACCAACAATATCAACAACAAGACCAATAACAATATCAACAACAATATGACCAACAATATCACCAACAATATCAACAACAATACCAATAACAATATCAATAACAATATCAACAACAATATCACCAACAATATCAACAACAATATCACCAACAATATCAACAACAATATCACCAATATCACCAACAATATCAACAACAATACCAACAACAATATCAACAACAATATCACCAACAATATCAACAACAATACCAATAACAATATCAATAACAATATTATCAACAATATCAACAACAATACCAATAACAATATCAACATCAATATCACCAACAATATCACCAACAATATTAACAACAATACCAATAACAATATCAACAACAATATCACCAACAATATCACCAACAATATCAACAACAATATCACCAACAATATCACCAACAATATCAACAACAATACCAACAACAATATCACCAACAATATCAACAACAATATCACCAACAAGATCGCAAACAATATCAACAACAATATCACCAACAATATCAACAACAATATCAACAACAATATCACCAACAATATCACCAGCAATACCAACAACAATATCACCAGCAATACCAACAACAATATCAACAACAATATCACAACACTATCACCAACAATTTCAACAACAATACCAACAACAATATCACCAACAATATCAACAACAATATCACCAACAATATCGCAAACAATATCAACAACAATATCACCAACAATATCAACAACAATATCACCAACAATATCACCAACAATATCAACAGCAATACCAACAACAATATCAACAACAATATCACCAACAATATCACCAACAATATCAACAACAAATATCACCAACAATATCCACAACGATATCAACAACAATATCACCAACAATATCACCATCAATATCAACAGTATCACCAACAATATCACCAACAATATCACCAACAATATCAATAATATCAACAACAATATCACCAACAATATCACCAACAATATCACCAACAATATCAACAACATCACCAACAATATCACCAACAACATCAACAACAATATCAGCAACAAGTTCAGCAATAATATCAACAACATCACCAATAATATCACCAACGATATCACCAACAATATCACCAAAACCATCACCAACAATATCACCAACAATATAATCAACAATATCACCAACAATATCACCAACAAATATCACCAACAAATATCACCAACAATATCAACAACAATATCACTAACAATATCACCAACAATATCGCAAACAATATCAACAACAATACCGCCAACAATATCAACAACAATACCAATAACAACATCAATGACAATATCACCAACAATATCACCAACAATATCAACAACAATATTACCAACAATATCACCAACAATATCAACAACAATACCAACAACAATATCACCAACAATGTCAACAACAATATCACCAACAATATCGCAAACAATATCAACAACAATATCACCAACAATATCAACAACAATATCAACAACAATATCACCACAATATCAACAGCAATACCAGCAACAATATCACAACAATACAAACAACAAAATCAACAACAATATAAACAATACCAATAACAATATCACCAACAATATCAACAACAATACAAATAACAATATCAACAACAATATCACCAACAATATCAACAACATTATCACAAACAATATCACCAACAATATCAACAAAATTATAAACAACAACAATATCACCAATATCACCAACAATATCAACAACAATACCAACAACAATATCAACAACAATATCACCAACAATATCAACAACAATACCAATAACAATATCAACAACAATATCACCAACAATATCACCAACAATATCAACAACAATACCAATAACAATATCAACAACAATATCACCAACAATATCACCAACAATATCAACAACAATACCAATAACAATATCAATAACAATATCAACAACAATATCACCAACAATATCACCAACAACATCAACAACGATATCAACAACAATATCACCAACAATATCAACAACAATACGAACAACAATATCACCAACAATATCAACAACAATATCACCAACAATATCACCAACAATATCAACAACAAATATCACCAACAAAATCAACAACAATATCAACAACAATATCACCAACAATATCACCATCAATATCAACAGTATCACCAACAATATCACCAACAATATCAACAATATCAACAACAATATCACCAACAATATCACCAACAACATCAACAACATCACCAACAATATCACCAACAACATCAACAACAATATCACCAACGAGTTCACCAATAATATCAACAACATCACCAATAATATCACCAACGATATCACCAACAATATCACCAACACCATCACCAACAATATCACCAACAATATAATCAACAATATCACCAACAATATCACCAACAAATATCACCAACAAATATCACCAACAATATCAACAATATCAACAACAATATCACCAACAATATCACCAACAATATCACCAACAATATCAACATCACCAACAATATCACCAACAACATCAACAACAATATCACCAACGAGTTCACCAATAATATCAACAACATCACCAATAATATTACCAACAATATCACCAACAATATCACCAACATCACCCACAATATCACCAACAATATAATCAACAATATCACCAACAATATCACCAACAAATATCACCAACAAATATCACCAACAATATCAACAACAATATCACTATCAATATCACCAACAATATCGCAAACAATATCAACAACAATATCCCCAACAATATCAACACCAATATCACCAACAATATCACCAACAATATCAACAGCAATATCACCAACAATATCAACAACAATATCACCAACACTATCACCAACAATATCAACAACAATACCAACAACAATATCAACAACAATATCAATAACAATATCACCAACAATATCAACAACAATACCAATAACAATATCAACAACAATATCAACAACAATATCATCAACAATATCAACAACAATACCAATAACAATATCAACAACAATATCACCAACAATATCACCAACAATATCAACAACAATACCAATAACAATATCAACAACAATATCAGCAATATCACCAACAATATCAACAACAATATCAACAACAATATCAATAACAATATCACCAACAATATCAACAACAATACCAATAACAATATCAACAACAATATCAACAACAATATCATCAACAATATCAACAACAATACCAATAACAATATCAACAACAATATCACCAACAATATCACCAACAATATCAACAACAATACCAATACCAATATCAACAACAATATCACCAACAATATCACCAACAAATATCACCAACAATATCAACAACAATATCACTAACAATATCACCAACTATATCGCAAACAATATCAACAACAATACCCCCAACAATATCAATAACAATACCAATAACAATATCAACGACAATATCACCAACAATATCAACAACAATATCACCAGCAATATCACCAACAATATCAACAACAATACCAACAACAATATCACCAACAATATCAACAACAATATCACCAACAATATCACAAACAATATCAACAACAATATCACCAACAATATCAACAACAATACCAACAACAATATCAACAACAATATCACCAACAATATCAACAACAATACCAATAACAATATCAATAACAATATCACCAACAATATTAACAACAATACCAATAACAATATCAACAACAATATCACCAACAATATCACCAACAAATATCACCAACAAATATCACCAACAATATCAACAACAATATCACTAACAATATCACCAACAATATCGCAAACAATATCAACAACAATACCCCCAACAATATCAACAACAATACCAATAACAATATCAACGACAATATCACCAACAATATCACCAACAATATCAACAACAATATCACCAACAATATCACCAACAATATCAACAACAATACCAACAACAATATCACCAACAATATCAACAACAATATCACCAACAAGATCGCAAACAATATCAACAACAATATCACCAACAATATCAACAACAATATCAACAACAATATCACCAACAATATCACCAACAATATAATCAACAATATCACCAACAATATCACCAACAAATATCACCAACAAATATCACCAACAATATCAACAACAATATCAACAACAATATCACTAACAATATCACCAACAATATCGCAAACAATATCAACAACAATACCGCCAACAATATCAACAACAATACCAATAACAACATCAATGACAATATCACCAACAATATCACCAACAATATCAACAACAATATTACCAACAATATCACCAACAATATCAACAACAATACCAACAACAATATCACCAACAATGTCAACAACAATATCACCAACAATATCGCAAACAATATCAACAACAATATCACCAACAATATCAACAACAATATCAACAACAATATCACCACAATATCAACAGCAATACCAGCAACAATATCACAACAATACAAACAACAAAATCAACAACAATATAAACAATACCAATAACAATATCACCAACAATTTCAACAACAATACAAATAACAATATCAACAACAATATCACCAACAATATCAACAACATTATCACAAACAATATCACCAACAATATCAACAAAATTATAAACAACAACAATATCACCAATATCACCAACAATATCAACAACAATACCAACAACAATATCAACAACAATATCACCAACAATATCAACAACAATACCAATAACAATATCAACATCAATATCACCAACAATATCACCAACAATATTAACAACAATACCAATAACAATATCAACAACAATATCACCAACAATATCACCAACAAATATCACCAACAAATATCACCAACAATATCAACAACAATATCACTAACAATATCACCAACAATATCGCAAACAATATCAACAACAATACCCCCAACAATATCAACAACAATACCAATAACAATATCAACGACAATATCACCAACAATATCATCACCAACAATATCACCAACAATATCAACAACAATATCACCAACAATATCACCAACAATATCAACAACAATACCAACAACAATATCACCAACAATATCAACAACAATATCACCAGGAAGATCGCAAACAATATCAACAACAATATCACCAACAATATCAACAACAATATCAACAACAATATCACCAACAATATCACCAGCAATACCAACAACAATATCACCAGCAATACCAACAACAATATCAACAACAATATCACCAACACTATCACCAACAATATCAACAACAATACCAACAACAATATCACCAACAATATCAACAACAATATCACCAACAATATCGCAAACAATATCAACAACAATATCACCAATAATATCAACAACAATATCACCAACAATATCACCAACAATATCAACAGCAATACCAACAACAATATCAACAACAATATCACCAACAATATCACCAACAATATCAACAACAAATATCACCAACAATATCCACAACGATATCAACAACAATATCACCAACAATATCACCATCAATATCAACAGTATCACCAACAATATCACCAACAATATCACCAACAATATCAATAATATCAACAACAATATCACCAACAATATCACCAACAATATCACCAACAATATCAACAACATCACCAACAATATCACCAACAACATCAACAACAATATCAGCAACAAGTTCAGCAATAATATCAACAACATCACCAATAATATCACCAACGATATCACCAACAATATCACCAAAACCATCACCAACAATATCACCAACAATATAATCAACAATATCACCAACAATATCACCAACAAATATCACCAACAAATATCACCAACAATATCAACAACAATATCACTAACAATATCACCAACAATATCGCAAACAATATCAACAACAATACCGCCAACAATATCAACAACAATACCAATAACAACATCAATGACAATATCACCAACAATATCACCAACAATATCAACAACAATATTACCAACAATATCACCAACAATATCAACAACAATACCAACAACAATATCACCAACAATGTCAACAACAATATCACCAACAATATCGCAAACAATATCAACAACAATATCACCAACAATATCAACAACAATATCAACAACAATATCACCAACAATATCAACAGCAATACCAGCAACAATATCACAACAATACAAACAACAAAATCAACAACAATATAAACAATACCAACAACAATATCACCAACAATATCAACAACAATACAAATAACAATATCAACAACAATATCACCAACAATATCAACAACATTATCACAAACAATATCACCAACAATATCAACAAAATTATAAACAACAACAATATCACCAATATCACCAACAATATCAACAACAATACCAACAACAATATCAACAACAATATCACCAACAATATCAACAACAATACCAATAACAATATCAACAACAATATCACCAACAATATCACCAACAATATCAACAACAATACCAATAACAATATCAACAACAATATCACCAACAATATCACCAACAAAATCAACAACAATACCAATAACAATATCAATAACAATATCAACAACAATATCACCAACAATATCACCAACAACATCAACAACGATATCAACAACAATATCACCAACAATATCAACAACAATACGAACAACAATATCACCAACAATATCAACAACAATATCACCAACAATATCACCGACAATATCAACAACAAATATCACCAACAAAATCAACAACAATATCAACAACAATATCACCAACAATATCACCATCAATATCAACAGTATCACCAACAATATCACCAACAATATCAACAATATCAACAACAATATCACCAACAATATCACCAACAATATCAACAACATCACCAACAATATCACCAACAACATCAACAACAATATCACCAACGAGTTCACCAATAATATCAACAACATCACCAATAATATCACCAACGATATCACCAACAATATCACCAACACCATCACCAACAATATCACCAACAATATAATCAACAATATCACCAACAATATCACCAACAAATATCACCTACAAATATCACCAACAATATCAACAATATCAACAACAATATCACCAACAATATCACCAACAATATCACCAACAATATCAACATCACCAACAATATCACCAACAATATCAACAACAACATCAACAACAATATCACCAACGAGTTCACCAATAATATCAACAACATCACCAATAATATTACCAACAATATCACCAACAATATCACCAACATCACCCACAATATCACCAACAATATAATCAACAATATCACCAACAATATCACCAACAAATATCACCAACAAATATCACCAACAATATCAACAACAATATCACTATCAATATCACCAACAATATCGCAAACAATATCAACAACAATACCCCCAACAATATCAACACCAATATCACCAACAATATCACCAACAATATCAACAGCAATATCACCAACAATATCAACAACAATATCACCAACACTATCACCAACAATATCAACAACAATACCAACAACAATATCACCAACCATATCCCCAACAATATCAACAACAATATCACCAACAATAGCGCAAACAATATCAACAACAATATCACCAACAATATCACCAACAATATCACCAAAAATAACACCAACAATATCACCAACGATATCAACAACAATATCAACAATATCACCAACAATATCAACAATAATATCACCAACAATATCAACAGCAATACCAACAACAATATCACAACAATACCAACAACAATCTCAACAACAATATCAACAATACCAACAACAATATCACCAACAAAATCAACAACAATACCAATAACAATATCAACAACAATATCACCAACAATATCAACAACAATATCACCAACATTATCAACAACAATATCAACAACAATATCACCAACAATATCAACAACAATACCAACAACAATATCAACAACAATATCACCAACAATATCAACAACAATACCAGTAACAATATCAACAACAATATCAACAACAATATCATCAACAATATCAACAACAGTACCAATAACAATATCAACAACAATATCACCAACAATATCACCAACAATATCACCAACAATATCAACAACAATATCAACAACAATATTACCAATATCACCAACAATATCAACAACAATACCAATAACAATATCAACAACAATATCACCAGCAATATCAACAACAATATCAACAACAATATCACCAACAATATCAACAACAATATCACCACGAATATCACCAACAATATCAACAACAATACCAATAACAATACCAATAACAATATCACCAACAATATCATCAACAATATCAAAAACAAATACCAACAACAATATCACCAACAATATCAACAACAATATCTCCAATATCACCAACAATATCACCAACAACATCAACAACAATATCACCAGCAATACCAACAACAATATCAACAACAATATCACCAACACTATCACCAACAATATCAACAACAATACCAACAACAATATCAACAACAATATCACCAACAATATCACCAGCAATACCAACAACAATATCACCAGCAATACCAACAACAATATCAACAACAATATCACCAACACTATCACCAACAATATCAACAACAATACCAACAACAATATCACCAACAATATCAACAACAATATCACCAACAATATCGCAAACAATATCAACAACAATATCACCAACAATATCAACAACAATATCACCAACAATATCACCAACAATATCAACAGCAATACCAACAACAATATCAACAACAATATCACCAACAATATCACCAACAATATCAACAACAAATATCACCAACAATATCCACAACGATATCAACAACAATATCACCAACAATATCACCATCAATATCAACAGTATCACCAACAATATCACCAACAATATCACCAACAATATCAATAATATCAACAACAATATCACCAACAATATCACCAACAATATCACCAACAATATCAACAACATCACCAACAATATCACCAACAACATCAACAACAATATCAGCAACAAGTTCAGCAATAATATCAACAACATCACCAATAATATCACCAACGATATTACCAACAATATCACCAAAACCATCACCAACAATATCACCAACAATATAATCAACAATATCACCAACAATATCACCAACAAATATCACCAACAAATATCACCAACAATATCAACAACAATATCACTAACAATATCACCAACAATATCGCAAACAATATCAACAACAATACCGCCAACAATATCAACAACAATACCAATAACAACATCAATGACAATATCACCAACAATATCACCAACAATATCAACAACAATATTACCAACAATATCACCAACAAAATCAACAACAATACCAACAACAATATCACCAACAATGTCAACAACAATATCACCAACAATATCGCAAACAATATCAACAACAATATCACCAACAATATCAACAACAATATCAACAACAATATCACCAACAATATCAACAGCAATACCAGCAACAATATCACAACAATACAAACAACAAAATCAACAACAATATAAACAATACCAACAACAATATCACCAACAATATCAACAACAATACAAATAACAATATCAACAACAATATCACCAACAATATCAACAACATTATCACAAACAATATCACCAACAATATCAACAAAATTATAAACAACAACAATATCACCAATATCACCAACAATATCAACAACAATACCAACAACAATATCAACAACAATATCACCAACAATATCAACAACAATACCAATAACAATATCAACAACAATATCACCAACAATATCACCAACAATATCAACAACAATACCAATAACAATATCAACAACAATATCACCAACAATATCACCAACAAAATCAACAACAATACCAATAACAATATCAATAACAATATCAACAACAATATCACCAACAATATCACCAACAACATCAACAACGATATCAACAACAATATCAACAACAATACGAACAACAATATCACCAACAATATCAACAACAATATCACCAACAATATCACCAACAATATCAACAACAAATATCACCAACAAAATCAACAACAATATCAACAACAATATCACCAACAATATCACCATCAATATCAACAGTATCACCAACAATATCACCAACAATATCAACAATATCAACAACAATATCACCAACAATATCACCAACAATATCAACAACATCACCAACAATATCACCAACAACATCAACAACAATATCACCAACGAGTTCACCAATAATATCAACAACATCACCAATAATATCACCAACGATATCACCAACAATATCACCAACACCATCACCAACAATATCACCAACAATATAATCAACAATATCACCAACAATATCACCAACAAATATCACCAACAAATATCACCAACAATATCAACAATATCAACAACAATATCACCAACAATATCACCAACAATATCACCAACAATATCAACATCACCAACAATATCACCAACAATATCACCAACAACATCAACAACAATATCACCAACGAGTTCACCAATAATATCAACAACATCACCAATAATATTACCAACAATATCACCAACAATATCACCAACATCACCCACAATATCACCAACAATATAATCAACAATATCACCAACAATATCACCAACAAATATCACCAACAAATATCACCAACAATATCAACAACAATATCACTATCAATATCACCAACAATATCGCAAACAATATCAACAACAATACCCCCAACAATATCAACACCAATATCACCAACAATATCACCAACAATATCAACAGCAATATCACCAACAATATCAACAACAATATCACCAACACTATCACCAACAATATCAACAACAATACCAACAACAATATCACCAACCATATCCCCAACAATATCAACAACAATATCACCAACAATAGCGCAAACAATATCAACAACAATATCAACAACAATATCACCAACAATATCACCAAAAATAACACCAACAATATCACCAACGATATCAACAACAATATCAACAATATCACCAACAATATCAACAATAATATCACCAACAATATCAACAGAAATACCAACAACAATATCACAACAATACCAACAACAATCTCAACAACAATATCAACAATACCAACAACAATATCACCAACAAAATCAACAACAATACCAATAACAATATCAACAACAATATCACCAACAATATCAACAACAATATCACCAACATTATCAACAACAATATCAACAACAATATCACCAACAATATCAACAACAATACCAACAACAATATCAACAACAATATCACCAACAATATCAACAACAATACCAGTAACAATATCAACAACAATATCAACAACAATATCATCAACAATATCAACAACAGTACCAATAACAATATCAACAACAATATCACCAACAATATCACCAACAATATCACCAACAATATCAACAACAATATCAACAACAATATTACCAATATCACCAACAATATCAACAACAATACCAATAACAATATCAACAACAATATCACCAGCAATATCAACAACAATATCAACAACAATATCACCAACAATATCAACAACAATATCACCACGAATATCACCAACAATATCAACAACAATACCAATAACAATACCAATAACAATATCACCAACAATATCATCAACAATATCAAAAACAAATACCAACAACAATATCACCAACAATATCAACAACAATATCTCCAATATCACCAACAATATCACCAACAACATCAACAACAATATCAACATCAATATCACCAATGTCACCAACAATATCAACAACAATATCACGAAAAATATCAACAACAATATCAACAACTATAACACCAACATTATCAACAACAATATCACCAATATCACCAACAATATCAACAACAATATCACCAACAATATCAACAACAATATCACCAACATTATCAACAACAATATCAACAACAATATCACCAACAATATCAACAACAATACCAACAACAATATCAACAACAATATCACCAACAATATCAACAAAAATACCAGTAACAATATCAACAACAATATCATCAACAATATCAACAACAATACCAATAACAATATCAACAACAATATCACCAACAATATCAACAACAATATCAACAACAATATTACCAATATCACCAACAATATCAACAACAATACCAATAACAATATCAACAACAATATCACCAACAATATCAACAACAATATCAACAACAATATCACCAACAATATCAACAACAATACTAAAAACAATATCACAACAATACCAACAACCATATCACCACGAATATCACCAACAATATCAACAACAATACCAATAACAATACCAATAACAATATCACCAACAATATCATCAACAATATCAACAACAAATACCAACAACAATATCACCAACAATATCAACACAAATATCAACAACAATATCAACAACAATATCAATAGTATCACCAACAATATCACCAACAATATCAACAACAATATCACCAACAAATATCACCAAAAATATCACAAACAATATCAACAACAATATCACCAACAATATCAACAACAATATCACCAACTATATCACCAACAATATTAACAATATCAACAACAAAATCACCAACAATATCACCAACAAATATCACCAAAAATATCACAAACAATATCAACAACAATATCAACAACAATATCACCAACAATATCAACAACAAATATCACCAACAATATCAACAACAATATCAACAACAATATCACCAACAATATCACCATCAATATCAACAGTATCACCAACAATATCACCAACAATATCAACAATATCAACAACAATATCACCAACGAGTTCACCAACAATATCAACAACATCACCAACAATATCACCAACAATATCACCAACAACATCAACAACAATATCACCAACGAGTTCACCAATAATATGAACAAAATCACCAATAATATCACCAACGATGTCACCAACAATATCACCAACAATATCACCAACAAATATCTCCAACAAATATCACCAACAATATCAACACCAATATCACTAACAATATCACCAACAATATCGCAAACAATATCAACAACAATACCGCCAACAATATCAACAACAATACCAATAACAATATCAACGACAATATCACCAACAATATCACCAACAATATCAACAACAATATCACAAACAATATCACCAACAATATCAACAACAATACCAACAACAATATCACCAACAATATCAACAACAATATCACCAACAATATCGCAAACAATATCAACAATATCACCAACAATATCAACAACAATATCAACAACAATATCACCAACAATATCCACAGCAATACCAACAACAATATCACAACAATACGAACAACAATATCAACAACAATATCAACAATATCAACAACAATATCACCAACAATATCAACAACAATATCACCAACAATATCAACAACAATATCAATAACAATATCACCAATATCACCAACAATATCAACAACAATACCAACAACAATATCAACAATATCACCCACAATATCAACAACAATACCAATAACAATATCAACAACAATATCAACAACAATATCACCAACAATATCAACAACAATACCAATAACAATATCAACAACAATATCACCAACAATATCGCCAACAATATCAACAACAATACCAATAACAATATCAACAACAATATCACCAACAATATCACCAACAATATCAACAACAATACCAATAACAATATCAACAACAATATCAACAACAATATCACCAACAATATCAACAACAACACCAATAACAATATCAACAACAATATCACCAACAATATCACCAACAATATCAACAACAATATCAACAACAATATCACCAACAATATCGCAAACAATATCAACAACAATACCGCCAACAATATCAACAACAATACCAATAACAATATCAACGACAATATCACCAACAATATCACCAACAATATCAACAACAATATCACCAACAATATCACCAACAATATCAACAACAATACCAACAACAATATCACCAACAATATCAACAACAATATCACCAACAATATCGCAAACAATATCAACAATATCACCAACAATATCAACAACAATATCAACAACAATATCACCAACAATATCCACAGCAATACCAACAACAATATCACAACAATACGAACAACAATATCAACAACAATATCAACAATATCAACATCAAAATCACCAACAATATCAACAACAATATCACCAACAATATCACCAACAATATCAACAACAATATCAACAACAATATCACCAATATCACCAACAATATCAACAACAATACCAACAACAATATCAACAATATCACCCACAATATCAACAACAATACCAATAACAATATCAACAACAATATCAACAACAATATCACCAACAATATCAACAACAATACCAATAACAATATCAACAACAATATCACCAACAATATCGGCAACAATATCAACAACAATACCAATAACAATATCAACAACAATATCACCAACAATATCACCAACAATATCAACAACAATACTAATAACAATATCAACAACAATATCAACAACAATATCACCAACAATATCAACAACAATACCAATAACAATATCAACAACAATATCACCAACAATATCACCAACAATATCAACAACAATATCAACAACAATATCAGCAATATCACCAACAATATCAACAACAATATCAACAACAATGTCAATAACAATATCACCAACAATATCAACAACAATACCAATAACAATATCAACAACAATATCAACAACAATATCATCAACAATATCAACAACAATACCAATAACAATATCAACAACAATATCACCAACAATATCACCAACAATATCAACAACAATACCAATAACAATATCAACAAAAATATCAGCAATATCACCAACAATATCAACAACAATATCAACAACAATATCAATAACAATATCACCAACAATATCAACAACAATACCAATAACAATATCAACAACAATATCAACAACAATATCATCAACAATATCAACAACAATACCAATAACAATATCAACAACAATATCACCAACAATATCACCAACAATATCAACAACAATACCAATAACAATATCAACAACAATATCACCAACAATATCACCAACAAATATCACCAACAAATATCACCAACAATATCAACAACAATATCACTAACAATATCACCAACTATATCGCAAACAATATCAACAACAATACCCCCAACAATATCAATAACAATACCAATAACAATATCAACGACAATATCACCAACAATATCAACAACAATATCACCAGCAATACCACCAACAATATCAACAACAATACCAACAACAATATCATCAACAATATCAACAACAATATCAACAACAATATCACAAACAATATCAACAACAATATCACCAACAATATCAACAACATTATCAACAACAATATCACCAACAATATCAACAGCAATACCAACAACAATATCACAACAATACGAACAACAATATCAACAACAATATCAACAATACCAACAACAATATCACCAACAATATCAACAACAATACCAATAACAATATCAACAACAATATCACCAACAATATCAACAACAATATCACCAACAATATCACCAACAATATCAACAACAATATCAACAACAATATCACCAATATCACCAACAATATCTACAACAATACCAACAACAATATCAACAACAATATCACCAACAATATCAACAACAATACCAATAACAATATCAACAACAATATCAACAACAATATCATCAACAATATCAACAACAATACCAATAACAATATCAACAACAATATCACCAACAATATCTCCAACAATATCAACAACAATATCAACAACAATATCACCAACAATATCACCAACAATATCAACAACAATATCAACAATATCACCAACAATATCAACAACAATATCAACAACAATATCACCAACAATATCAACAGCAATACCAACAACAATATCACAACAATACCAACAACAATATCAACAACAATATCACCAACAATATCACCAATATCACCAACAATATCAACAACAATACCAACAACAATATCAACAACAATACCAATAACAATATCAACAACAATACCAACAACAATATCATCAACAATATCAGCAACAATACCAATAACAATATCAACAACAATATCACCAACAATATCAACAACAATATCAACAACAATATTACCAATATCATCAACAATATCAACAACAATACCAATAACAATATCAACAACAATATCACCAACAATATCACCAACAATATCAACAACAATATCACCAACAATATCACCAACAATATCAACAACAATACCAATAACAATACCAATAACAATATCACCAACAATATCATCAACAATATCAACAACAATATCACCAACAATATCAACAACAAAAACCAACAACAATATCACCAACAATATCAACAAAATTATCAACAACAATATCTCCAATATCACCAACAATATCACCAACAACATCAACAACAATATCACCAACAATATCACCAATGTCACCAACAATATCAACAACAATATCACTAACAATATCAACAACAATATCAACAACTATATCACCAACATTATCAACAACAATATCACCAATATCACCAACAATATCAACAATAATATCACCAACAATATCAACAACAATATCACAAATATCACCAGCAATATCAACAACAATATCAATAACAATATCAACAACAAATATCAACAACAAATATCGCCAACAAATATCACCAACAATATCACCAACAATATCAACAACAATATCAACAACACTATCACCAACAATATCAACAACAATATCAACAGCAATATCACCAACAATATCAACAACAATATCACCAACAATATCACCAACAATATCACAAACAATATCAACAACAATATCACCAACAATATCAACAACAATATCAACAGTATCACCAACAATATCACCAACAATATCAACAATATCAACAACAATATCACCAACAATATCACCAACAAATATCACCAACAATATCAACAACAATATCAACAACAATATCACCAACAATATCAACAACAATATCACCAACAATAACAACAATATCAACAACAATATCACCAACAATATCACCAACAAATATCACCAAAAATATCACAAACAATATCAACAACAATATCACCAACAATATCAACAACAAATATCACCAACAAAATCAACAACAATATCAACAACAATATCACCAAC
The DNA here is from genome assembly GCF_037043375.1 of Chiloscyllium plagiosum. Lineage (NCBI taxonomy): Eukaryota > Metazoa > Chordata > Chondrichthyes > Orectolobiformes > Hemiscylliidae > Chiloscyllium > Chiloscyllium plagiosum. Next base: position 13,385,523 of record NW_028270164.1, read on the forward strand.
AATATCACCATCAATATCAACAGTATCACCAACAATATCACCAACAATATCAACAATATCAACAACAATATCACCAACAATATCAACAACAATATCACCAACAATATCAACAACATCACCAACAATATCACCAACGAGTTCACCAATAATTTCAACAACATCACCAATAATATCACCAACGATATCACCAACAATATCACCAACAACATTACCAACAATATCACCAACAATATAATCAAAAATATCACCAACAATATCACCAACAAATATCACCAACAATATCAACAACAATATCACTAACAATATCACCAACAATATCGCAAACAATATCAACAACAATACCCCCAACAATATTAACAACAATACCAATAAGAATATCAACGACAATATCACCAAGAAGATCACCAACAATATCAACAACAATATCACCAACAATATCGCAAACAATATCAACAACAATTTCACCAACAATATCAACAACATCAACAATATCACCAACAATATCAACAACAATATCAAAAACAATATCGCCAACAATATCAAAAGCAATACCAACAACAATATCACAACAATACGAACAACAATATCAACAACAATATCAACAATAACAACAACAATATCACCAACAATATCAACAACAATACCAATAACAATATCAACAACAATATCACCAACAATATCACCAACAATATCACCAACAATATCAACAACAATACCAACAACAATATCACCAATATCACTAACAATATCAACAACAATACCTATAACAATGTCAACAACAATATCAACAACAATATCACCAACAATATCAACAACAATACCAACAACAATATCAACAACAATATCACCAACAATATCACCAACAAATATCACCAACAATATCAACAACAATATCACTAACAATATCACCAACAATATCGCAAACAATATCAACAACAATACCCCCAACAATATTAACAACAATACCAATAAGAATATCAACGACAATATCACCAAGAAGATCACCAACAATATCAACAACAATATCACCAACAATATCGCAAACAATATCAACAACAATTTCACCAACAATATCAACAACATCAACAATATCACCAACAATATCAACAACAATATCAAAAACAATATCGCCAACAATATCAAAAGCAATACCAACAACAATATCACAACAATACGAACAACAATATCAACAACAATATCAACAATAACAACAACAATATCACCAACAATATCAACAACAATACCAATAACAATATCAACAACAATATCACCAACAATATCACCAACAATATCACCAACAATATCAACAACAATACCAACAACAATATCACCAATATCACTAACAATATCAACAACAATACCTATAACAATGTCAACAACAATATCAACAACAATATCACCAACAATATCAACAACAATACCAACAACAATATCAACAACAATATCAACAACAATATCACCAACAATATCAACAACAATAACAATAACAATATCAACAACAATATCACCAACAATATCTCCAACAATATCAACAACAATATTACCAATATCACCAACAATATCAACAACAATACCAATAACAATATCACCAACAATATCACCAACAATATCAACAACAATATCACCAACAATATCAACAACAATACCAAAAACAATAACACTACAATACCAACAACAATATCACCACGAATATCACCAACAATATTAACAACAATACCAATAACAATACCAATAACAATATCACCAACAATATCATCAACTATATCAACAACAATATCACCAACAAAATCAACAATAAATACCAACAACAATATCACCAACAATATCAACAAACATATCAACAACAATATCTCCAAAATCACCAAAAATATCACCAACAATATCACCAACAATATCAACAACAATATCACTAACAATATCACCAACTATATCGCAAACAATATCAACAACAATACCCCCAACAATATCAATAACAATACCAATAACAATATCAACGACAATATCACCAACAATATCACCAACAATATCAACAACAATACCAATAACAATATCAACAACAATATCACCAACAATATCACCAACAATATCAACAACAATATCAACAACAATATCAGCAATATCACCAACAATATCAACAACAATATCAACAACAATATCAATAACAATATCACCAACAATATCAACAACAATACCAATAACAATATCAACAACAATATCAACAACAATATCATCAACAATATCAACAACAATACCAATAACAATATCAACAACAATATCACCAACAATATCACCAACAATATCAACAAGAATACCAATAACAATATCAACAACAATATCAGCAATATCACCAACAATATCAACAACAATATCAATAACAATATCACCAACAATATCAACAACAATACCAATAACAATATCAACAACAATATCAACAACAATATCATCAACAATACCAATAACAATATCAACAACAATATCACCAACAATATCACCAACAATATCAACAACAATACCAATAACAATATCAACAACAATATCACCAACAATATCACCAACAAATATCACCAACAAACATCACCAACAATATCAACAACAATATCACTAACAATATCACCAACTATATCGCAAACAATATCAACAACAATACCCCCAACAATATCAATAACAATACCAATAACAATATCAACGACAATATCACCAACAATATCAACAACAATATCACCAGCAATATCACCAACAATATCAACAACAATACCAACAACAATATCATCAACAATATCAACAACAATATCAACAACAATATCACAAACAATATCAACAACAATATCACCAACAATATCAACAACATTATCAACAACAATATCACCAACAATATCAACAGCAATACCAACAACAATATCACAACAATACGAACAACAATATCAACAACAATATCAACAATACCAACAACAATATCACCAACAATATCAACAACAATACCAATAACAATATCAACAACAATATCACCAACAATATCAACAACAATATCACCAACAATATCACCAACAATATCAACAACAATATCAACAACAATATCACCAATATCACCAACAATATCTACAACAATACCAACAACAATATCAACAACAATATCACCAACAATATCAACAACAATACCAATAACAATATCAACAACAATATCAACAACAATATCATCTACAATATCAACAACAATACCAATAACAATATCAACAACAATATCACCAACAATATCTCCAACAATATCAACAACAATATCAACAACAATATCACCAACAATATCACCAACAATATCAACAACAATATCAACAATATCACCAACAATATCAACAACAATATCAACAACAATATCACCAACAATATCAACAGCAATACCAACAACAATATCACAACAATACCAACAACAATATCAACAACAATATCACCAACAATATCACCAATATCACCAACAATATCAACAACAATACCAACAACAATATCAACAACAATACCATAACAATATCAACAACAATACCAACAACAATATCATCAACAATATCAGCAACAATACCAATAACAATATCAACAACAATATCACCAACAATATCAACAACAATATCAACAACAATATTACCAATATCATCAACAATATCAACAACAATACCAATAACAATATCAACAACAATATCACCAACAATATCACCAACAATATCAACAACAATATCACCAACAATATCACCAACAATATCAACAACAATACCAATAACAATACCAATAACAATATCACCAACAATATCATCAACAATATCAACAACAATATCACCAACAATATCAACAACAAAAACCAACAACAATATCACCAACAATATCAACAAAATTATCAACAACAATATCTCCAATATCACCAACAATATCACCAACAACATCAACAACAATATCACCAACAATATCACCAATGTCACCAACAATATCAACAACAATATCACTAACAATATCAACAACAATATCAACAACTATATCACCAACATTATCAACAACAATATCACCAATATCACCAACAATATCAACAATAATATCACCAACAATATCAACAACAATATCACAAATATCACCAGCAATATCAACAACAATATCAATAACAATATCAACAACAAATATCAACAACAAATATCGCCAACAAATATCACCAACAATATCACCAACAATATCAACAACAATATCAACAACACTATCACCAACAATATCAACAACAATATCAACAGCAATATCACCAACAATATCAACAACAATATCACCAACAATATCACCAACAATATCACAAACAATATCAACAACAATATCACCAACAATATCAACAACAATATCAACAGTATCACCAACAATATCACCAACAATATCAACAATATCAACAACAATATCACCAACAATATCACCAACAAATATCACCAACAATATCAACAACAATATCAACAACAATATCACCAACAATATCAACAACAATATCACCAACAATAACAACAATATCAACAACAATATCACCAACAATATCACCAACAAATATCACCAAAAATATCACAAACAATATCAACAACAATATCACCAACAATATCAACAACAAATATCACCAACAAAATCAACAACAATATCAACAACAATATCACCAACAATATCACCATCAATATCAACAGTATCACCAACAATATCACCAACAATATCAACAATATCAACAACAATATCACCAACAATATCAACAACAATATCACCAACAATATCAACAACATCACCAACAATATCACCAACGAGTTCACCAATAATTTCAACAACATCACCAATAATATCACCAACGATATCACCAACAATATCACCAACAACATTACCAACAATATCACCAACAATATAATCAAAAATATCACCAACAATATCACCAACAAATATCACCAACAATATCAACAACAATATCACTAACAATATCACCAACAATATCGCAAACAATATCAACAACAATACCCCCAACAATATTAACAACAATACCAATAAGAATATCAACGACAATATCACCAAGAAGATCACCAACAATATCAACAACAATATCACCAACAATATCGCAAACAATATCAACAACAATTTCACCAACAATATCAACAACATCAACAATATCACCAACAATATCAACAACAATATCAAAAACAATATCGCCAACAATATCAAAAGCAATACCAACAACAATATCACAACAATACGAACAACAATATCAACAACAATATCAACAATAACAACAACAATATCACCAACAATATCAACAACAATACCAATAACAATATCAACAACAATATCACCAACAATATCACCAACAACATCACCAACAATATCAACAACAATACCAACAACAATATCACCAATATCACTAACAATATCAACAACAATACCTATAACAATGTCAACAACAATATCAACAACAATATCACCAACAATATCAACAACAATACCAACAACAATATCAACAACAATATCAACAACAATATCACCAACAATATCAACAACAATAACAATAACAATATCAACAACAATATCACCAACAATATCTCCAACAATATCAACAACAATATTACCAATATCACCAACAATATCAACAACAATACCAATAACAATATCACCAACAATATCACCAACAATATCAACAACAATATCACCAACAATATCAACAACAATACCAAAAACAATAACACTACAATACCAACAACAATATCACCACGAATATCACCAACAATATTAACAACAATACCAATAACAATACCAATAACAATATCACCAACAATATCATCAACTATATCAACAACAATATCACCAACAAAATCAACAATAAATACCAACAACAATATCACCAACAATATCAACAAACATATCAACAACAATATCTCCAAAATCACCAAAAATATCACCAACAATATCACCAACAATATCACCAACAATATCAACAACAATATCAACAACAATATCACCAATATCACCAACAATATCAACAACAATACCAATAACAATGTCAACAACAATATCAACAACAATATCACCAACAATATCACCAACAATATCAACAACAATATCAACAGCAATATCACCAACAATATCACCAACAATATCAACAACAATATCACCAACAATATCACCAACAATATCACCAACAAATATCACCAAAAATATCACAAACAATATCAACAACAATATCACCAACAATATCACCAACAATATCAACAACAAATATCACCAACAAAATCAACAACAATATCACCAACAAAATCAACAACAATATCAATAGCAATATCACCAACAATATCACCATCAATATCAACAGTATCACCAACAATATCACCAACAATATCAACAATATCAACAACAATATCACCAACAATATCACCAACAATATCAACAACATCACCAACAATATCACCAATGAGTTCACCAATAATATCAACAACATCACCAAGAATATCAACAATATCACCGACAATATCACCAACAACATTACCAACAATATCACCAACAATATAATCAACAATATCACCAACAATATCACCAACAAATATCACCAACAATATCAACAACAATATCACTAACAATATCACCAACAATATCGCAAACAATATCAACAACAATACCCCCAACAATATCAACAACAATACCTATAACAATATCAACGACAATATCACCAACAATATCACCAACAATATCAACAACAATATCACCAACAATATCACCAACAATATCAACAACAATACCAACAACAATATCACCAACAATATCAACAACAATATCACCAACAATATCACCAACAATATCAAAAACAAGATCTCCAACAATATCAACAACAATATCAACAATATCGCCAACAAGATCAACAACAATATCAACAACAATATCACCAACAATATCAACAGCAATACCAACAACAATATCACAACAATACGAACAACAATATCAACAACAATATCAACAATACCAACAACAATATCACCAACAATATCAACAACAATACCAAGAACAATATCAACAACAATATCACCAACAATATCACCAACAATATCACCAACAATATCACCAACAATATCAACAACAATATCAACAACAATATCACCAATATCACCAACAATATCAACAACAATACCAATAACAATGTCAACAACAATATCAACAACAATATCACCAACAATATCACCAACAATATCACCAACAATATCACCAACAATATCAACAACAATATCACCAACAATATCAACAGCAATACCAACAACAATATCACAACAATACCAACAACAATATCAACAAAAATATCACCAACAATATCACCAATATCACCAACAATATCAACAACAATACCAACAACAATATCAACAACAATACCAATAACAATATCAACAACAATACCAACAACAATATCATCAACAATATCAGCAACAATACCAATAACAATATCAACAACAATATCACCAACAATATCAACAACAATATCAACAACAATATTACCAATATCATCAACAATATCAACAACAATACCAATAACAATATCAACAACAATATCACCAACAATATCACCAACAATATCAACAACAATATCACCAACAATATCACCAACAATATCAACAACAATACCAATAACAATACCAATAACAATATCACCAACAATATCATCAACAATATCAACAACAATATCACCAACAATATCAACAACAAAAACCAACAACAATATCACCAACAATATCAACAAAATTATCAACAACAATATCTCCAATATCACCAACAATATCACCAACAACATCAACAACAATATCACCAACAATATCACCAATGTCACCAACAATATCAACAACAATATCACTAACAATATCAACAACAATATCACAAATATCACCAGCAATATCAACAACAATATCAATAACAATATCAACAACAAATATCAACAACAAATATCGCCAACAAATATCACCAACAATATCACCAACAATATCAACAACAATATCAACAACACTATCACCAACAATATCAACAACAATATCAACAGCAATATCACCAACAATATCAACAACAATATCACCAACAATATCACCAACAATATCACAAACAATATCAACAACAATATCACCAACAATATCAACAACAATATCAACAGTGTCACCAACAATATCACCAACAATATCAACAATATCAACAACAATATCACCAACAATATCACCAACAAATATCACCAAAAATATCAACAACAATATCAACAACAATATCACCAACAATATCAACAACAATATCACCAACTATATCACCAACAATAACAACAATATCAACAACAATATCACCAACAATATCACCAACAAATATCACCAAAAATATCACAAACAATATCAACAACAATATCACCAACAATATCAACAACAAATATCACCAACAAAATCAACAACAATATCAACAACAATATCACCAACAATATCACCATCAATATCAACAGTATCACCAACAATATCACCAACAATATCAACAACAATATCACCAACAATATCAACAACAATATCACCAACAATATCAACAACATCACCAACAATATCACCAACGAGTTCACCAATAATTTCAACAACATCACCAATAATATCACCAACGATATCACCAACAATATCACCAACAACATTACCAACAATATCACCAACAATATAATCAAAAATATCACCAACAATATCACCAACAAATATCACCAACAATATCAACAACAATATCACTAACAATATCACCAACAATATCGCAAACAATATCAACAACAATACCCCCAACAATATTAACAACAATACCAATAACAATATCAACGACAATATCACCAAGAAGATCACCAACAATATCAACAACAATATCACCAACAATATCACCAACAATATCAACAACAATACCAACAACAATATCAACAACAATATCACCAACAATGTCGCAAACAATATCAACAACAATTTCACCAACAATATCAACAACATCAACAATATCACCAACAATATCAACAACAATATCAAAAACAATATCACCAACAATATCAAAAGCAATACCAACAACAATATCACAACAATACGAACAACAATATCAACAACAATATCAACAATAACAACAACAATATCACCAACAATATCAACAACAATACCAATAACAATATCAACAACAATATCACCAACAATATCACCAACAATATCACCAACAATATCAACAACAATACCAACAACAATATCACCAATATCACTAACAATATCAACAACAATACCTATAACAATGTCAACAACAATATCAACAACAATATCACCAACAATATCAACAACAATACCAATAACAATATCAACAACAATATCAACAACAATATCACCAACAATATCAACAACAATAACAATAACAATATCAACAACAATATCACCAACAATATCTCCAACAATATCAACAACAATATTACCAATATCACCAACAATATCAACAACAATACCAATAACAATATCACCAACAATATCACCAACAATATCAACAACAATATCACCAACAATATCAACAACAATACCAAAAACAATAACACAACAATACCAACAACAATATCACCACGAATATCACCAACAATATTAACAACAATACCAATAACAATACCAATAACAATATCACCAACAATATCATCAACTATATCAACAACAATATCACCAACAAAATCAACAATAAATACCAACAACAATATCACCAACAATATCAACAAACATATCAACAACAATATCTCCAAAATCACCAAAAATATCACCAACAACATCAACAACAATATCACCAACAATATCACCAATGTCACCAACAATATCGCAAACAATATCAACAACAATACCCCCAACAATATCACCAACAATAGCAACAACAATATCACCAACAATATCACCAACAATATCAACAACAATATCAACAGCAATATCACCAACAATATCACCAACAATATCAACAACAATATCACCAACAATATCACCAACAATATCACCAACAAATATCACCAAAAATATCACAAACAATATCAACAACAATATCACCAACAATATCACCAACAATATCAACAACAAATATCACCAACAAAATCAACAACAATATCACCAACAAAATCAACAACAATATCAACAACAATATCACCAACAATAGCAACAACAATATCAACAGTATCACCAACAATATCACCAACAATATCAACAATATCAACAACAATATCACCAACAATATCACCAACAATATCAACAACATCACCAACAATATCACCAACGAGTTCACCAATAATATCAACAACATCACCAAGAATATCAACAACAATATCACCGACAATATCACCAACAACATTACCAACAATATCACCAACAATATAATCAACAATATCACCAACAATATCACCAACAAATATCACCAACAATATCAACAACAATATCACTAACAATATCACCAACAATATCGCAAACAATATCAACAACAATACCCCCAACAATATCAACAACAATACCAATAACAATATCAACGACAATATCACCAACAATATCACCAACAATATCAACAACAATATCACCAACAATATCACCAACAATATCAACAACAATACCAACAACAATATCACCAACAATATCAACAACAATATCACCAACAATATCACCAACAATATCAACAACAAGATCACCAACAATATCAACAACAATATCAACAATATCACCAACAAGATCAACAACAATATCAACAACAATATCACCAACAATATCAACAGCAATACCAACAACAATATCACAACAATACGAACAACAATATCAACAACAATATCAACAATACCAACAACAATATCACCAACAATATCAACAACAATACCAAGAACAATATCAACAACAATATCACCAACAATATCAACAACAATACCAAGAACAATATCAACAACAATATCACCAACAATATCGCCAACAATATCACCAACAATATCAACAACAATATCAACAACAATATCACCAATATCACCAACAATATCAACAACAATACCAATAACAATGTCAACAACAATATCAACAACAATATCACCAACAATATCAGCAACAATACCAATAACAATATCAACAACAATATCAACAACAATATCACCAACAATATCAACAACAATACCAATAACAATATCAACAACAATATCACCAACAATATCACCAACAATATCACCAACAATATCAACAACAATATTACCAATATCACCAACAATATCAACAACAATACCAATAGCAATATCACCAACAATATCACCAACAATATCAACAACAATATCACCAACAATATCATCAACAATATCACCAACAATATCAACAACAATACCAAAAACAATATCACAACAATACCAACATCAATATCACCACGAATAACACCAACAATATCAACAACAATACCAATAACAATACTAATAACAATATCACCAAAAATATCATCAACAATATCAACAACAATATCACCAACAATATCAACAACAAATACCAACAACAATATCACCAACAATATCAACAAACATATCAACAACAATATCTCCAAAATCACCAACAATATCACCAACAACATCAACAACAATATCACCAACAATATCACCAATGTCACCAACGATATCAACAACAATATCAACAACAATATCAACAACAATACCAATAACAATATCAACAACAATATCATCAACAATATCACCAACAATATAAACAACAATATCAACAGCAATATCACCAACAATATCACCAACAATATCAACAACAATATCACCTACAATATCACCAACAATATCATCAACAATATCAACAATATCACCAACAATATCTACAACAATATCAACAATAATATCACCAACAATATCAACAGCAATACCAACAACAATATCACAACAATACCAACAACAATATCAACAACAATATCAACAATACCAACAACAATATCACCACGAATATCACCAACAATATCAACAACAATACCAATAACAATACCAATAACAATATCACCAACAATATCATCAACAATATCAACAACAATATCACCAACAATATCAACAACAAATACCAACAACAATATCTCCAACAATATCAACAAAAATATCAACAACATCTCCAAAATCAGCAACAGATATCACCAACAACATCAACAACAATATCACCAACAATATCACCAATGTCACAAACAATATCAACAACAATATCACTAACAATATCAACAACAATATCAACAACTGTATCACCAACATTATCAACAACAATATCACCAACAATATCAACAACAGTATCACTAACAATATCAACAACAATATAACCAATATCACCAACAATATCACCAACAATATCAACAACAATACCAATAACAATATCAACAACAAATATCACCAACAAATATCACCAACAAATATCACCAACAATATCACCAACAATATCAACAACAATATCAACAACAATATCAACAACAATATCACCAACAATATCAACAACAATATCAACAACAATACCAACAACAATATCACCAACAATATCACCAACAAATATCACCAAAAATATCACAAACAATATCAACAACAATATCACCAACAATATCAACAACAATATCAACAGTATCACCAACAATATCACCAACAATATCAACAATATCAACAACAATATCACCAACAATATCAACAACAAATATCACCAAAAATATCACAATCAATATCAACAGCAATATCACCAACAATATCAACAACAATATCACCAACTATATCACCAACAATAACACCAATATCAACAACAATATCACCAACAATATCACCAACAAATATCACCAGAAATATCACAAACAATATCAACAACAATATCACCAACAATATCAACAACAATATCAACAACAAATATCACCAACAATATCAACAACAATATCACCAACAATATCAACAATATGAACAACAATATCACCAGCAATATCACCAACAATATCAACAACCTCACCAACAATATCACCAAAAACATCAACAACAATATCACCAACGAGTTCACCAGTAATATCAACAACATCACCAATAATATCACCAACGATATCACCAACAATATCACCAACAACATCACCAACAATATCACCAACAATATAATCAACAATATCACCAACAATATCACCAACAAATATCACCAACAAATATCACCAACAATATCAACAACAATATCACTAACAATATCACCAACAATATCGCAAACAATATCAACAACAATACCCCCAACAATATCAACAACAATACCAATAACAATATCAACGACAATATCACCAACATTATCACCAACAATATCAACAACAATATCACCAACAATATCATCAACAATATCAACAACAATACCAACAACAATATCACCAACAATATCAACAACAATATCACCAACAATATCGCAAACAATATAAACAACAATATCAGCAACAATATCAACAACAATATCAACAATATCACCAACAATATCAACAACAATATCAACAACAATATCACCAACAATATCAACAGCAATACCAACAACAATATCACAACAATACGAACAACAAAATCAACAACAATATCAACAATACCAACAACAATATCACCAACAATATCAACAACAATACCAATAACAATATCAACAACAATATCACCAACAATTTCAACAACAATATCACCAACAATATCACCAACAATATCAACAACAATATCAACAACAATATCACCAATATCACCAACAATATCAACAACAATACCAACAACAATATCAACAACAATATCACCAACAATATCAACAACAATACCAATAACAATATCAACAACAATATCAACAACAATATCACCAACAATATCAACAACAATACCAATAACAATATCAACAACAATATCACCAACAATATCAACAACAATACCAGCAACAATATCACCAACAATATCAACAGCAATATCAACAACAATACCAATAACAATATCAACAACAATATCACCAACAATATCACCAACAATATCAGCAACAATATCACCAACAATATTAACAACAATACTAAAAACAATATCACAACAATACCAACAACAATATCACCATGAATATCACCAACAATATCAACAACAACACCAATAACAATACCAATAACAATATCACCAACAATATCATCAACAATATCAACAACAAATACCAACAACAATATCTCCAACAATATCAACAAAAATATCAACAACATCTCCAAAATCAGCAACAGATATCACCAACAACATCAACAACAATATAACCAACAATATCACCAATGTCACAAACAATATCAACAACAATATCACTAACAATATCAACAACAATATCAACAACTGTATCACCAACATTATCAACAACAATATCACCAACAATATCAACAACAGTATCACTAACAATATCAACAACAATATCACCAATATCACCAACAATATCACCAACAATATGAAAAACAATACCAATAACAATATCAACAACAAATATCACCAACAAATATCACCAACAAATATCACCAACAAATATCACCAACAATATCACCAACAATATCAACAGCAATATCAACAACAATATCAACAACAATATCACCAACAATATCAACAACAATATCAACAACAATACCAACAACAATATCGCCAACAATATCACCAACAAATAACTCCAAAAATATCACAAACAATATCAACAACAATATCACCAACAATATCAACAACAATATCAACAGTATCCCCAACAATATCACCAACAATATCAACAATATCAACAACAATATCACCAACAATATCACCAACAAATATCAACAAAAATATCACAATCAATATCAACAGCAATATCACCAACAATATCAACAACAATATCACCAACTATATCACCAACAATAACACCAATATCAACAACAATATCACCAACAATATCACCAACAAATATCACCAGAAACATCACAAACAATATCAACAACAATATCACCAACAATATCAGCAACAATATCAACAACAAATATCACCAACAATATCAACAACAATATCACCAACAATATCACCATCAATATCAACAGTATCACCAACAATATCACCAACAATATCAACAATATCAACAACAATATCACCAACAATATCACCAACAATATCAACAACCTCACCAACAATATCACCAAAAACATCAACAATAATATCACCAACGAGTTCACCAGTAATATCAACAACATCACCAATAATATCACCAACGATATCACCAACAATATCACCAACAACATCACCAACAATATCACCAACAATATAATCAACAATATCACCAACAATATCACCAACAAATATCACCAACAAATATCACCAACAATATCAACAACAATATCACTAACAATATCACCAACAATATCGCAAACAATATCAACAACAATACCCCCAACAATATCAACAACAATACCAATAACAATATCAACGACAATATCACCAACATTATCACCAACAATATCAACAACAATATCACCAACAATATCATCAACAATATCAACAACAATACCAACAACAATATCACCAACAATATCAACAACAATATCACCAACAATATCGCAAACAATATCAACAACAATATCAACAACAATATCAACAACAATATCAACAATATCACCAACAATATCAACAACAATATCACCAACAATATCAACAGCAATACCAACAACAATATCACAACAATACGAACAACAAAATCAACAACAATATCAACAATACCAACAACAATATCACCAACAATATCAACAACAATACCAATAACAATATCAACAACAATATCACCAACAATTTCAACAACAATATCACCAATATCACCAACAATATCAACAACAATACCAACAACAATATCAACAACAATATCACCAACAATATCAACAACAATACCAATAACAGTATCAACAACAATATCAACAACAATATCACCAACAATATCAACAACAATACCAATAACAATATCAACAACAATATCACCAACAATATCAACAACAATACCAGCAACAATATCACCAACAATATCAACAACAATATCAACAACAATACCAATAACAATATCAACAACAATATCACCAACAATATCACCAACAATATCAGCAACAATATCACCAACAATATCAACAACAATACTAAAAACAATATCACAACAATACCAACAACAATATCACCATGAATATCACCAACAATATCAACAACAACACCAATAACAATACCAATAACAATATCACCAACAATATCATCAACAATATCAACAACAATATCACCAACAATATCAACAACAAATACCAATAACAATATAACCAACAATATCAACAATAATATCAACAACAATATCTCCAATATCACCAACAATATCACCAACAACATCAACAACAATGTCACCAACAATATCACCAATGTCACCAACAATATCAACAACAATATCACTAACATTATCAACAACAAATACCAATAACAATATCACCAACAATATCAACAAAAATATCAACAACAATATCTCCAATATCAGCAACAAATATCACCAACAACATCAACAACAATATCACCAACAATATCACCAATGTCACAAACAATATCAACAACAATATCATTAACAATATCAACAACAATATCAACAACTATATCACCAACATTATCAACAACAATATCACCAACAATATCAACAACAATATCATCAACAATATCAACAACAATATCACCAATATCACCAACAATATCACCAACAATATCAACAACAATACCAATAACAATATCAACAACAAATATCACCAACAATATCACCAACAAATATCACCAACAATATCAACAACAATATCACTAACAATATCACCAACAATATCGCAAACAATATCAACAACAATACCCCCAACAATATCAACAACAATACCAATAACAATATCAACGACAATATCACCAACAATATCACCAACAATATCAACAACAATATCACTAACAATATCACCAACAATATCTACAACAATACCAACAACAATATCACCAACAATATCAACAACAATATCACCAACAATATCGCAAACAATATCAACAACAAGATCACCAACAATATCAACAACAATATCAACAATATCACCAACAAGATCAACAACAATATCAACAACAATATCACCAACAATATCAACAGCAATACCAACAACAATATCACAACAATACGAACAACAATATCAACAACAATATCAACAATACCAACAACAATATCACCAACAATATCAACAACAATACCAAGAACAATATCAACAACAATATCACCAACAATATCACCAACAATATCACCAACAATATCACCAACAATATCAACAACAATATCACCAATATCACCAACAATATCAACAACAATACCAATAACAATGTCAACAACAATATCAACAACAATATCACCAACAATATCAACAACAATACCAATAACAATATCAACAACATTATCAACAACAATATCACCAACAATATCAACAACAATACCAATAACAATATCAACAACAATATCACCAACAATATCACCAACAATATCACCAACAATATCAACAACAATATTACCAATATCACCAACAATATCAACAACAATACCAATAACAATATCACCAACAATATCACCAACAATATCAACAACAATATCACCAACAATATCATCAACAATATCACCAACAATATCAACAACAATACCAAAAACAATGTCACAGCAATACCAACAACAATATCACCACGAATAACACCAACAATATCAACAACAATACCAATAACAATACTAATAACAATATCACCAACAATATCATCAACAATATCAACAACAATATCACCAACAATATCAACAACAAATACCAACAACAATATCACCAACAATATCAACAAACATATCAACAACAATATCTCCAAAATCACCAACAATATCACCAACAACATCAACAACAATATCACCAACAATATCACCAATGTCACCAACGATATCAACAACAATATCAACAACAATATCAACAACAATACCAATAACAATATCAACAACAATATCATCAACAATATCACCAACAATATCAACAACAATATCAACAGCAATATCACCAACAATATCACCAACAATATCAACAACAATATCACCAACAATATCACCAACAATATCAACAACAATATCAACAATATCACCAACAATATCTACAACAATGTCAACAATAATATCACCAACAATATCAACAGCAATACCAACAACAATATCACAACAATACGAACAACAATATCAACAACAATATCAACAATACCAACAACAATATCACCACGAATATCACCAACAATATCAACAACAATACCAATAACAATACCAATAACAATATCACCAACAATATCATCAACAATATCAACAACAATATCACCAACAATATCAACAACAAATACCAACAACAATATCTCCAACAATATCAACAAAAATATCAACAACATCTCCAAAATCAGCAACAGATATCACCAACAACATCAACAACAATATCACCAACAATATCACCAATGTCACAAACAATATCAACAACAATATCACTAACAATATCAACAACAATATCAACAACTGTATCACCAACATTATCAACAACAATATCACCAACAATATCAACAACAGTATCACTAACAATATCAACAACAATATCACCAATATCACCAACAATATCACCAAAAATATCAACAACAATACCAATAACAATATCAACAACAAATATCACCAACAAATATCACCA
Source organism: Chiloscyllium plagiosum (assembly GCF_037043375.1). Classification (NCBI taxonomy): domain Eukaryota; kingdom Metazoa; phylum Chordata; class Chondrichthyes; order Orectolobiformes; family Hemiscylliidae; genus Chiloscyllium; species Chiloscyllium plagiosum. Next base: position 13,404,255 of record NW_028270164.1, read on the forward strand.
ACAAATATCACCAACAATATCACCAACAATATCAACAACAATATCAACAACAATATCAACAACAATATCACCAACAATATCAACAACAATATCAACAACAATACCAACAACAATATCACCAACAATATCACCAACAAATATCACCAAAAATATCACAAACAATATCAACAACAATATCACCAACAATATCAACAACAATATCAACAGTATCACCAACCAAATCACCAACAATATCAACAATATCAACAACAATATCACCAACAATATCACCAACAAATATCACCAAAAATATCACAATCAATATCAACAGCAATATCACCAACAATATCAACAACAATATCACCAACTATATCACCAACAATAACACCAATATCAACAACAATATCACCAACAATATCACCAACAAATATCACCAGAAACATCACAAACAATATCAACAACAATATCACCAACAATATCACCAACAATATCAACAACAAATATCACCAACAATATCAACAACAATATCACCAACAATATCACCATCAATATCAACAGTATCACCAACAATATCACCAACAATATCAACAATATCAACAACAATATCACCAACAATATCACCAACAATATCAACAACCTCACCAACAATATCACCAAAAACATCAACAATAATATCACCAACGAGTTCACCAGTAATATCAACAACATCACCAATAATATCACCAACGATATCACCAACAATATCACCAACAACATCACCAACAATATCACCAACAATATAATCAACAATATCACCAACAATATCACCAACAAATATCACCAACAAATATCACCAACAATATCAACAACAATATCACTAACAATATCACCAACAATATCGCAAACAATATCAACAACAATACCCCCAACAATATCAACAACAATACCAATAACAATATCAACGACAATATCACCAACATTATCACCAACAATATCAACAACAATATCACCAACAATATCATCAACAATATCAACAACAATACCAACAACAATATCACCAACAATATCAACAACAATATCACCAACAATATCGCAAACAATATCAACAACAATATCAACAACAATATCAACAACAATATCAACAATATCACCAACAATATCAACAACAATATCAACAACAATATCACCAACAATATCAACAGCAATACCAACAACAATATCACAACAATACGAACAACAAAATCAACAACAATATCAACAATACCAACAACAATATCACCAACAATATCAACAACAATACCAATAACAATATCAACAACAATATCACCAACAATTTCAACAACAATATCACCAACAATATCACCAACAATATCAACAACAATATCAACAACAATATCACCAATATCACCAACAATATCAACAACAATACCAACAACAATATCAACAACAATATCACCAACAATATCAACAACAATATCAACAACAATATCTCCAACAATATCAACAGCAATACCAACAACAATATCACAACAATACGAACAACAAAATCAACAACAATATCAACAATACCAACAACAATATCACCAACAATATCAACAACAATACCAATAACAATATCAACAACAATATCACCAACAATTTCAACAACAATATCACCAACAATATCACCAACAATATCAACAACAATATCAACAACAATATCACCAATATCACCAACAATATCAACAACAATACCAACAACAATATCAACAACAATATCACCAACAATATCAACAACAATACCAATAACAATATCAACAACAATATCAACAACAATATCACCAACAATATCAACAACAATACCAATAACAATATCAACAACAATATCACCAACAATATCAACAACAATACCAGCAACAATATCACCAACAATATCAACAACAATATCAACAACAATACCAATAACAATATCAACAACAATATCACCAACAATATCACCAACAATATCAGCAACAATATCACCAACAATATCAACAACAATACTAAAAACAATATCACAACAATACCAACAACAATATCACCATGAATATCACCAACAATATCAACAACAACACCAATAACAATACCAATAACAATATCACCAACAATATCATCAACAATATCAATAACAATATCACCAACAATATCAACAACAAATACCAATAACAATATAACCAACAATATCAACAAAAATATCAACAACAATATCTCCAATATCACCAACAATATCACCAACAACATCAACAACAATGTCACCAACAATATCACCAATGTCACCAACAATATCAACAACAATATCACTAACATTATCAACAACAAATACCAATAACAATATCACCAACAATATCAACAAAAATATCAACAACAATATCTCCAATATCAGCAACAAATATCACCAACAACATCAACAACAATATCACCAACAATATCACCAATGTCACAAACAATATCAACAACAATATCACTAACAATATCAACAACAATATCAACAACTATATCACCAACATTATCAACAACAATATCACCAACAATATCAACAACAATATCACCAACAATATCAACAACAATATCACCAATATCACCAACAATATCACCAACAATATCAACAACAATACCAATAACAATATCAACAACAAATATCACCAACAATATCACCAACAATATCACCAACAATATCAACAACAATATCAACAACAATATCAACAACAATATCACCAACAATATCAACAACAATATCAACAACAATACCAACAACAATATCACCAACAATATCACCAACAAATATCACCAAAAATATCACAAACAATATCAACAACAATATCACCAACAATATCAACAACAATATCAACAGTATCACCAACAATATCACCAACAATATCAACAATATCAACAACAATATCACCAACAATATCACCAACAAATATCACCAAAAATATCACAAACAATATCAACAGCAATATCACCAACAATATCAACAACAATATCACCAACTATATCACCAACAATCACAACAATATCAACAACAATATCACCAACAATATCACCAACAAATATCACCAAAAATATCACCAACAATATCAACAACAATATCACCAACAATATCACCAACAATATCAACAACAAATATCACCAACAATATCAACAACAATATCAACAACAATATCACCAACAATATCACCATCAATATCAACAGTATCACCAACAATATCACCAAAAATATCAACAATATCAACAACAATATCACCAACAATATCACCAACAATATCAACAACCTCACCAACAATATCACCAACGAGTTCACCAATAATATCAACAACATCACCAATAATATCACCAACGATATCACCAACAATATCACCAACAACATCACCAACAATATCACCAACAATATAATCAACAATATCACCAACAATATCACCAACAAATATCACCAACAAATATCACCAACAATATCAACAACAAAATCACTAACAATATCACCAACAAATATCGCAAACAATATCAACAACAATACCCCCAACAATATCAACAATACCAATAATAATATCAATGACAATATCACCAACATTATCAACAAAAATATCAACATTATCAACAACAATATCTCCAATATCAGCAACAATATCAGCAACAATATCAACAACAATATCACTAACAATATCATCAACAATATCAACAACTATATCACCAACATTATCAACAACAATATCACCAACAATATCAACAACAATATCACCAACAATATCAACAACAATATCACCAACAATATCACCAACAATATCAACAACAATATCACCAATATCACCAACAATATCAACAACAATACCAACAACAATATCAACAACAACATCACCAATAATATCAACAACAATACCAATAACAATATCACCAACAATATCAACAACAATATCACCAACAATATCAACAACAATATCAACAACAATACTATAAACAATATCACAACAATACCAACAACAATATCATCACGAATATCACCAACAATATCAACAACAACACCAATAACAATACCAATAACAATATCACCAACAATATCATCAACAATATCAACAACATTATCACCAACAATATCAACAACAAATACCAATAACAATATCACCAACAATATCAACAAAAATATCACCAACAATATCAACAGCAATACCAACAACAATATCACAACAATACGAATAACAATATCAACAACAATATCACCAACAATATCAACAACAATATCACCAACAATATCAACAACAATATCAACAACAATATCAACAACAATATCACCAACATCACCAACAATATCAACAACAATACCAACAACAATATCAACAACAATATCACCAACAATATCAACAACAATACCAATAACAATATCAACAACAATATCAACAACAATATCACCAACAATATCAACAACAATACCAATAACAATATCAACAACAATATCACCAACAATATCACCAACAATATCAACAACAATATCAACAACAATAGTACCAATATCACCAACAATATCAACAACAATACCAATAACAATATCAACAACAATATCACCAACAATATCACCACAATATCAGCAACAATATCACCAACAATATCAACAACAATACTATAAACAATATCACAACAATACCAACAACAATATCATCACGAATATCACCAACAATATCAACAACAACACCAATAACAATACCAATAACAATATCACCAACAATATCACCAACAATATCAGCAACAATATCACCAACAATATCAACAACAATACTAAAAACAATATCACAACAATACCAACAACAATATCACCATGAATATCACCAACAATATCAACAACAACACCAATAACAATACCAATAACAATATCACCAACAATATCATCAACAATATCAATAACAATATCACCAACAATATCAACAACAAATACCAATAACAATATAACCAACAATATCAACAAAAATATCAACAACAATATCTCCAATATCACCAACAATATCACCAACAACATCAACAACAATGTCACCAACAATATCACCAATGTCACCAACAATATCAACAACAATATCACTAACATTATCAACAACAAATACCAATAACAATATCACCAACAATATCAACAAAAATATCAACAACAATATCTCCAATATCAGCAACAAATATCACCAACAACATCAACAACAATATCACCAACAATATCACCAATGTCACAAACAATATCAACAACAATATCACTAACAATATCAACAACAATATCAACAACTATATCACCAACATTATCAACAACAATATCACCAACAATATCAACAACAATATCACCAACAATATCAACAACAATATCACCAATATCACCAACAATATCACCAACAATATCAACAACAATACCAATAACAATATCAACAACAAATATCACCAACAATATCACCAACAATATCACCAACAATATCAACAACAATATCAACAACAATATCAACAACAATATCACCAACAATATCAACAACAATATCAACAACAATACCAACAACAATATCACCAACAATATCACCAACAAATATCACCAAAAATATCACAAACAATATCAACAACAATATCACCAACAATATCAACAACAATATCAACAGTATCACCAACAATATCACCAACAATATCAACAATATCAACAACAATATCACCAACAATATCACCAACAAATATCACCAAAAATATCACAAACAATATCAACAGCAATATCACCAACAATATCAACAACAATATCACCAACTATATCACCAACAATCACAACAATATCAACAACAATATCACCAACAATATCACCAACAAATATCACCAAAAATATCACCAACAATATCAACAACAATATCACCAACAATATCACCAACAATATCAACAACAAATATCACCAACAATATCAACAACAATATCAACAACAATATCACCAACAATATCACCATCAATATCAACAGTATCACCAACAATATCACCAAAAATATCAACAATATCAACAACAATATCACCAACAATATCACCAACAATATCAACAACCTCACCAACAATATCACCAACGAGTTCACCAATAATATCAACAACATCACCAATAATATCACCAACGATATCACCAACAATATCACCAACAACATCACCAACAATATCACCAACAATATAATCAACAATATCACCAACAATATCACCAACAAATATCACCAACAAATATCACCAACAATATCAACAACAAAATCACTAACAATATCACCAACAAATATCGCAAACAATATCAACAACAATACCCCCAACAATATCAACAATACCAATAATAATATCAATGACAATATCACCAACATTATCAACAAAAATATCAACATTATCAACAGCAATATCTCCAATATCAGCAACAATATCAGCAACAATATCAACAACAATATCACTAACAATATCATCAACAATATCAACAACTATATCACCAACATTATCAACAACAATATCACCAACAATATCAACAACAATATCACCAACAATATCAACAACAATATCACCAACAATATCACCAACAATATCAACAACAATATCACCAATATCACCAACAATATCAACAACAATACCAACAACAATATCAACAACAACATCACCAATAATATCAACAACAATACCAATAACAATATCACCAACAATATCAACAACAATATCACCAACAATATCAACAACAATATCAACAACAATACTATAAACAATATCACAACAATACCAACAACAATATCATCACGAATATCACCAACAATATCAACAACAACACCAATAACAATACCAATAACAATATCACCAACAATATCATCAACAATATCAACAACATTATCACCAACAATATCAACAACAAATACCAATAACAATATCACCAACAATATCAACAAAAATATCACCAACAATATCAACAGCAATACCAACAACAATATCACAACAATACGAATAACAATATCAACAACAATATCACCAACAATATCAACAACAATATCACCAACAATATCAACAACAATATCAACAACAATATCAACAACAATATCACCAACATCACCAACAATATCAACAACAATACCAACAACAATATCAACAACAATATCACCAACAATATCAACAACAATACCAATAACAATATCAACAACAATATCAACAACAATATCACCAACAATATCAACAACAATACCAATAACAATATCAACAACAATATCACCAACAATATCACCAACAATATCAACAACAATATCAACAACAATAGTACCAATATCACCAACAATATCAACAACAATACCAATAACAATATCAACAACAATATCACCAACAATATCACCACAATATCAGCAACAACATCACCAACAATATCAACAACAATACTATAAACAATATCACAACAATACCAACAACAATATCATCACGAATATCACCAACAATATCAACAACAACACCAATAACAATACCAATAACAATATCACCAACAATATCATCAACAATATCAACAACATTATCACCAACAATATCAACAACAAATACCAATAACAATATCACCAACAATATCAACATAAATATCAACAACAATATCTCCAATATCACCAACAATATCACCAACAACATCAACAACAATGTCACCAACAATATCACCAATGTCACCAACAATATCAACAACAATATCACTAACAATATCAACAACAATATCAACAACTACATCACCAACATTATCAACAACAATATCACCAACAATATCAACAACAATACCAATAACAATATCAACAACAATATCAACAATTTCATCAACAATATCAACAACAATACCAATAACAATATCAACAACAATATCACCAACAATATCACCAACAATATCAACAACAATATCAACAATAATATCAACAATATCACCAACAATATCAACAACAATATCAACAACAATATCACCAACAATATCAACAGCAATACCAACAACAATATCACAACAATACCAACAACAATATCAACAACAATATCAACAATACCAACAACAATATCACCAACAATATCAACAACAACACCAATAACAATATCAACAACAATATCACCAACAATATCAACAACAATATCACCAACAATATCACCAACAATATCACCAACAATATCAACAACAATATCAACAACAATATCACCAACAATATCAACAACAATACCAATAACAATACCAATAACAATATCAACAACAATATCATCAACAATATCAGCAACAATAGCAATAACAATATCAACAACAATATCACCAACAATATCACCAACAATACCAACAACAATAGCAACAACAATATCACCAACAATATCAACAACAATACCAATAACAATACCAATAACAATATCAACAACAATATCATCAACAATATCAGCAACAATAGCAATAACAATATCAACAACAATATCACCAACAATATCACCAACAATATCAACAACAATATCAACAACAATATCACCAACAATATCAACAACAATATCAACAACAATATCAACAACAATACTAAAGACAATATCACAACAATACCAACAACAATATCACCACGAATATCACCAATAATATCAACAACAATACCAATAACAATACCAATAACAATATCACCAACAATATCATCAACAATATCAACAACAATATCACCAACAATATCAACAACAAATACCAACAACAATATCACCAACAATATCAACAAAATTATCAACAACAATATCACCAACAATATCAACAACAATATCACCAACAATATCAACAACAATACTAAAGACAATATCACAACAATACCAACAACAATATCACCACGAATATCACCAATAATATCAACAACAATACCAATAACAATACCAATAACAATATCACCAACAATATCATCAACAATATCAACAACAATATCACCAACAATATCAACAACAATATCAACAACAATATCACCAACAATATCAACAGCAATACCAACAACAATATCACAACAATACCAACAACAATATCAACAACAATATCAACAATACCAACAACAATATCACCAACAATATCAACAACAACACCAATAACAATATCAACAACAATATCACCAACAATATCAACAACAATATCACCAACAATATCACCAACAATATCACCAACAATATCAACAACAATATCAACAACAATATTACCAATATCACCAACAATATCAACAACAATACCAACAACAATATCAACAACAATATCACCAACAATATCAACAACAATACCAATAACAATACCAATAACAATATCAACAACAATATCATCAACAATATCAGCAACAATACCAATAACAATATCAACAACAATATCACCAACAATATCACCAACAATATCAACAACAATATCAACAACAATATCACCAACAATATCAACAACAATATCACCAACAATATCAACAACAATACTAAAGACAATATCACAACAATACCAACAACAATATCACCACGAATATCACCAATAATATCAACAACAATACCAATAACAATACCAATAACAATATCACCAACAATATCATCAACAATATCAACAACAATATCACCAACAATATCAACAACAATATCAACAACAATATCACCAACAATATCAACAGCAATACCAACAACAATATCACAACAATACCAACAACAATATCAACAACAATATCAACAATACCAACAACAATATCACCAACAATATCAACAACAACACCAATAACAATATCAACAACAATATCACCAACAATATCAACAACAATATCACCAACAATATCACCAACAATATCACCAACAATATCAACAACAATATCAACAACAATATTACCAATATCACCAACAATATCAACAACAATACCAACAACAATATCAACAACAATATCACCAACAATATCAACAACAATACCAATAACAATACCAATAACAATATCAACAACAATATCATCAACAATATCAGCAACAATACCAATAACAATATCAACAACAATATCACCAACAATATCACCAACAATATCAACAACAATATCAACAACAATATCACCAACAATATCAACAACAATATCACCAACAATATCAACAAAATTATCAACAACAATATCTCCAATATCAGCAACAATATCAGCAACAACATCAACAACAATATCACCAACAATATCACCAATGTCACCAACAATATCAACAACAATATCACTAACAATATCATCAACAATAACAACAACTATATCACCAACATTATCAACAACAATATCACCAACAATATCAACAACAATATCACCAACAATATCAACAACAATATCACCAACAATATCACCAACAATATCAACAACAATATCACCAATATCACCAACAATATCAACAACAATACCAACAACAATATCAACAACAACATCACCAATAATATCAACAACAATACCAATAACAATATCACCAACAATATCAACAACAATATCACCAACAATATCAACAACAATATCAACAACAATATCAACAATGATATCAAGAACAATATCACCAACAATATCACCAACAATATCAACAACAATATCGCCAACAATATCACCAATATCACCAACAATATAAACAACAATATCAACAATAATATCAACAACAATACCAATAACGATATCAACAACAAATATCACCAACAAATATCACCAACAATATCAACAACAATATGAACAACAATATCACCAACAACAATACCAATAACAATATCAACAACAAATATCACCAAGAAATATCACCAACAATATCAACAACAATATCAACAACAATATCAACAACAACATCAACAACAAATATCACCAACAAGTATCACCAACAAATATCAACAACAATATGAACAACAATAAAACCAACAATATCACCAACAATATCACCAACAATATCAACAACAATATCACCAACAATATTCGCAACAATATCAACAATATCAACAACAATATCACCAACAATATCAACAACAATGTCAACAACAATACCAACAACAAGATCAACAACAATATCAACAACAATATCACCAACAGTATCAACAACAATATCAACAACAATATCAACAACAATATCACCAACAAATATCACCAACAATATCAACAACAATATCGCAAACAATATCAACAACAATACCAATAACAATATCAACAACAAATATCACCAACAAATATCACCAACAATATCAACAACAATACCAACAACAATATCAGCAACAATATCACCTATAATATCAACAACAATATCTACAACAAGATCAACAACAAGATCAACAACAATATCAACAACAATATCACCAACAATATCAACAACAATATCACCAACAATATCACCAATATCACCAACAATATCAACAACACTGTCACCAACAATATCACCAATGCCACCAACAATATCAACAACAATATCACTAACAATATCAACAACAATATCAACAACTACATCACCAACATTATCAACAACAATATCACCAACAATATCATCAACAATATCACCAACAATATCAACAACAATATCACCAATATCACCAACAATATCACCTACAATATCAACAACAATACCAATAACAATATCAACAACAAATATCACCAACAAATATCACCAACAATATCACCAACAATATCAACAACAATACCAATAACAATATCAACAACAAATACCACCAACAAATTTCACCAACAATATCAACAACAATATCAACAACTATATCACTAACAATATCAACAACAATATCAACAACAATATCACCAACAAATATCCCCAACAATATCACCAACAATATCAACAATATCAACAACAATATCAACAACAATATCACCAACAATATTAGCAACAATATGAACAATATCACCAACAATATCACCAACAATATCACCAACAATATCAACAACAATATCACCCACAATATCACCAACAAATATCACCAAAAATATCAAAAACAATATCAACAACAATATCACCAACAATATCAACAACAATATCACCAACAATATCACCAACAATATCAACAACAATATCACCAATATCACCAACAATATCAACAACAATACCAACAACAATATCAACAACAACATCACCAATAATATCAACAACAATACCAATAACAATATCACCAACAATATCAACAACAATATCACCAACAATATCAACAACAATATCAACAACAATATCAACAATGATATCAAGAACAATATCACCAACAATATCACCAACAATATCAACAACAATATCGCCAACAATATCACCAATATCACCAACAATATAAACAACAATATCAACAATAATATCAACAACAATACCAATAACGATATCAACAACAAATATCACCAACAAATATCACCAACAATATCAACAACAATATGAACAACAATATCACCAACAACAATACCAATAACAATATCAACAACAAATATCACCAAGAAATATCACCAACAATATCAACAACAATATCAACAACAATATCAACAACAACATCAACAACAAATATCACCAACAAGTATCACCAACAAATATCAACAACAATATGAACAACAATAAAACCAACAATATCACCAACAATATCACCAACAATATCAACAACAATATCACCAACAATATTCGCAACAATATCAACAATATCAACAACAATATCACCAACAATATCAACAACAATGTCAACAACAATACCAACAACAAGATCAACAACAATATCAACAACAATATCACCAACAGTATCAACAACAATATCAACAACAATATCAACAACAATATCACCAACAAATATCACCAACAATATCAACAACAATATCGCAAACAATATCAACAACAATACCAATAACAATATCAACAACAAATATCACCAACAAATATCACCAACAATATCAACAACAATACCAACAACAATATCAGCAACAATATCACCTATAATATCAACAACAATATCTACAACAAGATCAACAACAAGATCAACAACAATATCAACAACAATATCACCAACAATATCAACAACAATATCACCAACAATATCACCAATATCACCAACAATATCAACAACACTGTCACCAACAATATCACCAATGCCACCAACAATATCAACAACAATATCACTAACAATATCAACAACAATATCAACAACTACATCACCAACATTATCAACAACAATATCACCAACAATATCATCAACAATATCACCAACAATATCAACAACAATATCACCAATATCACCAACAATATCACCTACAATATCAACAACAATACCAATAACAATATCAACAACAAATATCACCAACAAATATCACCAACAATATCACCAACAATATCAACAACAATACCAATAACAATATCAACAACAAATACCACCAACAAATTTCACCAACAATATCAACAACAATATCAACAACTATATCACTAACAATATCAACAACAATATCAACAACACTATCACCAACAAATATCCCCAACAATATCACCAACAATATCAACAATATCAACAACAATATCAACAACAATATCACCAACAATATTAGCAACAATATGAACAATATCACCAACAATATCACCAACAATATCACCAACAATATCAACAACAATATCACCCACAATATCACCAACAAATATCAACAAAAATATCACAAACAATATCAACAACAATATCACCAACAATATCAACAACAATATCACCAACTATATCACCAACAATATCAACAACAATATCACGAACAATATTACCAACAAATATCACCAAAAGTATCACAAACAATATCAAACAATATCAACAACAATGTCACCAACAATATCACCATCAATATCAACAACAAATATCACCAACAATATCAACAACAATATCAACAACAATATCACCAACAATATCACCATCAATATCAACAGTATCACCAACAATATCACCAACAATATCAACAATATCAACAACAATATCACCAACAATATCACCAACAATATCAACAACATCACCAACAATATCACCAACAATATCACCAACATCAACAGCAATATCACCAACGAGTTCACCAATAATATGAACAACATCACCAACAATATCACCAACGATATCACCAACAATATCACCAATAATATTACCAACAACATCACCAACAATATCACCCCAGTCCAATACCAGCACCTCCACATCAAGGATATTACAGAACAGAACATGGGCTGCTGGATCTCCCAGGAATATATTGTCCAGCAGGGGACAGTGACCAGCTCAGTGTCTGGAACATTCCTTTACATTTGACAAGGATGAGAAAGGGGATCTCAGGAATATAGTCCCACCAACCTCAGCCTTTCAAATGCTTTAATAAGGATACAGGAGCATCAATGTCCAGGCGAGGATCCAAACACAAATTATGTTCAAGCTAGGTTGCTACCACATCGCTCCAGACAGGGGGAGTTAGAGAGAAATGAATTCAACAAAATCTATTGTTCACAACAAGCCGTGAGGTTCCATTGGTGAGGAGAGCTCTCTTGGTTGTCTGGAAGTGAGACCCAGATGAAGCTAAATATTTTCTGAGGTCTCAATAGGAAGTGAATATACTTGTGCAGTCTCTTCAACAATGTCACCAACAACAAGATCATCTTCAGAATCCAAGTCTGTCAGGAAAAGATAGAACAATTTCATGGTCAAAATTTCATTGATTCCAAGTGAGAGTCGCTGATTTAACATAAAGTGTACAATAATTTTCAATTTCAAATGACAATTTAACAAAATCGAAATGATGGCTGATTTTATACAGTGCTATTCTGTTACCTTCCTTACAATGTCGCTATTTATGTAATTGGAAATTCATAACAGGAAGTACCAACTTTCTGTTTGGAACGTTCCAGATTGAGATGCTGTTTTCAGCATTAAAATTCACTGCTCCATTATTTATCTCGGCTCACGGTATTTTTTAAAGACCAACAACGATAGCTTTTTAAACCAGAGTGTTCTGGAGAATCACTGACAGGGACATTACATTCTTGAGTAGAAAGTGAGGACTGCAGATGCTGGAGATCAGAGTCGAGGGTGTGGTGCTGGAAAAGCACAGCAGGTCAAGCAGCATCCGAGGAGCAGGAGAGTTGACATTTCGGGCAAGAGTCCTTTATCAGGAATGTGGGCCAGGTGACTGAGAAATAGATGAGAGGGAGGTGGGGCTGGGGAGAAGGTAGCTGAGAGTGTGATAGGTAGATAGAGTTGGGGATCACAGTGATAGGAGAGAGAATAGGGAGGAGTGGATAAGTGGGAAGGAAGATGGACTGGTAGGACAGGTCATGAGGGTGATGCTGAGTTGAAGGGGTTGTATCTGGGATAAGGTGGGGGGAGGGGAAATGAGCAAACTGATGAAATCCACATTGATGCTGCATGTCATCTTCTCCTCCTCCATTCTCTCGTGTTATACATTGTTCCCAAACTGAGAGGGTGGAAGGCTGTCTGGTTTCAGCTGGATAATACTGGCCTGTTAGCAGGTGCAGGAACAGTATAGGATGATGTTATTCTGAGTTCCTCACTCACTGAAGAGACACCTCACCCACTGGAATATTACACCAGACTGCAGGGCCACTTGCACCAGGTCCACCCATTTAACCTTATAATCCTCATGTATAACATTGGGCTGACCATTCCAGGACATGTTACTGCAACTTGTTTCATTTGACCTTTATCTGTTGTTCATTTCTGTGGCTGGAAGGTACATTTAGACCAGAAACTGTTCTGTCCATATGTTGATTTGTCAGGACTACAATAGCCACGCCTTGTCTGCACCTGACAGGAGCTAACATAAAGACTGCTTCATCAG
Source organism: Chiloscyllium plagiosum (assembly GCF_037043375.1). Taxonomy (NCBI): domain Eukaryota; kingdom Metazoa; phylum Chordata; class Chondrichthyes; order Orectolobiformes; family Hemiscylliidae; genus Chiloscyllium; species Chiloscyllium plagiosum. The sequence goes on from NW_028270164.1 coordinate 13,419,971, forward strand.
ATATAAATACCATTACAGGACGTACTACAGAGGATTCTTTCATTTGAACTTTATCTGTTGTTCATGTTAGTAATAAAAAAACTGTAATTTAATTTTCCCACATAATTCCTTTAGCTTTGCTGCTTTAATTTGCTACAATATACTGCAGTGTCACAGGTTAACAGGGGTGGCATGGTGGCTCAGTGGTTAGCACTGCTGCCTCACAGCGCTAGGGACCCGGGTTTGATTCCCACCTCAGGTGACTGTCTGTGTGGAGTTTGCACATTCTCCCCGTGTCTGCTCTAGTTTCCATCCACAATCCAATGATATGCAGGTTAGGTGAATTGGCCATCATAAATTGCCCAGAGCCGGGGTAAATGTAGGGGAGTGAGTCCAGGTAGGTTACACTTCAGAGGGTCAGTGCAGACTTGTTGCACTGAAGGGCCTGTTTCCATACTGTACAGAATCTAATCTAACAAGGGAATATGTACTTGAAATATGAAGCAGTCTTGTTTACTTCAAATTATTTTGTATTTTTTCTGTTTTACACAGTTACGTTGCCTGGGATGTGATACGCTGGGTACTCTTCACTCTCCTGGTGATTTGTTCTGTTTCAGTCACAATGTTTACACGAAAACATGAGGTGAGCATCATGGCCTTTACACGAATGATTTTGAGCACTCTAAGTTCCCCATCAATGAGGTGGCCCTGGGTGGAGGGGTTTCGAAGCAGGTGACACAGTTTGAGAAGAATGGGTTGACCATTTGTGACTGAGATGAGCAGGAATTTCTTCACTCAGAGGGTGATGGTTTGTTGGAATTCTCTGCCCCAGAGAGCTCTGGAGGCTCCAGCCTTGAGTATATTCAAAACAAGATCAATAATGTTCTGGGTAAGAAAGATAGGGAGGGATATGGAATTAGTGCAAGAAAAATGGTATTCAGGTGGAAGATCTGCTCTGATTCAGGTGAATGCTGAAGGAGCCTCGAGGGAGCTGAATGGCCTACTCTGGTCTTACGTCATCTCTCTCCATGATGACGTCATGCTGTTAAATGCTGTCATTGTACCAGCCTCCATCACTTCCTCTGGCACCTCATTTCATACACGCACCCACCATCTGTGTGAAAAAGTTACTCCTCAGGTCATTTTGAAATCTTTTCTCTCTCACCTTCAACCTATGCCCTCTAGTTCTGGACACTCCCAGAGATGAAAAAGACCTTGGCTGTTCACCTTGTCCATGCTCTCGTTTAAACCTTATTGGATAATATAGTCATGTGTCCTAATCTGGAATGAAGACAATGTAATTATCTTTGGGTAGAGATATCAGTGAGTTAGTGTGTATTAGTTTGACTGGACAAAACCTTGTTATCTGTTAAAATAATAAAATACATTTGTTGCTGTTCAAATGAATTGACCTGTTCAGCATTTGTTGATGTGTACAGCTCCCATGCAGATATTAATAAACATATAAACAAAGTAACCTGAATCTTGTCTGATCTAAATTAGAAATACAGCATCAAATCCCTCTTTCTGGGGCTCTCATAGAACATAGGAGGCACCAGCGAACAAAAGGAAATGATATTTTCCCAGGTCAGTGCCATTTTGTCCTTCACATGGGGAGGGTTAGGACCAATAAGGGCTTTGTAATTCTCAAAGACATGAGCTCTTGTGGGAAATTAGGGACATTTGGCTATAGAGAGAGAATGAACAGAAATGGTGAGGTGACAAAAGATCATTGGATCCACAGGGACAACAACATTAAAGAGAGGAAGAAGGATCATTCTGCATCACAGGTAGAGTCTGGTGTTAATTCACAGAAACACCCTACTCCCCATGTCTGTAGCATGTGGAGCACCTTATCGAACCTACTAACACTTCCGAAGAATGGTCAACAGACGTGAATCAGTGACTCTGCTTTCTCTCCACAGGTGTCCCCAGATCTGCTGTGTTTCTCCAGCAATTTGTGTTTTTGTCACAAAAGCACTCAGTTGACACTTCATCCATCCTGACCCAGTTGCTGCACAATAACTGTGTAAAATGACTGACACCCAATTGCAGAGTGGGAGTGGAGTCAGTTATACATATTTTAGGATGATAAGGGGGAGAGGGCTAGTGCAAAGCTCTATGAATTTGAAACCTATTCGGGGCAATTGCATCCACCATGCATTCACTGATTCAGTCCTATCACTGGCATCAAATTACACTTCAACAACAGGTCACTCATTGTCCAGAAATAAACATTACAGGTGATGGCCTCAAGCAATCATTGACTACAACATTGTTCACCCTCGGTGTCTCATTAACGACGTGAATATAATCTGACAAGCTAATTTTAAAGTGCCACTTGGGTTTGGTATTTCTGTAATTCACAGCATGGCAAACAGTGGAAGACAGCAATTCTCAGCTGCCAGGTTCACACACTGTGAGGAGATAGTCTGCAATGTGCAGAGTGCTTGGTGGTGTCGATGACATTTGAATGAGGATACACACTTGAGGCATCCTAATGGAGATATGATATGGACAACATTTCCCCTGAATTTTCAGACACTCTCTCTCTCCCTCACAAACATCATCCCTGTCCATCTCTCCCCCAACCTCCCCTGCTACACACACACACATATATAAGTCTATGGGGTGAACTGCATTTGCAAATCTGTATTTGTAGATACTTTCTATTCCGTTCAAAAAGCACACAATCTATAGGCAGTGAGTTAATGTGATATTTTATCAATTCTTACTTTCAAAATAAAACCAGTCTGACTAGAGATGAGACTCTAACCTCATACCTTTAATACAAGGTCTGAGCTGAGATGTCACTTTTTTATTTTACTGATAAAGCCTTAAGATATATTCGGGTGGTGACTTGAGAGAAATTCTGTGATTTACATATTAATCAATCGAAACCTGCATCCCCATTCTACGTGATTACAGACTTAACAGCAATCTAGGGTTCTCTAATATATTGCATCCATCGTGTGACACTTTGATCTTTTACTTATAGATGCTGTGTCCTATGTATCCTGTCCCACTGGCTACCTGACAAAGGAGTAGTGCTCTGAAAGCTTGTATTTTCAAATAAACCTGTTGGTGTATAATCTGGTGTCGTGTGATTTTCAGCTTTGTCCACCCCAGTCCAACAGCAGCCCCCCCACATCCTGAATCTTCTTGCCAATGGGTCATATCCAGCAGACAGTGAGTACTGAGCCTGAGTCTGAATGACAGTTGTTCACCTCTCCAAGGAGACAGCTAGATGTACGGCTCAGGATTGATAGTGATGGTTGATGCCTCCATCGCCATTGATCCAGTTTAAGGACTGTCTCTGACATACCGACCTGCTGTGTTTGTGCTTGTCTGGGCATTTTCACGACTTCAATAAAATTACACCTGACAATTCTGAAGATTGAAGCCATTGTCTTTATCCCAGCACAATCACCTTTCCTTAGCCACTGACTCCTCCATCTCCCTGTCCAGCAGAGCTCTCATCCACGATGTTGTTAGCTCCACACTGAACTATTCCAACATCATTCCAGCTGGCCTTGAATCTTCCACCATGCATCAACTTACACTCATTTATATCTCTGCTCCAGCTTTACATCTTTGAAGGTGCTATATAAATGCAACTTGCCATATTCACAGACACACAAACAAGGCAAGACTTTGAAAGAAATGAATGTGCTTCTCAGCTCATTGTATTTCAAAAGCTGCAAATCCACCTATCATTATGAAACAATTTGAACACTTATCCCAAATATTACAATCCCAACTAATTTGAATGGAATTGATTAATTTTAAAATTTTATCAAATTAAAATGTAAATCTGGTAAAATAGTTTTCCTCCCCAAATTACTTTATTTCTAAAAATGTTTCTGTCTGCAGAATGCTATGTGTGAATGGCTCATTGTAAATGAACACACATTCAGTTTGGGCCCATTCCATTAAACCCTCAAACAGGTTCATGGTCAATGAGGAATGTAACTGAGAATTATAGAATCCCTACAGTGCAGAAAGAGGCCATTTGGCCCATCTGGTCTGCACCACCCATCTGAAGAGCATCCCACCAGACCCAGAACCCCACTCTGTTCCGATAGCCACACATTTCCCATCGCTAACCCAACTAGCCTGTATTTTCCTGGGCGCCATGACCATTCCACCGAACCTGCACATTGCTGGACAGCAGGAGAAAACACCTCGAGGAAACCCAGGCACACAGACAGTTACCCAAGGTTTAAACCGAACCCAGATCAGTGGGACTGTGAGGCAGCAGTGCGAACCACTGAGCCACTGTGCTGTCCATTTTTGAGATGGTGAGATGTAAAAAACAAGTTTCCACACTTGTTGCATGGTTTGAAGTTCATTGTGTTTTGACACTATAAGAAAAAAGTGTGAATATTATCAAGGGGGGATGTGTAATAGATAGCCATGGATGTACAATGAGACTCAGTGTGAGTTACGTTTGTCTGCAAATTGGAGAGAGCTGTCCTGGCACAGCACTTGCTGGAGGCTAATGTTGTGGGTCCTGGTCCATTTGAAGGACATTGTTGGATGTGGATGGAACAAACAGTGGACAGATGTATCGGGGTCCGGCCTGAGCGGGATGTAGGTTATGAATCACAAAGAGGACAGGTGAAAGGGGAGAGAAGCTTTATCGATTAATCTACAGGGGAGATTCCAAAGGACCAGAAGAAGAGTTATCAATTAAACTGTGCTGTAAACTGGGCCAAAAGGCCCAACAGCACTGATCCTTTTTTTATTGTCCAGGAACTGTGTGACAAATACCACAGGAATATTTCACTAACTGTTATAGCAGGGACATTACACAACTCTTTCAAAGGTTTTCAAAAAACTTGCTAAACATTGAGATTGGCCTCCTCTATCACTGGTAAAACCCCAGAGCCTGTGGGAAAAGCCCATTGTGAAACCACAACCCATACCTGCAGACACTGTAACACCCTCCTGGCACCCATTGCCTACAGCTCAGTAAAGAGGGAGAACTGTGTCACCTGCAATATGTCTGCAGCCACGTTTGCACAGCCACTGACAGAAATGCTCAGTGGAGAGGCTTTCTGGAAAGACAGGGTGGGGGCAGTTTTCTTAGAGCCCACGTCAGTGTTAATCAACAGGATATTGTGGGTGGCACACTCTGAGTCAGTCAAGGCTATACTGAGAGTTTTCAGACCCAGCCCTTTGATCACAATCTCTGGGAAGGAAACCTCCTGGGACAGGCTCATGTCCATGTTGTGGGTGGATCAGTGCACCATTCCAGGGCAAATGGGACATCCATCTGAATGGGGGAGGGGCTTTGTGGTAGCTCCAGGTCCTGCAATTGTTTGTCTCAGCAGAACGGTCTTTTAAAAACTGCTGAGTGACCGTCTACCAGGATATGGCTTTGACACTGAACAAGTCACTTTGCAGGATCCTTGACAACTTGATCAGATATTTTTCACTTTGTTAATAACTGCTGTCTTCACTGTTTCTTCACAGAATCGAATTTTTCAATCTGGTCATATTTTTCCAGCTGATTCTACAGTGTCCATGTCATTCAGGGGCTGGGGGATCTCTGCTCTCTGTTTCTGACACTCAGACACTGGTGACCTGACAGCAGAGGGGTTTCATCCCCATTGGGGTATTAACCCCTAAATGTTTCCAAGTGTTCTCCAGAAGTTTACCCAACGTGTTGTTTCTGTTTCCCAGACAGAGTATTGCGATGGTCCTCGTTGGTTCAGTCTCTGGGTAATGACTCCAGTGACACTCCTTCCATATTAAGGGTTAAGGTGGGGCCACTGCCTTTAGCATTGGGGCTGTGGATGAGCAGGGTTGGTGAAGGGTGTCAGCCCCTTTGATCTTTTCAAAGGTGAAACCCAGCATGGTTCACCAGACTCACTCATCATCAACCATGTCCTGGTGAATACAAAGCCCCATGTCAGTCGGTTCACCAGAGGGATCCTCACCTTGGAACTGAAACTCACTCCCAGTTTTTCTGCCTGAAATCGGCCCCATGACTTATTCACTCGGATCTTGTGGAAATGGAGCAGATGTTGCCCTCATCCTGCACATTCACGAGAGCAGATTCTGATGGAATAATTATTCAGCACTAACAGGAGGTACATTCTGCAAACAGACAAAATATTCAAAACAATTTTATGTTTAGCTGCATGATTATTATTTGCAAAATAATTCTGTATTAGAGAACCATCCAGTTGTCAGGCAACTGCGATTTTTTTATAAACACTGAGCTTGGGTCAACATTTTTCTTAGCACCTGTTTTGATTTCAGAATTTTCTATTTTTTCAGAGAAAATTAATTCAGGTTTTTTGTTAAACAAAACTGATAGGAGAAAAATGTCTTCAGGGTTAAATTTCACCGTCTAGCTCATTGTGGTTTCAGAAGCTGGCTTCCTACATCCTCTTCCTCATGTAATTACTTGTAGACGTTGCATTACACACTAACTTCAATGTGAGAAGCAAGAGCTGAGAGACTGACATCAAGAACTGAACTGATCTTTGAATAAAACAATGTGGACTTTGATTCTCCTCATTTGTTCCATTCCCGGTGAGTGACCATCCGAGTTGTATATTCCGATAATCAATGTTTGTTGAAGTCCACTGTGTGGTTTATACAGTAGAAATATTTGAATATTTGAAAATACATAATTAGATAAATGGAGAGCTTGTGACACAATGGGTAACATTATTATTACTGTTACAATGCTCAGAGTTCGATTCTCACTCCAGTACATTTTGTGAAGAAATGTGTATTCTCACAAAGTCGAAACAGGTTCATTATCAACCTGCAAATCCTTCCAACATACCCAGGGCAGGGAGCACGACTGGGTGAGATTCCAGGTCTGCCTTATCCAATGCAGAATGACACCTCCCACATTACAACAACTGGCTTCAGGCGAGTGACAAGCTGCAGAAAACTGACACAGCATGGACTTTGTCTGCCCCGTGTGTCTCTAAATATGGAAGTCTTTGAAGTTTAAAGGAATAAATATATAAAAAACAACATTATGAAATGTTTTATCTTCAACTGAACATTTTATAATCTTATGTGACAGAGTTCCCAAATACTTGACAACGGCATTATTAATATGAATTAAATGAAAAGGTCAACATAATATTTCTTTTAAGTGAAAAAAGCAGCACAATAACTTTAATTTTGCCAATGTTTTTAATGTTGAATGTACACTGAAAACCGGAGTAGTAATGAGTCCTCAAACAAAACAACTTGAGTTTGCTTTTATTTCTTTTCTATTTGAAGTGCTGTTCATTAAATATTGTTTTCTGAGGGTCTGTTGCTAAAGTAGATGATTGGTTTATATTTTACTTTGCAGAAAAAGCCTTTTTGTTTTCAGTCGTTAACATGAATCAAGTTGTTTACTCACTTTGAATCCCATTGATTTAAACATTTCAATGTAACGCTAAAATTATTGCTCATCATTGCTATTTCTCCATTCATGAGCAAGAAATTTACAAACACTCAAGATTAAAATTCCCAGTGTCGCATTACTCTCGGCTACAACTCAATGAATTCTGTTCCATGAAAACTTCCTGAAACATTTTGTGGCTCTTGCCCACCAACTTCATGTAGAATACTTCACGGACAGAAACCTGAAGCGTGCACCTCTGTGTTCCCACAATTCACTCTATCTACCTCCCACACACACTCTCACTCTCTCTCCCTAACACACACACTCTCTCACTCTCTCCCCCTCACACACGCACTTTCACTCTCTCTCCCTCACTCACACACTTTCTCCCTCTCTCTCCCTCACACACACACTCTCTCCCTCTCTCCCACTCACCCATGTTCTCTCTCACTCTCTCTCCCTCACACACACTCTCTCACTCTCTCCCCTTCACACATGCACTCTCTCCCTCTCTCCCCCTCACACGTTCTCTCTCACCCTCTCTCCCTCGTAGACACACACCCCGTCATTCTCTCTCCCTCACACGCTGACTCTCCCCCTCACACACACTCTTTCACTTTCTCCCCATCACACACACTCTCTCTCCCTCACACATACACACTCTCTCACTTGCTTTCCCTCACACAGTCTCTCTCTTTAGGTCACACACTCTCCCTCACACACTCACTCTCTGTCACACACACTCTCTCACTCTCTCTCCCTCACATACACACTCTCAATCTCTCTCCTTCACACACACACACACACACACCCTGTGGCGTGAATTTGCGTTTGCAAATTTGTATTTGCAGATATACTCTATTTTGTTCAAAAAGCACTCAATCTGCAGGCAGTCAGTCAAAGTGACATTTTATAAATTCCTACTTTGGAAAAAACCCAGTCTGACAGAGACTCTAACCTCATATCTTTAATGCATTGTCTGAGCTGAGATGTCACTTATTTTCAGATATATCGGCGCGGTGACATGATAGAAATTCTGGGATATACATATTAATCAATCGAAACCTGCATCCCCATTCTAAGTGATTAAAGACTTAACAGCAATCTAGGTTTCTCTGATACATTGCATCAGTTGTATGACACTTTCATCTTATAATTGTAAATCCTGTGTCCTATGTATCCTGTCTCACTAGCTACCTGACAAGGGAGCAGTGCTCCAAAAGCTTGTATTTTCAAATAAACATGTTGGACTCATACATAATGTTGTTAGCTCCACACTCAACCAATCCAACACAATCCCAGCTGGCCTTGAATCTTCTAACTGACAATCACCCATATCTCTGCTCATAAGGTGCTATGTAAACGTACTTGCCATATTTGCAAACACACTGACAAGGCAAGGCTTTGAAAGAAGTGAATGTGCTTCTCAGCTCACTGTGCTTAGAGAACTGCAAATTCCCCTATCATTCTGAAACAATTTGAAGTTTTTTCCCAAACATTATAATCCAACTTAATTTGAAAGGAATTGAATAATTATAAACTTGTATCAAATTAAAATTTAAATCTGGTAAAATAGTCTTCCGCCCAAAATGTTTCTGTCTGCAGCAAGCTGTGTGTGAATGGTTCATTGTAAATGAACACACATTCAGTTTGGGCCCATTCCATTAAACCCTCAAACAGGTGCATGGTCAATGAGGAGTGTAACTGAGAATTATAGAATCCCTACAGTGCTGAAAGAGGCCATTTGGCCCATCTGGTCCACACTAGACATCTGAAGAACATCCCACCAGACCCAGACCCCATTCTGTTCCGATAGCCACAAATTTCCCATGGCTAATCCACTGTGCCTGTACATCCCTGGACACTCCGGACAATTAGCATGACCATTCCACAATACCTGTACATTGCTGGAATCCGAGGCAGAACAGGCAAACTGCACACAGACAGTCACCCAAGGCATGAGTTGAAGCCAGATAACTGGGGCTGTGAGGCAGCAGTGCTAACCACTGAGACACTGTGCTGTCCATTTTTGAGAAGTTGAGATGTAAAAAACAAGCTTCCACAGTTGTTGCATGTTTTGATGTTCATGGTCTTTTGACACTATAAGAAAAAAGTGTGAATATTATCAAGGAGGATGTGTGTTAGATACCCATGGATGCACAAAGAGAGTAAGTGTTAGTTGCTTTTGTCTGCAAATTGGAGAGAGAGCTGCCCTGGTACAGCACTTGCTGGAGGCTAATGTTGTGGATCCTGGTCCATTTGAAGGACATTGTTGGACGTGGGTGGAACAAACAGTGGACAGATGTATCGGGGTCCGGCCTGAGCGGGATGTAGGTTATGAATCACAAAGAGGACAGGTGAAAGGGGAGAGAAGCTTTATCGATTAATCTACAGGGGAGATTCCAAAGGACCAGAAGAAGAGTTATTAATTAAACTGTGCTGTAAACTAGAGATAAAGTTCCTACAGTACTGAACATTTTATATTGTCCAGGAACTGTGTGACAAATAGCTCAGGAGACCACAGGAATATTTCACTAACTGTTATAGCAGGGACATTACACAACTCTTCCAAAGGCTTTCGAAAAGCTTGCTAGACACTTGGGATTGGCCTCCTCTGTCACTGGTAAAACCCCAGAGCCTGTGGGGAAAGCCCATTGTGAAACCACAACCCATACCTGCAGACACTGTAACACCCTCCTGGCACCCATTGCCTACAGCTCAGTAAACAGGGAGAACTGTGTCACCTGTAGCAATATGTCTGCAGCCACGTTTGCGCAGCCACTGACGGAAATGTTCAGTGGAGAGGCTTTCTGGAAAGGCAGGGAGGGGGCAGTTTTCTTAGAGCCCACATCAGTGTTAATCAACAGGATATTGTGGGTGGCACACTCTGGGTCATTCAAGACTGTACTGAGAGTTTTCAGACCCAGCCCTTTGATCACAATCTCTGGAAGGAAACCTCCTGGGACAGGCTCATGTCCGTGTTGTGGGTGGATCACTGCACCATTCCAGAGCAAATGGGACATCCATCCGAATGGGGGAGGGGCTTTGTGGCAGCTCCAGGTCCTGCAATTGTTTGTCTCAGAAGAACGGTCTTTTAAAAACTGCTGAGTGACCGTCTACCAGGATATGGCTTTGACACTGAGCAAGTCACTTTACAGGATCCCTGACAATTAGATCAGATATTCTTCACTTTGTTAATAACTGCTGTCTTCACTGTTACATCACAGAATCTAATTTTTCAATCTGGTCCTATTTTCCCAACTGATTCTACAGTGTCCATGTCATTCAGGGGCTGGGGGATCTCTGCTCTCTGTTTCTGACCCTCAGACACTGGTGACCTGACAGTAGAGGGGTTTCATCCCCATTGGGATATTAACCACCAAATGTTTCCAAGTGTTCTCCAGGAGTTTACCCAACGTAAACGACAGAGCATTGCGATGGTCCTCGTCGGTTCAGTCTCTGGGTAATGTAGCTGGGGATGAGCACGGTTGATGAAGGATGTCAGCCCCTTTGACCTGCTCAAAGGTGAAACCCAGCTTGGTTCACCAGACTCACTCATCATCAACCATGTCCTGGTGAATACAAAGCCCCATGTCAGTCGGTTCACCAGAGGGATCCTCACCTTGGAATTGAAGCTCACTCCCAGTTACTCAATCACAGCTCACTTCTCCCTGAATTGTCTCTCTGTTGTTGAGTTCCTTTTTCTGCCTGAAATCGACCCCATGTCTTGTTTACTTGGATCTTGTGGAACTGGAGCAGAGGGTGTCCTTCTTCTGCACATCCAGGAGCTCAGATCCTGACACAATAATTATTCAGTGTGAACTGGAGACATGTTCTGCCTAAGACTCCAAATAGTCTTTGTTAAATCTATTTTTAGTTGTAGGATTAATTTTTGTTGAAGAAACCCTTGTCAAAAAATGTTCATTAAAATTTTCTGACAGAGGTGAATAAGCCAGTTGTTATCATTTGAGATTTCAATATTAATACTGAGCTTGAGTCAAGATTATCCTTAACATCATCCTTAACATTCAGACTCTTTAACTGTCTTGATTTCAGATTTTTCTATTCTTAAAATTAAAAGTAATTTCATTCTTCTGTTAAACATGACTGGTAGTAGATAAGTTTCATCAGGGTTAAATTTCGTCATCTGGCTGACTGTGGTGTCAGAAGGTGGCTTCCTATACCCTCCTCCTTATTTAACTTCTTGTAGACATTGCATTACACACGTACTTCAATGTGAGAAACAACCGCTGAGAGACTGACATCAAGAACTGAACTGATCTTTGACAATAAAACGATGTGAACTTTGATTCTCCTCATTTGTTCCATTCCTGGTGAGTTACCATCTGAGGTATGTATTCAGATAATCAATGTCTATTACAATCTACGGTCTAATTTATACAGACTAGATGTGTAAGTATTTGGAGATATGTAAAAGGCCAAAGGAACATCGTGTGACACAGTGGGTAACATTGTTATTGCTGTGACAAATGCTCACAGTTCGATTCTCACTCCAACACATTTTGCAAAGGATTGTGTATTCTCACAAAGCCAAACAGGTTCATTATCAACCTGCAAATCCTTCCAACATGCCCAGGGCAGGGAGCAGGACTGGGTGAGATCCCAGGTGAGCCATATCCAATGCAGTTTGACACCTGTTAAGACGGACCTGCGGGGTCCCGTCTTTGCGTGTTCTTTTGGAAGGAGAGACTCACACTGGCAACTATGATTAGATGCAGACAGCAGTTTATTCACAGAATCTTAACTGATACAACGAATCTACAGGCATGCATTCGTTGGAGAAGGCGTTCTCCCTTCCCGTTCAAAGTTGACACAATTATACTTCGCGCTGCCTGGAGTCCCCGGTCAGTTCGCCTTCCCCATTGGTCCATTCATCTGCGCGCGCTGGGGATCCGTCCTCCTATTGGCCGCATCGAAGTGCCTGTCCAGCTCCTGCTGTGCTTGACAATGGCTCAGCCATCCCCGGGAGCGGTTCCGATCCCGTATTCAATAGTCCATTGTGTCAAGGGATTACTATGCGTCTGACAGGCTAGCCATTTTCAATAGTTTTTAGTTTAACTAAATTGTCAATTACACTTATCAACTTTAGACTTAAATAGAGCCATTCACACTCACTAGTTACAGGTTCCGATAGAGCAATTCACACTTGTCTAACAGTTACAGATTCCGATCAGTTTCTTTATTAATCCCAAGTTTCGATGGGGCAATTGATACTGGCTGGTATTTACAGGCTCCAAGATTTAATTAACATTATGCATATCCCTTACAAGCTCCAGCAGTCATGCAATCGCCTGCAGCAGCTCGCTTGGCTGTTGTTAACCATTTCAGGGCTGGAAGTGTCACCCTCCCTAGCCCTACATTAAACACCGCAGTGAAATCTCCCCAACATTCCCTCCCTTGGCCTCTACTGAGGCCACACCAACCCATGTAAATAGTAACGAACGTAAGAGGGCCGGAAGGGGGAAAGTAAACCACATAGGGTGCCACGTCTGCTGTCCAAGAAAAGAAGTGCAAATGCCCATCCGCTACGGTGGTGTGTGGTTTGTCTCGTGTTCCCTTGTACAACAAACGAGAAGGTGTAAGGGCATACTGCCCGCAGTCAGGTATACGCCAGCGACCGGAAACCCATTGGAACAGTGTACTGTGCCCCGGCCTTCCTGCCAGCCAGAATGGTTCACCGGCCTGCAGGCCCGTCCAGGCGTCTGATGTGTGTACTGCAGGCCATGTGGTCGGAGGCAATCTCCTCCCAGTGCACAGCGCAATTGCACCTGTGCCAGGCTGACCCGTGCCCGAGGAGAGTCTTCCGCCACTGGACAACCTCCAGTCAGTAACGGACAGCAACCTCCATCCAGGTGCCGCTGAGGACAGAGCCGGGCAGTGGCAACCCGGTCAAAACCCACATAGAGCCTCCGATTGCAGGGTAGTAGTTACTGGTGTGACCAGCAGTTGGATCCCGGGGCATACAGTACTTCTCGGCCCCTGACTGCAGCGTACAGTATAGGTTAAAGTGCTGCCAATGTAGGTGGGCAAAACTAAGACGGAAGGGGTTTATTATATTCTTCGAACAGCAGACGCTACATTGAGGGAGAAGGAATAGTATTGGGTAGAAGTAGGGGAAAAACGAAACCATAAGCACACCTATTGGAGCCCCGTACCCTACGGAAATAGATGACCCTCAAATAGGCCTGTCACCGTGAGCAGTGTGAATTGCCGTACATTAATGATAGTCCCCCGTGTACGGGGAACGGACATGCGCGCAAACTGTAGCATCTGTATCTATCCAAGAGAGAAAAAAATAATCATTATAAACCGCAAGCACCGAGAAAAAAAATCATTATAAACCACAGGCATCGAGAAAAAAATCATTATAAACCGCAAGCATCGAGAAAAAATCATTATAAACCACAAGCTTCGAGAAAAAAAATCATTATAAACCACACGCATCGAGAAAAAAAATCATTATAAACCGCAAGCATCGAAAAAAAATCATTATAAACCACAAGCATCGAGAAAAAAAAAAATCATTATAAACCACACGCATCGAGAAAAAAATCATTATAAACCGCAAGCATCGAGAAAAAAAAAAAAAATCATTATAAACCACACGCATCGAGAAAAAAAATCATTATAAACCACAGGCACCATTAGACAAATCATTATAAACCGCAAGCATCGAGACAAGCAATCACCCCCACGCAGAGGCAATCCGGCTGTCAGCTGGGTAAGCTTTCTAGGATTCAAGTACTCGAATCAGCAGGAGATCCCCGCAGCCCGCCAGCTGTGTAAACATATTAAAGGCACTCGAAAAGTGATTACCTACAACTCTAGCAATTTCACCTCAGGCCGTTGGCTGTGTAAACATCAAGGGCCCTTTGAGGTAAAAGCTGGGTGAGTTTCCGATTTAAACGGACAGATGACACAGCCCTGGGTCTGTGGAGTACAGCACGCACACCCGGATGAAAGTGAGGGAATCGGGCACTAGGGTTACAGGGGAAAGTCGTAGCTAGTCTTGCGACTCAGTACCCGCGGTGCCGCACGTAACATGTGCGAGTTTTGGAGCGTACCCTCTCGCTGGGCAGGTCCAGCTGGAGGCCGGTCTAGCAACACCGCCTGGTATACGGGCGAGGAGGCATCTGTTCCTGATAGGGCACGATCAATAGTGCGTGTTACCAGTGTCCTGATACACGGAATGCAGCAACACCCGCAAGTGACAAGAATAGCTACCGAGATGCACACCCCCATGGCCAGCTGCCCTAGCAGTGTCCCCCATCTCCCAAAAGTGGCGTTCAGCCAGTCGACAACTGGATTCCTTATCCCCGATTGGTGCTTCAGCTCAGCAGCCAGGGCTCGGAGCTTCACCAGGGTCTTAGTGAGTTTGCCATCTGGGCCTGTGTTGTTTGATATGGCTGTACAGCACATGGTCCCAAACAGTGCACAGACACCTCCCTTTTCAGCAAGTAACATGTCCAAGGCCATCCTATTTTGTAAAGTCATGAGGGAGGACTGTGCAAGCTGTTCATGGATGGCGTCAACCGCATCCCGGGTAAGGTTGGTAAGTCTCTGCATATTGTAGTGGAGGAGGTTGATTCTGTTAACGTTTTTATTAACCGTGATCGGGAAAATGGCGGAAAAAAGGGGAAAAGTTTCAAAACCCGCAGCAATCTCATCCACCAGCTTGTATTCGTCGGGGATATTTCTGGCCTGCCCAATAGCATCAATCCAGACCCCATCCGAATTCTTGAAATCCAACAGCGGGTCAACAGCCCGTCTGTGTCGGGTCAGAGAGGCGAGCCCAGGCGGGGGCTCGTGGAGGGTGTAATCTCCCGGGGCCCGCGGGGAGATGAAAAGCGGGATATTGAGGGTGACCAGGACACAGCTTCCTTCCCAATTTAGGGGCAACCAATTGTACAGAATCCGTCCTCCGCAGTACCACCACAAGTCCGCGCGGCTCACCGTTAGTGCTGCCGCTTGGCTTCCTGTAAGCACCCAGGTTCTGCTGCAGCTTGCCCTGTCTACGCTGCCAACTGGATATCCTCGGGTAAGTGGTGTGGGGTTGATGAAGCAGGTGAAGTTTACTAGCGGGTGCACAACGAAGTCAGGAGGGGTAACGTTTGCCGGTGCCATCGGGAAGTACTGTTCCCATGACTTGCACTCCAATGTAGGGTTAGTCTCGGACATTAGTTCGACCCCACAGCCCATGTGGCCGTCCTCAAATGGGGTCCTACTCATTATCAGGCCGGGCCGCCCCCCCGCACAAACCCAGCAGTGGTCGTGGCCTGCCTGCCGAGAAAACTGGACGACTCGATCCAGCCAGGTATTTGTCTCCATGTAGCCAGTGGCAGGTGCGATCCGCCCTCGGGGATCAACCAGCTTAGTCAGCTTGCGCGATTCAAACTCTGTAACTACACCAGGCACAGGCCAGGAGGGGTGATTATCCCGGTCGAGCGGGACCCTCAGCTGGATCTGGGAAGAACCAGGCATCCCCAGGTTTATTCGGATAATCCCCTCCGGGTCCTTCCCCATGACCGCAACCCCAATTGCTAAATAGAGGATTTTCGTGTGGGCTGCACCCGACTGGTCAGATTCGCGCCCCTGTGCCCAGCAGTTGTCACTGGACCACCCGGTCATGATCATGGGATTGGAGAGCCCGGGCTTGACTCGGAGAAGCAAAGGGTTCTTCCGAGCTTGCGAGCCAGAGACTCGCCCTCTCCTGAGGGAGAGTTTTCTGCTAAAGTCCAAGTATTCTGCTCGTATCGGGGTGCTGGTGTAAGCCTGCCCCCACCAAACATCATCCCACGAGGCACACATGCGGCGCGTATGGATGTCTTTCGGATATCCGTAGCATTTGTGCAAGATGTGGGGGGCGCATGAGCAAGGACACATGTATACACTGTAAGCTGTCCACCCCTCCTCTGAGTCAGTCCCCCCACAGTCTATCACATCGCACAGATCGAACTGGAAAGTCTTATCCTGTGCGGGGTCTGCATGTAAAGCAACCGTTGCTCCACATGAATCCCTTGAAACCTGCATGGACAGTCTTACCACTAGGCAGAAACCCAGCCAGTTCAGGAGTCTGTTACTGTCCATCATGTCCCAGTTCCTCGTCGGGCGCGACCTCCGCAACCGGAGTCAGAGTAGTGTTAGGCCTTCCTGACCTGGAGCAGTGAGAGAAATGATGCCAGTTATTGTCCCCCTCCCGGTTCACCCTCAAGGTGTTAGCTGCGACCCCCGTCACTGGGTAGGGGCCATGCCACCGCCCCTCGCCCCAGGTCGTGCGGCCCATCTGTCGGAGATAGACTTTATCCCCCACTCGAAGGGGTCGGGACCTGTCGGGGGTGTCCGGCCGTGCAGCCGTAACCTGGTTGGATATTAGCCGGACCATTTCCCCCAGTACTTGCATGTACTGTGTCATGTCCTGATTCATTATATCCCAATCCGTTTCCCACAGGGGTGATGTTCGGGGGCCAGGCATGGAGCGACCTGTCAGGATTTCATGGGGTGTCAGGAAGGTATCGCCACTCCTTTCCTGCCTCATTGACAGCAAGGCTAGGGGGAGTGCCTGCACCCACGTCAATGCAGTCCCTGCCATGACCTTGGCAATCTTGTCTTTAAGCGTGCGATTGGCCCTCTCTACTAACCCCTGACTCTCAGGGTGGTAGACACTGCCGTAGCGGTGAAGTATCCCGAGAGTAGCCTCCACCCGGGCAAGATGTTCATTTTTAAAATGTGTCCCATTGTCTGTGCAAATCTTTCGGGGGACGCCATAGCGGGGAATCAGTTCCTTCGTGAGCCACTTCACAACAACTTCCCCATCCTCCGCCTTCGTAGGAGTTGCCTCCACCCACCGGGAGAACCTATCCACTGTGACTAGCATGTATCTGTATTTCTCTGGGGTCCTCCATTTGACCCCCATGTCCGTAAAGTCCATGCAGATCTCCTGCCACGGCCCTGTCGGGGTTGGGAACTTTAACATCGGGTGTGGGAGAACTCTCCTGGTGTTGTACTCATTACACACCCTGCACTCAGCCCTCAGGTTCTCTATATGTTCCCGCAGCCGGGGTGCCCACCAGTGGTTCTGGACGGTTCTTACAACTTGGGCAACCCCCACGTGTGTCGGCCCATGTATTTCAGAGAAAAGTGTTGGCAGGAGAGCCCTCGGGGCCACGACCTCTCCTCCCGGGGATCGCCAAAGGGGCTGTTGAGACCCTCCGACCTCCACATACTGTCGGACTGCGCCTTTATTCTCCCATTCCCTGACCTCAGCACTGCTTGCCCGTCCCTGCAGCTCACACAGATGCCTAATGGCATCAACCCTAGCCGCCTCCCCAGGGGAATCACTGCCACCCTCCCTTGGCCCCGGACTCTGCTGGGTGTCTGTCCCTGACCTCAGGGTGACCATCTGCACTGCGAGCTTGGCTGCCCTGTCAGCTGCACCATTTCCCAGCGCTTCCCTGGTACGTAAGGCAGAGTGTCCTTGCACTTTCACTACTGCCACTTCCCTTGGACGATGCACTGCCTGGAGCAACCGTCGCAAACTCTGGTCGTGTTTTACCGGCCTCCCCGTGCTGGTTTTAAAACCACGTCTAACCCATGCTGTGCCCTCTACGTGGACTGCGGTCCATGCATAATTGGAGTCTGTGAAGATGTTAACTCGGTGTCCCTCACTCAGTTCTAATGCCCTTGTCAGGGCTGTTATCTCTGCTAGCTGTGCAGATGCAGGCTGTGGGATTTCCCCAGACTCGATGGTGTCGTATACCCCCCCTGAATCTCTGACCACGGCATACGAGGCTCGTACGCCGTCTGCTTCCCGACGGCTGCTGCCATCGGTGTACAGGTCCCAGTCTGCCTCGGCCAGGGGTTCTGTGTGCAACCCCTTACGTATCCTCCTCTCCTCAGCCACTCTGGCCACACAGTCGTGGGGCTTCAAGGATCCCCCATTTACTCCCACCATCATATTCCTTGTACTCCCCCTATCGGATGCAAACGTAATGTGCGGTGATAGAAGGGCATTCTCAATTCTAACCTGCCGCCCAGCTGAAAAGCTGAATGAGTTGGAGGCCAGAAAGGCTCCTATGCTGTGATCTGTGTGAATAGTCAAGGGATGGCAGAGTACTAGATGGTCAGTGTTGTTGACCGCTTTCGTTACTGCTGCCACAAATCTGGCACAGCCTGGCTGTCCTGTCTCAATGGGCTCTAAACGGCAGCTGTAATACCCCAGCACTCTCCTGCAGCCTCGGTCCTTTTGGTAGAGGACGGCGTTTACTATCCCCCCAGTCTCTGCCACGTCCAGGTGGAAACCTTTCTTATAGTCTGGGTGCGCTAGCGTGGCCGCTGCTCCCAAAGCTTGCTTCACCTCCTTGAACGATTTCTCTCTCTCCGCGTTCCATCGCAATTGACTCTTGAGCCTCTTTGCCCCAACCTCCGTGATCATTTCCCTGAGTGGGGACGTTATATCCACAAAGTTAGGGACGTAGGTGCGAGAATACCCACATAACCCCAGGAAGGCCATCATGTCCTGTACTGTTATAGGGGTGCCATAGGAGAGGATTGCTTCCCTGTGCGCTCTTGAAAGTGTGGTGCCCCCTTTTCCCACTATCCGTCCCATAAAGGATACTGATTTTCGGGCTATCTGGCACTTTTCCCGTTTCACTTTAAAACCGGCTGCCACAAGGGTGTCCAGCAAGGTGCGGACCGCCTCCAAATTCTGGGTGTCAGTTTCACTGGCAATCAACAAATCATCGACATACTGTATGATTGTGGTGCTGGTGGGAAGCGATATCTGTTTAAGTATAGGGGTCAAAGCCGCACTAAACAGGCCTGGGGAGTCTTTGTACCCCTGTGGGAGGCGATTGTATGTGTACCGCTCTCCCTCGAAGGTGAAGGCAAACCACTCCTGACACTCTGGGTGCAGTGGAAGGCAGAAGAAAGCGTTAGCCAGGTCTATGACAGAGAAAAAGCGGCTGGCAGGCGTGAGCGCCTGCAGTGCAACGTAGGGGTCAGGGACCTTCAGGTTTAAAGTCTCCGTGGCTTCATTTATCCTTCGGAGGTCATGGACCATGCGCCACCCTTTACCCATCCCCTTGGAGACGGGAAGGATTGGCGTATTCCAGTGTCCTCCCTTTTCTTTTCTGAGGACCCCCACTTCTAGCAGTCCCCTGATTGTTGGGCGAATCCCTTCCCTCTGTTCTAAAGTGAGAGGATATTGTGTCACCCAGATGCAGCGTTTAACAGAAGGTTTCAGCTGCAGGTGGACTGCCCCGTCCAGTTGGCCAGTGTCCTGTGGGTGTACCGTCCAGAGAACGGGGTCTATATCACGCAGCAGCTGTGCCGCTTTCCAGTGGTCAACATTATCCAGAAGGAGGGACCTGTCCACCGCCATTTTTTCATAAATCCCTTCTTCTAGCACATCGATGGGGCGTCTCTGGAAGCAGCCATCCAGTGACACCTCATCGAGGCCGTCTCCTAATCTTTGGTACTCGCATCGTAGTGCGGCAAGGACCATGGGTCCCAGGTTACGGGCCTTTGATCCAGGTGCTATTGCGAGTGTGACATGCGGGGCCGCCTGTTCCCCTAGCTGGTACCACTCAGCCTGCTCCGGATGCAGGCTGACTGCAGCGGCAATCCCTTCCTTCCCGGCGATGAGATACGTGAGTTTAACCATACCCCTTCTATCCCCCAGGTGGGCGTTGAAGCGGTCATCGTACTCAGGGTCATAATGGGTGACATAATTTAGCGTTACGTGGTAGGGGTTTTTTGGGGGGAGGTACGTCTGGGAGCCTGGAATAGATGGGAGCCAGTTGTCAAATTCCCCCATCAATCCCCTTCCCTCCACCGCGTACAACAGCCGAATCCAATAAATGTCCACAGATGCGACTCGCGAGTCCCCTGAAGTGGGGGCAAGCAGGAATTGTCCCATCCCCCTTAAGCCTGGGGAGGGATCCCCAGGCCAGAGGAATCGCAACCCCTCAGGTGAACAGTGGATGCAGACCCCTAACTTGGTAAGAGCATCCCTCGCCAGCAGGTTAACTGGACACCTCGGGGCCAGGAGTAGGGGCAGAGAGATCTTTTGTCCCCCGATGGTTATTGTTGCTGGCACGGTGTAAGGCTGTTTCTCAACCATCCCCGAGAATCCCACAGTCTCCAGTATCCTGCCCGAGAGGGTCAGGCCCCTTGGCAATTTAGTAATTGTGGAGGCGGATGCCCCTGTGTCAATCAGGAATTGGAAGTTCACCCCACACACCTTCCCTCGAACCATAGGGGGTCTACTAGGAGGTGTCGGTTTGGGGGCCAGGGGACTGCAAGATTCTCGTGGGCACCGTCAGCACTCTTCCTCAGACCACCGGGAGTCGCTGTAGTCTTCATCGGGCCCCACCAGCGCACCCTGTACTACCCCTTGTGTTCCCCTGCCCCGGGCCTGAACCCAACCTCTCCGTTTATTCATATCCCGGGGTCCGTCATTTCTGTCCCGTCTATCCCGTTCCCCGGGACGCAGTCCCGAGCTTTTAGTCACAAACCGATCTCCCCTTCTTTTGTTACATTCGCGGGCGAGATGTCCAATCCCATTGCAGGACCAACATCTCACCCTCTGGTCACAGTTCTGGTAGTAATGGTCAGTACCATTGCATGCCCAACAGTGATCGTGCTGCCGTCCCCCATGGATCCGCCTCTGCGCGTCTGAAGACAGCTGCTGTTGGCTGTCGTGGGCTGACACATGGCCGGCATATTCTGCCCTGTCAGGGCTGGGTCGTGGCAGGGCCTTGCGTGCATTGGGCTGCTGGGAAATGTACATTTGAGCGGCTGGAGGCACAAGCTCCCGCGCGGCGGTCTTCGCCCCCACTTGCTCTAAAATCTTCCCAAACTGTTCTAAGATATGTGTAGTTGTCTTGGCGGCCTGCCCTTCAACTTTCATCTTTTCCGAGGTACGGTGCCTGTTCAGATAGTGATGTACCTGTTTCCTCCATATGTCTTCCTTCATTGAATCCACCCCCACCAGGTCTTTTAATTTGCTCTGCACTGATGCAGGGAGCCCCTCGGTCACCCCCCTCCGGAAATGTGCTATTGCCAAGGGGGAGCTATCTGGCCTTTCACCTGTCCCAGCCTGCCATAGATCCCAGGCCCTCCCCAGGTATTCATGTATGTCCTCCCCGTCCTTTAGTCTGAGGGTCCCCAACGCGTCCAGCGAGAAAGTAGTGGGGAAGCTGTCCCGCAGGGACCGCCAGACTAGATTCCGGTAGAGGTCAAACGAGACAGTTTCATCTGACCTGGAACACCGAGCCAGTCTTTCTGCCCTGATCAGCGCCTCCTCTGCTCTGATGCGTACCATTATGGTTCTAAAATCCGCCAGCGCTAGTTTCTCATGACAGGTCTCCCTCTCAAAAGCCGCTATCCAGGCAGACGCCCCGTTGGCAATCGGAGGAAGCCTCCTGACCAGGGCGTCTAGGTCTGTCCGTGACCAGGGGACATACTTCTCCACCCCCATACTAGTGGCGAGAAGAGGCGCTTGAACGGCCGACATAGTGTCGAGAGTCCCCTGCAGTGGGCCACCGTGGGGCCGTGGGAGTGATGTGTAGGAGCCCTTATCAAAATCCCCAATAATCTCCCCCTCGTCCTCCGAGGAGGTGGTATCTAGCTGGGAGTCATACTCACTCCCTCCCTTCACAAGCTTGCTCTGGAGGCGAGCTCCCGTAACAATTAAAGTGTCCCCTTCCGCAGCCATGGACCTACTGTCCTGCCGGGATTTTTGAATTCCCCGGGGCGCCTGTTCAGCCTTGGCGGACTGGCCATTCATTGAAGCCAATTTGGCATGTCTTCCCAGGGAAGGATTTTTTGGGGCATGGGAGCCATCCCGTCCCAGCACGGGGCAGCAACCCTCCCCTTCTACCTCTATGTCCTGTACTTCCCATCTCTGTGGGATGCCGTCCGGCTGGCCGATCCGACACAGACCGCCCCCTGCCTTTACCATCCCCGTCCCGGCTGCGACCATTTCAGTGAGGGCGCTTAGTTTCTGCTCATGATCATTGAGCACACTCTCCAGTCGTTCTGTTACACGGTCCCGGATCGGGTCCTCATACGCGAAATTTCCCCCTAGAACTTTGACAACAGGGGCCTGTATGGTTGGCCCCTCGCAACGCGGTTGGAGCGGACACAGTGGTGCCCTGGTGTCCGCAAGCGGGGCCGTGGGCGATGCACCGGGGGCGGGTGATCCTGATTGTGGGCTGGTGTAAGGGGGTGGCAGACTTCCCCCGTGGTTGGCACCTCGGGTCGGCACGGCCACAGGAGAAGTGTAAGGTGTAGGGGGGTAAACTGGAGTAGGGTTCAGAGACCACTCAGGCTCACATTCCGGGACAGGACCCTGCTCACCCAATACTGGTGTGTGAATAGGTGAAGTCGGTAAGTGACTTTGGAAGCGTATCAGAAGCTCCCGCAAGTAAACATCTCCATCCTCCTTTTTATTGGAAGATTTGACTAAATTAAAAAACCCTCTCTTGGTATCCCCTTTCCCCTCCCGCAAGAAGGTTTGGACTTTAGCTCGGAAGGCATCAAATTCGCTTGTCATAAAGAAGGGTTGGTCATCTTTAGGGAACCAGTTCTTAACCCGCCACAGCTTGAGACTATTCTCTAGGTTACGGACTTTTCGTTTAGCCTCCATAGCAGTATTATTCTCCCGTAACTGGGTCCTGATTTCCGCCAATACCTCCCCTGTCGGTGGCCGCGAGTCGGGGATTTTCGGGACTGGGGTGGACTCGTCAGTGTATGCATCAGTGGGTAAAGTAACAGCCGCAGTTAAATAGTCTAGCTCCCGGGTAAGACCGTCCGAAACAGTTGGGCCATTAGGGGAACAAACCGGTCTGTATCCCCACTGTGGGGTAAAAGTCACAACCATTTTTGTTTTCCATCCCCGGGAGCTATCAGTGCTCGGGGGTGCCCACCCAGCGGGGGGATTGCCTAGCACAATTGTTTGGAGAGCCGAATAATGTGGTGACCTGTAGAGACCATCCAGAATTTTGATCATTAATGTGGGATTTTTAAATGTTTCCCTCAATCTTGTCAGGATAATTCCCTTTTGTTCTGGTGCTTGGGCAATCACCAGGTCCAACTTTTCCTTATGCAGGGCTACGCTATCCAGCAGTAACTGACTGTGAATAGGCATGTCCCCACCGTCCCTGCAGTGCCACCAGGGCACTCCGGGACATGCTGTCCTGAGGTGAGTCAACTTAGGTGGCCCGAAATTCAGGTCCCCCATGTCGGATCTCCCCTGAAGGGAACCGCTTCAAAAACAGTACGTCTTTCAAAACCTGACCTTCGCGTGGCAGATCTCTGCTCTTAACAACCGGTCTAAGGCAGACGTCTGTACGGTTAAACCCTCTTCAGGAGAAGAGCTCCGACCTCTGTCACCCCGGGTATGTTCGGTGGTCACAACAAATATACAAACCAAAAGTCCGTCAGGTTTAAGTGCTCATTAACATGGATCCAGGAAGTCGAATATGGTCAGCGCTCAGGTAGGAAACGTCAGGTAATCGTCAGGCAGAACTATCTGCAAAATCGGGCAAAACAGATATGCGCTCTGGCTCCGAAAGCCACGCTAGAAATTCACACACTGGGTACAAGTAAATATGCGCTCCGGCTCCGAAAGCCACGCTAGAAATTCACACACTGGGTACAATATATATGCGCTCCGGCTCCGAAAGCCACGCTAGAAATTCACACACTGGGTACAATATATATGCGCTCCGGCTCCGAAAGCCACGCTAGAAATTCACACACTGGGTACAAATATATATGCGCTCCGGCTCCGAAAGCCACGCTAGAAATTCACACACTGGGTACAATATATATGCGCTCCGGCTCCGAAAGCCACGCTAGAAATTCACACACTGGGTACAAATATATATGCGCTCCGGCTCCGAAAGCCACGCTAGAAATTCACACACTGGGTACAAATATATATGCG
Source organism: Chiloscyllium plagiosum (assembly GCF_037043375.1). Lineage (NCBI taxonomy): Eukaryota > Metazoa > Chordata > Chondrichthyes > Orectolobiformes > Hemiscylliidae > Chiloscyllium > Chiloscyllium plagiosum. The sequence goes on from NW_028270164.1 coordinate 13,444,288, forward strand.
CTCCGGCTCCGAAAGCCACGCTAGAAATTCACACACTGGGTACAATATATATGCGCTCCGGCTCCGAAAGCCACGCTAGAAATTCACACACTGGGTACAAATATATATGCGCTCCGGCTCCGAAAGCCACGCTAGAAATTCACACTCTGGGTACGTCAAAAGGTTAGTAAAAGCTTACCAGTCAGGACTCTGCGATGCTGCTGTCAAATTGATCAGGTTTTTTGGGTTGGTGAGGGTCGGAGAGCAGACAAGAAACTAACTGAGAGTAAATCTAACTACTGGAAGCCTTGGATTTAACAGGCGCTTCCCCACCTTTAGAAAACTTCGGCCGAAGGTTGTCTGCTCCCTGATCCGCCAACGTTGCCAACTTGCCGTTGTCTCTTTTCCTTCCCGCGTCGGGGTCACCAAATGTTAAGACGGACCTGCGGGGTCCCGTCTTTGCGTGTTCTTTTGGAAGGAGAGACTCACACTGGCAACTATGATTAGATGCAGACAGCAGTTTATTCACAGAATCTTAACTGATACAACGAATCTACAGGCATGCATTCGTTGGAGAAGGCGTTCTCCCTTCCCGTTCAAAGTTGACACAATTATACTTCGCGCTGCCTGGAGTCCCCGGTCAGTTCGCCTTCCCCATTGGTCCATTCATCTGCGCGCGCTGGGGATCCGTCCTCCTATTGGCCGCATCGAAGTGCCTGTCCAGCTCCTGCTGTGCTTGACAATGGCTCAGCCATCCCCGGGAGCGGTTCCGATCCCGTATTCAATAGTCCATTGTGTCAAGGGATTACTATGCGTCTGACAGGCTAGCCATTTTCAATAGTTTTTAGTTTAACTAAATTGTCAATTACACTTATCAACTTTAGACTTAAATAGAGCCATTCACACTCACTAGTTACAGGTTCCGATAGAGCAATTCACACTTGTCTAACAGTTACAGATTCCGATCAGTTTCTTTATTAATCCCAAGTTTCGATGGGGCAATTGATACTGGCTGGTATTTACAGGCTCCAAGATTTAATTAACATTATGCATATCCCTTACAAGCTCCAGCAGTCATGCAATCGCCTGCAGCAGCTCGCTTGGCTGTTGTTAACCATTTCAGGGCTGGAAGTGTCACCCTCCCTAGCCCTACATTAAACACCGCAGTGAAATCTCCCCAACACACCCCTCACATTACAGCAACTGGCTTCAGGAGAGTGACAGGCTGCAGAAAACAGACACAGCATGTGCTTTGCCTGCCCCATGTGTCCCTATGTATGGAAGTCTTTGAAGTTTAAATGAACAAATGTAAAAATATATGAAATACATCACAAAATATTGTATGTTCTACTGAACACATTATAATCTCATGTGACAGAGTTCCCAAATACTTTGGAGCGGCATTATTAATTATGAATGAAATAAAAAGGACAACATAATGTTTCTTTTAAGTGAACACACCAGCATAATAATTTTAAGTTATTCAAAGTTTAGAATATTAATAACACACTGAAACTGGAGGGTAATATGCCCTCAAACTAAACATCTTGAGCTTGCTTTTTTTTATTTTTGAAGTGCTGTTCATTATTAAATGTCTTGTGAGGCTCTGTCACAAAAGTAGGTGGTTGGTTTATATTTCCCTTCCCATAAAAAGCTTTTTATCTTTCAGTCATTAACTTGAATCAAGTTGCTTACTCTCTTTCAATCCCATTGATTCTCACATTACAATGTAACACGGCAATACAATTACAGCCCATCATTGTCATCTCTCCATTTATAATCAAGACATTTTCAAACACTCATGGTTAAAATTCTCAACGTTGCAGTACTCTCGGCTACAACTCCATGAATTCTGTTCCAGGAAAACTTTCTGAAACCTTTTTTTTGGCTGTTGCCCACCAATTTCATGCAGAAAACATCACAGACAGAAACCTGAAGTGTTCATCTCTCTGTTTTCGCAATTCTCTTTTTTTCAAGGCTTCCTTTTTTCCCATGAGGTCTCTGTTTCCTGCCCTTCACCACCTTAAATCATTCACGTGTCTTTTTCCTTTCTTCCCTCCACTCCACCTCTTCACTTACGCTTAATAAAGACATTTCTCTCAGTAATTATTGAAGTAAATTTACCCAGTCATCAACAGGCTGCACCTCTTCCCCACCCAGGACACAATGTGGCAGCAATTTTAACATTTTCTCAGGTACCATCTCTCTGGAATGATCAGTAAATTACATATATTATTTTACTCTCCTTACACTGACAACAATGTGTGATTGCAAATAATCCTGCCTTTACTGCCGTCAAGATCCTGCACATTGATCTCTCTCTCTCCCATCGTGAACCAGCCCCTGCTAAACTTCAGTTCTCTTCCTCTCCAACTTGAGGACTCTCATCATTTTCCTGGGTCACCTGTTATATCTGCCCCTTGAGCCCTGAAAATGCAGCCCCTGAGCCCACCATGAGTCTACACCACACACACCCCCACCCCTCCTCCCTGGATGAAACCCTCCTTCTCCGGTCGGAGTAAGGACCCTTCAGCACCTGTACCCTCCTTCACACTGATCCTCAGCCGACTCCAACCCAGGCCTGTCACTCAGGCTGCTCTCCCGGGAGGTGGGGGGGGGGGGGGGGGGGGGGGAACAACATTTCGATGATGTCACACACGGTGGAGTTAGAGCCCACTGCGGGCAGCACAAACCCAATTTCAAGATTGTCCCAAAGCTTGACCAGTGGGGTAAGAGAATATCCCGACTGTTTCAATCATTCCCTGGGAATTTGGAACACCTGAGGCTCTGATAAGGGTTTATATTAATGATTACATTCATCATATACTGGATGGAATGTAGCTGATTAAAATGTATCTGTTTGTAATAAGCAATTCTTTCCAGTTAAATTTTTGAAATATTGTCTCTTCAGTTTCAGGTGCTTTATGGGCAGAGGAACACGTAACGGGAATTTTGGGAAGAGCGATCACAATATCTTGTCATTACGAAGCGCAGCACTACCAGTCACACGTGAAATATTGGTGTCAAGGATGGAGTCGTCTGTGTTCTGTTAGAGCAAAAACAAATTGGCCAAATGGGAGAATAACGATCACTGACGACAAAACACGAGGAATGTTTCTTGTCACAATCAAGAATCTTCAATGGGAAGATGCAGGATGGTACAGCTGTGGGATTGAGGCTTTTGCCTTTGACTCAATGTTTAATATAAAGCTGCACATCTCCGACGGTAAATGTCTCAATGCATTTTTAAATTACTCTCTTCTGATTTGTCTGTTTTGTCAGGAAGAAAGGTGACAAAGTGTTGTGTAATACTTGATTTTTCTCACAGAATAATTGTTTCTTTCCCACAGAAGCCGTCTCTGTTCCTGGACTTCGATTTTTATCCAAACGAATTGCCTCATGTTCTGGGGGTTCAGTGACAGTCTCCTGCGAGTCTGCCCGGGGATCCCTCCCCATTCACTACACATGGTCTGAGAAGACCCCATCTCAAGATTCAATGATCTCTGACACCAATAAACTGGATCTACATTGTCAATCTTTCTCACAGCAACATCATCAATATTACTGCACAGCCTCAAATACTCAGGGAACAAAATCCAGTGAAATTGTTCATGTGTCAGTCAACAATGTAAGAGAGAAGAACTGCAGTTATAGAATAAAAATGCCGAACATTGGTAAGTGTGATGTAAACAATGCTTTCTTATTATCTCCACACTTGAAAATTGCAAATGATAAAATGTATGTTTTCATTGTCAGTTCTGATCTACGCCAATGGTTTGTACGGTAATTGGAAAATGAGCAGGTACATAAAATACTGCCCACAACATGCAAAAACTTTGCAAAAACTCCAAAACTCCCCACAAGTTAAAATAGTGGTTGATTGTCTTACAATTTGCATTTTTCTAACATATGGAATTACTAAGTTCAATACGTAGCTAGTGTGACCAGATTTCGGACGGATATTGGGGAAAGAGTGGAGAGCAGTTGTACAAATGAAATATCGAGGTAAAAACAATGACTGCAGATGCTGGAAACCAGATTCTGGATTCGTGGTGCTGGGAAAGCACAGCTGTTCAGGCAGCATCCGAGGAGCAGTAAAATCGATGTTTCGGGCAAAAGCCCTTCATCAGGAATACAGGCAGAGTGCCTGAAGGGTGGAGAGTATTTTGGGATCTCCTCAGATTCTCTAAAGTGCCAAAACCCATCTGATTCATCAATGTCCTTTAGGGAAGGAAATCTGCCGCCTTTTCCACGTCTGATCTACATGGGACTCCAGCAATGTGGTTTGTTCTTAACTGCCCTCTTCAAAAGGTTTAGAAAGCCACTCAGTCAGGGGCAATTAGGAATGGGCAACAGACGCTGGCCATTAAAGACTAAAAGATAAAGAACTAACAGGATAATTGTTGCAGACATTACTCACGCAAAACACACCCAAGCTGTGTTTTCTGAGTACTCCTTGGAGATGGGGAACCTCATCTGTTTGCCTCATGGCTCCTTACGGTGGCTTATGTGTCTGTAGATGAGGTTTTCCATTATTCCTGCAAGATCAGAAAACCATCTCAAGAGGATGGAAGTGACCACTGCCAATATCAGCAAGCGACAGCTCCATGTGAAACCCGTGGTTTTAAACAAGTGGTATATCTGGGTCGTAGTTACCAGCCCAAACCCTTTAATAAACCCCAATGGAACACACCAACTCTCAGATTCAGGGAAGGAAGTAACCGGGATCGTCATTGTGGGGAACCACAGGAGATGGAAAAGATACTCAATAAATATTTTGAATATTTTACTGTGGAGAAAGACATGGAGGCAAGGGAATTCAGGTAAGTGAACATTGATGCCATGAAAACAGTCCACATTACAGAAAGAGGAAGTCCTGAAAATCTTAAAAGATATAACAACAGATAGATTTCTAGGACCTGATCAAGTGGAAATTAGGGAAGAAAGTGTGAGTCCCCTTAGCGCCGCTATTTGTATCATCCACAGTCACAGGTGAAGTGCTGGAGGAAGTGAGGGTGGCTAACGTTATCCCTTTATGTAGGAAAAGCTGTGTGGAGAAGCCTGGGAATTACATATCTGTGAGTCTGATATCAGTGGTGGGTAAGTGAGAATCATAGAATGACAGATTCCGTACAGTGTGAAACAGGCCATTCGGCCCAACAATTCCACACCAACCCTCCGACGAGCATCCTACACAGAAACATTTCCCCTGTCTAACGCACCTAACCTGTACATTATCGTGTCCAATTCACATAACCTGCACATCTTTGGACTGTTGTTGCAGAGGGTTTTTAAAGATTGGATTGACATATATTTGGAGAGGCAAGAACTAATTAGGGACAGAGCGTGGGAAGTCGTGCATCACAAACTTGGTTCCATTTTTTTCAGGATGTAAGCAAAAAGCTTGATGAGGGGGAACAGTAATTGTTGTCTCCATGGACTTTTGTAACAAGGTTCCACATTCAGGAGTAATTTGTAAAGTTAGATCACATGGGATTCAGGGTGTGCTTGCTAATTGAATACAAAATTACCTTGATAGCAGGAGACAGAGGGTGTGGAGGGTCATTTTTTTGGACTGGAGGCCTGTGACCAGTGGTGCTCTGCAGGGATCGGTGTAAATTATATAAACAATATGGATGACAATTTAGATGGCATGGTTCGTAAGTTTATGAATGACACCAAAATTGGTGGTATCGTTGACAGTGACAAAAGTTATCTATGATTACAAAGGGATCTTGATCAATTGGGTCAATGCGCTGAGGATTGGCAGATGGAGTTTATTTTGTTCAATGTCGGGTATAGCCTTTTGGTAAAACAAAACAGGACAGGAGTTACACAATTAAAAGTACAGCCTGGGGTAGTGCTGTCAAACAGAGTGACCCTGGGGATCTTTGACATTTGCATCACAGGTAAAGAGGGTGGTTAAGAAGGTATTTAGCATGCTTACTATCATTGCTCAGACCAATGAGTGTAGGAGTTGGAACATCATGTTGAGCTTGTACAGAATGATGCTGAGACCACTTTTGGTTTCGTGTGTACAGTTCGAGTCACCCTGCTTCAGGAAGGTTATTATTAAATTGAAGAGGTTTCAGAAAAGATCTACTAAGATGTTGCTGTGACTGGAGGGTTTGAGTGATAAGGATAGGCTGGGACATTTTCCCCTGGAGCAGAGGAGGTTGGGAGGTGACTTTATCGAGGTTTATAAAATCATGAGGGGTCTAGATAAGGTGTTTAGCAAAGGTTTCTTTCACTAGGCTGGGAGAGTTCAAAGTGAGGGGTCATGTTTTCTCGGTGAGAGGAGACAGATCTGAAAGGAATCTGAGGGACAATATTTTCAAGCAGAGGGTGTTTTATATGTGGAATGAAATGCCAGAAGACATGGGAGATGAAGGGGCAGTTGCAACATCAAAAAGACATTTGGATCAGTACATAAATAAGAAAGATTTGGAGGGAAATGTGCCAAATGCAAGCAAGTGGGACTGGTTTATTTGAGAAACTTTTTCAGCACAGACATATTAAACTGAAGGGTCTATTTCTGTGCCATATGTGTCTATGACACTGAATGGGATAGTGAAGGGCAAAGTGTTGTAGGTTGTTGGTTTTGCAATTATAGTCAGTTTTGTAACAAATGTTTATTTCCCAATGAAGCCATCTCTGTTTCTGGACTTCAATTTTAATCGCAATCAAATGTCTCATTTCTGGGGGTTCAGTGACAGTCTCCTGTGAGTTTGTCCAGGGATCCCTCCCCATTCATTACACATGGTCTGAGAAGACCCCATCTCAAGATTCAAAGATCTCTGACACCAATAAACTGGTTCGACATTGTCAATCCTTCACACGGCAACATCATCAATATTACTGCACAGCCTCAAATACTCAGGGAACAAAACCCAGTGAAATGGTTCATGTCTGAGTTCCCAGTGTAGCAGAGAGGGGCTGTAGTTCCATGATATAAATCAGCAGCATCGGTAAGTTTTATACAAACACTGAGGCTGACACATTCATTCAATGTTTAATCAAACTGCTCATTGGTTAAGTTTCTTTCATACTGACAAATAACTGTACCTCATCACATTATGTCTCTATGATATTGAACAATTTTGAACAAGGTGATAACTTATTTATGAGAATGGACAAGATTGTAATAAAGCTTCAGAAAATGCATGCGTGCTTCACTCCAGCTTTGTGTTACATCTCACAGCTTGTGTGTGTTATACCTTTAATAGATAAAGTCATCACTGTATCGTAGCATGTGACCTGAGGGGATAATGGTGTCAGACTCCATCTTAGTCAGGGTCACATCAGGCATGACATGCTGATGGACAGGTGTCACTGTTTGTAATTGAAAACCTCAGTTTTAGCCCAGATCCTGAAGTGTCTGTGGCTGTGAGATATGTTTCGCCAGACGCTGATATAAATATCTGTTGATTTGTCAGTACTACAAAATCCACGCCTTGTTCTCATGTAACAGGAGCTAACGTAAAGATTACATCATTGAGTCTAAATACAATAGTGGAGGCAAAAGTCACAGTGGAAGCTCACCCAGCAATCACAGGATATTACTGGGCAGAGCAGGGGCTGCTGGATCCCCCAGAAATACATTGTCCAGCGGGAGCAGTGACCAGCGCAGTGGCTGGAACTTTCGTTTATGTTTGACAAGGATGAGAAAGGTGATCTTAGTAATATAGTCCCACCCAACCTCAGGCTTTCAAATGCTTTAATAAAAATACAGTAGCGTCAAAGTCCGGGTGAGGAACAAAATACAAATTACATGCAAACTCGGTCACTACCACATCTCTCCAGACAGGGGGAGTTAGAGACAAACGAATTCAACAAAATCCATTATTCACAACAAGTCCTGAGGTTCCATTGGTGAAGAGTGCTCTCTTGGTTGTCTGTAACTGAGACTCAGATGAAGCTGAATATTACCTTATGTCTCAATAGGAAGGGAATATACTTGTGACAAATCCTCAACAAAATCATCAACAACATCCACAACAATATCACCAACAACTTCACCAACAATATCACCAACAATATCACCAACAGCAACAGGAACATCGGCAGGACCCAAGTCTGCCAGGAAAAGGTAGAAAAATTTCATTGTCAATGTTTCCATTAGCATTGATTCCAGTGAGAATAAGTGACTTAGCATAGGCTTGCAATAAGTTTCAATTTGAGGTGATAACTTATCAGAATGTCAATGGTCACTGATTTCATGCAATGTCATTATGTGCACTTCCTTATTGGTGAGCTGAAGGCGAGATTTTCTGAGTGTTTTAATTTTAGGTTTAATTAGCAAAGGAGTTCAATTTCCAGGTCGTAACATTTACAATGTTGTTATTTACGTTATTGGACATTCATAACAAGAAATGCCAATTCTCTGTCTGCCACATCCCAATTTAAATGCTTCATTATTCATCTAAGCTCACGGTGTTGTATATGTCAAAGAAGTGACATGTTGTTGAGCCAGGGCATCTGGAGTATCACTGCCAGGGACACGACATTCTCTGTCATCTTCTCCTCCTCCGTTCTCTCTCATGTTAAACATTATTCCCAAACTGAGAGGGTGGGAGGCTGTCTGGTTCCAGCTGGTTAAGCCTTGCCTGTTAGCAGGTGCAGGAACAGTGTGGGATGATGATATCCTGAGTTCCTCACTCACTGAAGAGACATCTCACCCACTGGAATATCGCACCAGACTGCAGTGCTCCTGTAACTATCCATCCACATCTAATAATCCTCATTGACAACAAAATGCTGAGCATGACAGGACTGAAACTTGTTACATTTGGCTTTTATATATTGTTTCAGTCATTCATAAATTAAACTGTTATTTAATTTTCCTACATAACTCCCTGAGCTGTGCTGCATTACTTTGCTACAATATACTGCAGTGTAAACATGGGATAAATGTTTAAAACATCAAGCTGTCTTGTTTCCTTCAAATGATTTTGTATTTCTTCTGTTTTACACAGTTACATTGCCTGGGATGTGATACGCTGGGTACTCTTCACTCTCCTGGTGATTTGTTCTGTTTCAGTCACAATGTTTACACGAAAACATTAGGTGAGCATCATGGCCTTTACACGAATGATTTTGAGCACTCTAAGTTCCCCATCAATGAGGTGGCCCTGGGTGGAGGGGTTTTGAAGCAGGAGACACAGTTTGAGAAGAATGGGTTGACCATTTGGGACTGAGATGAGCAGGAATTTCTTCACTCAGAGGGTGATGGTTTGTTGGAATTCTCTGCCCCAGAGAGCTCTGGAGGCTCCAGCCTTGAGTATATTCAAAACAGAGATCGATAATGTTCTGGGTAATAAAGATATGGAGGGACATATGGGGGGGTATTGCAAGAAAACATGGTATTCAGATGGAAAATCTGCTCTGATCCGGGTGAATGCTGAAGGAGCCTCGAGGGACTGAATGGCCTACTCTGGTCCTGCCTCATCTCTCTCCATGATGACCTCATGCTGTTAAATGCTGTCATTGTACCAGCCTCCACCACTTCCTCTGGCAGCTCATTTCATACACACACCCACCCTCTATGTGAAAAAGTTACTCCTCAGGTCATTTTGAAATCTTTTCCCTCTCACCTTCAACCTATGCCCTCTAGATCTGGACACCCCCAGATAGGAAAAGGATCTTGGCTGTTCACTCTGTCCATGCCCTCTTTTAAATCTCATTGGATAATATAGTCATGTATCCTAATCTGGAATGAAGACAAAGACAATGTAAATGCTGTTGGGCAGAGAGACAAGTGAATTAGTGTGTAATAGTTTGATTGAATGGAGCCTTGTTATCTGTTAAAATAATAAAATACATTTGTTGTTATTCGAAAGAATTGATTTATTCAACTTTTATTCAACGTGTACAGCTCCCGTGCATACATTAATAAATTATGTAAACAAAGAAACCTGAGTCTGATCTAAAGAGGAAATGCAGCATCAAATCACCTTTTCTGGGAGTCTCATAGAACGTAGGAGGCTCCAGACAGCAAAAGGAAATGGCATATTTCAAGGTCGCTGTACAGAGAAGTACAGCGCGGTCCAACTCGTCCATGCCAACCAGATATCCAAACCCAATCTAGTCCTACCTGCCAGAACCTGGCCTATATCCCTCCAAACCCTTACTATTCATATAACCATCCAGGTGCCTTTTAAATGTTGCAATTGTACTAGCCTCCACCACTTCCTCTGGCAGCGCATTCCATACACGCACCACTCTCTGTGTAAAATGTTGCCCCTTAGGTCTCTTTTAAATCTTTTCCCTCTCACCTTAAACGTATGCCATCTAGTTCTGGACTCCCCCACCCCAGGGAAAAGACCTTGTCTATTTATCCCATCCATGCCCTTCATGATTGTGTAAACCTCTATAAGGTCACCCTCAGCCTCCGATGCTCCAGGGAAAACAGCCCCAACCTATTCAACCTCTCCCGAGAGCTCAAATCCTCCAACCCTGGCAACATCCTCGTAAATCTTTTCTGAACCCTTTCAAGATTCACAACATCTTTCTGATAGGAAGGAGACCAGAATTGCACGCAATATTCCAACTGTGGCTGAACCAAAGTCCTGTACAGCCTCAACATGACCTCCCAACTCCTGTACTCAATACTCTGACCAATAATGGAAAGCATACCAAACGCCTTCTTCACTATCCTATCTACCTGCGACTCCACTTTCAAGGAACCATGAACCGTACTCCAAGGTCTCTTTGTTCAGCAACACTCTATGGGCCTTACTATTAAGTGTATAAGTCCTGCTCTGATTTGCTTTCCCAAAATGCAGGTCCTCACATTTATCTAAATTAAACTCCATCTGCCACTTCTCGGCCCATTGGCCCAACAGATCAAGATCCTGTTGTAATCTGAGATAAGCTTCTTCGCTCTCCACTACACCTCCAATCTTGGCGCCATCTGCAAAATTATAAACTATACCTCTTAGGCTCATATCCAAATCATTGAGATAAATGATGAAAAGTAGTGGACCCAGCTACAATCCTTGTGGCACTCCACTGGTCACAGGCCTCCAGTCTGAAAAACAACTCTCCACCACCACCCTTTGTCTTCTACCTTTGAGCCAGATTTGTATACAAATGGCTAGTTCTCCCTGTATCCTGTGAGATCTAACCTTGCTAACCAGTGTCCCATGGAGAACCTTGTCGAATGCCTTATTGAAGTCCATATAGATGACATCTACCACTCTGCCCTCATCAATCCTTTTTGTTGCTTCTTCAAATATGTCAGTCAAGTTTATGAGACATGATTTCCCACACACAAACCCATGTTGATGATCCCTAATCAGTCCTTGCCTTTCCAAATACATGTACATCCTGTCCCTCAGGATTCCTTCCAACAACTTGCCCACTACCGGTGTCAGGCTAACTGGTCCATAGTTCCCTGGCTTGTCTTTACCACCTTTCTTAAACAGTGGCACCATATTAGCCAACCTCCAGGTACAAATATCTCAGTAAGAGGCCCAGCAATCACTTCCCTGGCTTCCCATAGAGTTCTAGGCAACACCTGATCAGGTCCTGGGAATTTATTCACTTTTGGGTGTTTCAAGACATCCAGCACTTCCTTCTTGGTAATATGGAATTTTCCAAGATGTCACCATCTGTTTCCCTACAATCTATAACTTCCATGTCCTTTTCCACAGTAAATACAGATGCAAAATACCATTTAGTACCTCCCGCATCTCCTGCAGCTCCACATAAAGGCTGCCTTGCTGATCTTTGAGGGACCCTATTCTCTCCCTAGTTATCCTTTTGTCCTTAATGTATTTGTAAAAACCCCTTTGGATTCTTCTTAACTCTATTTGCCAAAGCTATTTCATGTCGCCTTTTTGCCCTCCTGATTTCCCTCTTGAGTATACTCCGACAGCCTTTATATTCTTCTAAGGGTTCACTCGATCTATCCTGTCTCTACCTTACATGTGCTTCCTTCTTTTCTTTAACAAAACTCTCAATTTCTTTAGTCATCCAGCATTCCCTATACCTACCAGTCTTTCCTTTCACCCTGACAGGAATATACTTTCTCTGGATTCTCGTTATCTCATTTAGATTAGATTCCCTACAGTGTGGAAACAGGCCCTTCGACCCAACAAGTCCACACCGACCCTCTGAAGAGCAACCCACCCAGACACATTCTCCTACATTTACCCCTGACTAATGCACCTAACACTAGAGACAATTTGGCATGGCCAATTCACCGAACCTGCACATCTTTGGACTGTGGGAGGAAACGAGAGCACCCGGAGGAAACCCACGCAGATGCAGGGAGAATGTGCAAACTCCACACAGACAGTCGCCCAAGGCTGGAATCGAATCTGGAACCATGGTGCTGTGAGGCAGCAGTGCTAACCACTGAGCCTCAGGCTTCCCATTTTCCAACCGTCCCTTTACCTGCGAATATATGCCCCCAATCAGCTTTTGAAAGTTCTTGCCTACTACCGTCAAAATTAGCCTTTATCCAACTTAGAACTTCAACTTTTAGATCTGGTCTATCCTTTTCCATCACTATTTTAAAACTAATAGAATTATGATCACTGGCCCCAAAGTGCTCCCCCACTGACACCTCAGTCACCTGCCCTGCCTTATTTCCCAAGAGTAGGTCAAGTTTTGCACCTTCTCTAGTAGATACATCCACACACTGAATCAGAAAATTGTCTTGTATACACTTCACAAATTCCTCTCCATCTAAACCCTTGACACCATGGCAGTCCCAGTCTACGTTTGGAGAGTTTAAATCCCCTACCATAACCACCTATTATTCTTACAGATAACTGAGATCTCTTTACAAATTTTTTTCTCAATTTCCCTCTGACTATTAGGAGGTCTGTAATACAATCCCAATAAAGTGATCATCCCTTTCTTATTTCTCAGTTCCACCCAAATAACATCCCTGGATGTATTTCCTGGAATATCCTCCCTCAGTACAGCTGTAATGCTATCCCTAATCAAAAACGCCACTCCCCCTCCTCTCTTGCCTCCGTTTCTGTCGTTCCTGTAGCATTTGTATCCTGGAACATTAAGCTGCCAGTCCTGCCCATCCCTGAGTCACGTTTCTGTAACTGCTATGATATCCCAGTCCCATGTTCCTAACCATGCCCTGAGTTCATCTGCCTTCCCTGTTAAGCCTCTTACATTGAAATAAATTGGAGATGGTTAGGGCCAGTAAGGGCTTTGCAATTCTGAAAGACATAGCTCTGATGGGAAGTTAGGGACATAATGGCTATAGAGAGAGAATGAACAGAAATGGTGAGGTGACAAACGATCATTGGATCCACAGGGACAGCAACAATAAAGAGAGGAAGGCATCACAGGTAAAGTTGGCTGTTAATTCACAGAAACACCCCAATCCCTGTGTCTGCAGCATATGGAGCACCTTATCAAAGCTACTAATAGTTCTGAAGTATGGTCAACGGACCCAAAACAGTGACTCTGCTTTCGCTCCACAGACACTGCCAGACTTGCTGTGTTTCTCCAGCTATTTCTGCTTTTCTCACAAAAACACTCAGTTGACACTTCACCCATCCTGACCCAGTCGCTGCACAATAACTGTGTAAAATGACAGGCACCCAATTGCAGAGTAGGGGTGTAGTCAGTCATACATATTTTGGATGGGGAAGGGGAGGGGGATGATGGAGTAAAATTCTACGCATTTGAAACATCATCAGGGCAATTACATCCACCATGCATCCACTGATTCAGTCCTACCATAGAGTCATAGAGATGTACAGCATGGAAACAGATCCTTCGGTCCAACCTGTTCATGCTGATCAGATATCCCAACCCAATCTAGTCCCACCTGTCAGCACCCGGCCTATATCCCTCCAAACCCTTCCTATTCATATACCTATCCAAATGCCTCTTAAATGTTGCAATTGTACCAGCCTCCACCACATCCTCTGGCAGCTCATTCCATACACACACCACTCTCTGTGTAAAATGTTGCCCCTTAGGTGTCTTTTAAATCTTTCCCCTCTCCGACCCCAGGAAAAAGACTTTGTCTATTTATCCTATCCATGCCCCTCATAATTTTGTAAACCTCTGTAAGGTCACCATTCAGCCTCCGACGCTCCAGTGAAAACAGCCCCAGCCTGTTCAGCCTCTCCCTGTAGCTCAGATCCTCCAACCCTGGCAACATCCATGTAAATCTTTTCTGAACCCTTTCAGGTTTCACAACATCTTTCTGATAGGAAGGAGACCAGAATTGCATGCAACATTCCAACAGTGACCTCACCAATGTCCTGTACAGCCGCAACATGACCTCCCAACTCCCGTACTCCAGACCCAGAACCCCACTCTGTTCCAATAAAGAAAAGCATACCAAATACCTTCTTCACTATCCTATCTACCTGCGACTCCACTTTCAAGGAGCTATGAACCTGCACTCCAAGGTCTCTTTGTTCAGCAACACTCCCGAGGACCTTTCCATTAAGTGTATAAGTCCTGCTAAGATTTGCTTTCCCAAAATGCAGCACCTCGCATTTTTCTGAATTAAACTCCATCTGCCATTTCTCAGCCCATTGGCCCAACTGGTCCAGATCCTATTGTAATCTGAGGTCACCCTCTTCGCTGTCCACTACACCTCCAATTTTGGTGTCATCTGCAAACTTACTAACTGTACCTCTTATGCTCGTATCCAAATCATTTATGTAAATGACAAAAAGTAGAGGGCCCAGCACCGATCCTTGTGGCACTCCACTGATCACCAGCCTCCAGTGTGAAAAACAACCCTCCACCACCACCCTCTGTCTTCGCCCTTTGAGCCAGTTCTGTATCCAAATGGCTAGTTCTCCCTGTAATACATGACATCTAACCTTGCTAATCAGTCTCCCATGGGGAACCTTGTCGAACGCCTTACTGAAGTCCATGTAGATCACATCTCTCCCTTCATCAATTTTCTTTGTTATTTCTTCAAAAAACTCAATCAAGTTTGTGAGACAAGATTTCCCACGCACTAAGCCATGTTGACTATCCCTAATCAGTCCTTGCCTTTCCAAATACTTGTACATTCTGTCCCTCAGGATTCCCTCCAACAACTTGCCCACCACTGAGGTCAGGCTCACTGGTCTATAGTTCCCTGGCTTGTCTTTACCGCTCTTCTTAAACAGTGGCACCACGTTTGCCAACCTCCAGTCTTCCGGCACCTCACCTGTGACTATCGATGATACAAATATCTCAGCAAGAGGCCCAGCAATCACTTCTCTAGCTTCCCGCAGAGTTCTCGGGTACACCTGATCAGGTCCTGGGGATTTATCCATCTTTTACCACTGGCATCAAATTGCACTTCAACAACAGGTCACTCATTATCCAGAAATAAACATTACAATTGATGGCCTCATCTTCTGCCTAGGAACCCTCCAACCACAAGGGATGAACTCGGATTTCACCAGTTTCCTCATTTCCCCTCCCCCCACCTTGTCTCAGTCAAATCCCTCGAACTCAGCACCGCCTTCCTAATCTGCAATCTTCTTCCTGACCTCTCCACCCCCACCCCACTCTGACCTATCACCCTCACCTTGACCTCTTTCCACCTATCGCATTTCCAACGCCCCTCCCCCAAGTCCCTCCTCCCTACCTTTTATCTTAGCCTGCTGGACACACTTTCCTCATTCCTGAAGAAGGGCTTATGCCCGAAACGTCAATTCTCCTGTTCCCTGGATGCTGCCTGACCTGCTGCGCTGTTCCAGCAACACATTTTCAGCACATTACAATTGATGGCCTAAAGCAATCATTTACAACAGCATTGTTCACCCTCAGGGTCTCATTAACGAGGCAAATGTAATCAGACAAGCACATTTTAAAGTTCTGCTTGGGTTTGGTATTTCTGTAATGCACTGCATGGCAAACAGTGGAAGACAGCAATTCTCAGTTACAATGGTCATACACTGAATTATCAGTCTGTGAGGAGATAGTCTGCAATGTGTAAGGGCCCTTGGTTGTGCCAATGACATTTGGATGAGGATACACACATTGGACATCCTAATGGGGTTATGACAACATTTCCCCTGAATTTTCACGCACTCTCTCTCTCTCCCTCACACACATACACACATCTTCCCTGTATGTCTCTTACCACACCCCCCAAAGCTACACAAACACACACACACACACACACACACATACACATATAAGTCTATGGGGTGAACTGCATTTGCAAATTTGTATTTGTAGATACTTTCTATTTTGTTCAAAAATCACACAGTCTATAGGCAGTGAGTTAATGTGACATTTTATAAATTCCTACGTTCAAAATAAATCCAGTCTGACTGCAGGTTGGGCACAGACTCTAACCTCATACCAGTAATGCATTGTCTAAGCTGAGATGGCACGTTTTTATTTACTGATAAAATTTTAAGATATATCGGGGCAGTGATTTGAGATAAATTCTGGGATTTACATATTAATCAATCGAAACCTGTATCCCCATTCTATGTGATTACAGACCTAACAGCAATCTAGGGTTCTCTAATATATTGCATCCATCGTGTGACACTTTGATCTTTTACTTATAGATGCTGTGTCCTATGTATCCTGTCCCACTGGCTACCTGACAGAGGAGTAGTGCTCTGAAAGCTTGTATTTTCAAATAAACCTGTTGGTGTATAACCTGGTGTCATGTGATTTTAAGCTTTGTCCACCCTAGTCCAATAGCAGCCCCTCCACATCCTGAATCTTCTTGCCAGTGGCTCAGATCCAGCAGACAGTGAGTGCTGAGCCTGAGTCTGAATGACAGTTGTTCACCTCTCCAAGGAGACAGCTAGACATACGGCTGGGGATTGATAGTGATGGTTGATGCCTCCATCCCCATTGATCCAGTTTAAGGACTGTCTCTGACATACCTAACTGCTGTGATTGTGCTTGTCTCTGCATTTTCACAACTTCAATAAAATTGCACCTAGCAATTCTGAAGAATGAAGCCATTGCCTTTATCCCAGCACAACCATCTTTCCTCAGCCACTGAGTCCATCCATCTCCCTGTCCAGCAGAGCCCTCATCCATGATGCTGTTAGTTTCACACTCAATCATTCCTACATCATTCTGTCTGGCCATGAATCTTCCAACTTACACTCATCCATCTCTCTGCTCTCGCTTTACACCTTTAAAGGTGCTATGTGAATGCAACTTGCCATTTTCGCAAACACACTGACAAGGCAAGACTTTGAAAGAAATGAATGTGCTTCTCAGCTCATTGTATTTAAAAAGCTGCAAATCCACCTATCATTCTGAAACAATGTGAACTTTTATCCCAAACATTACAATCCAAATTAACTTCAATGGAATTGAATAATTTTAAAATTTTATTGAATTAAAATTTAAATCTGGTAAAGTTGTTTTCTTCCCTAAATTGCTTTATTTCTAAATATGTTTCTGTCTGCAGAATGCTGTGTGTGAATGGTTCATTGTAAATGAACACACATTCAGTTTGGACCAATTCCATTAAACCCTCAAACAGGTTCATGGTCAATTAGGAATGCAACTGAGAATTATAGAATCCCAACAGTGCAGTAAGGGGCTATTTGGCCCATCTGGTCTGCTCCACCCATCTGAAGACCATCCCACCAGACCCAGAACCCCACTCTGTTCCCATAACCACACATTTCCCATGGCTAACCCACCAAGCCTGTACATCCCTGGACTCTCTGGGCAAGTTAGCATGACCATTCTGCTGAACCTGCACATTGCTGGACAGTGGGAGAAAACACTTGGAGGAAACCCAGGCAGACTCAGGGAGAACTTACAAACTGCACACAGTCACCCAAGGTTTGAACTGAACCCAGGTCACGGGGGCTGTGAGGCAGCAGTGCTAACCACTGAGACACTGTGCTGTCCATTTTTGAGAAGTTGAGATCCAAAAAGCAAGTTTCCACACTTGTTGCATGTTTTGATGTTCATTGTCTTTTGACACTATCAGAAAAAAGTGTGAATTTTATCAAGGGGGATGTGTGATAGATAGCTCTGGGTGTACAATGAGAGTAAGTGTTAGTTACTTTTGTTTGCAAATTGGAGAGAGAGCTGCCCTGGTACAGCACTTGCTGGTCCATTTGAAGGACATTGTTGGATGTGGATGGAACAAACAGTGGACAGATGTATCGGGGTCCGGCCTGAGCGGGATGTAGGTTATGAATCACAAAGAGGACAGGTGAAAGGGGAGAGAAGCTTTATCGATTAATCTACAGGGGAGGTTCCAAAGGACCAGAAGAAGAGCCATCAGTTCAACCACTGTAAACTAGAGATAAAGTTCCGACAGCAGAAACCTTTTATATTGTCCAGGAACTGTACAGCTAACAGCTCAGGAGTTCAGGAATATGTCACTAACTATTACAGCCGGGACATTACACAACTCTCCTAAAGGCTTTCAAAAAGCTTGCTGAACACTTGGGATTGGCCTCCTCTGTCACTGGTAAAACCCCAGAGCCTGTAGGGAAAGTCCATTGTGAAACCACAACCCATACTGGCCTTTACTGCCCTCAAGGCCCTGCACGTTGATCTCTCTCTCCCATCGTGAACCATCCTTTGCTGTACTTCAATTCTCTTCCTCTCCCACTTGAGGTCTCTCATCATCTTCCTGGGTCACTTGTTGTATCTGCCCCTTGAGCCTTGAAAATGCAGCCCATGAGCACATCATGAGTCTACACACCGACCTCTCCTCCCTGGATGAAACCCTCCTTCTCTGATCGGAGTCAGGACCCTTCAGCACCTGTAACCTCCTTCACACTGATCCCCAGCCGACTCCAATCCAGGCCTGTCACTCAGGCTGCTCTCCAGGGGGACAACATTTCGATGATGTCACACACGGTGGAGTCAGAGCCCACAGCGGGCAGCACAAACCCAATTTCAAGATTGTCCCAAAGCTGGAACAGTGGGGTAAGAGAATATCCCGACTGTCTCAATCATTCCCTGGGAATTTGGAACACCCTGAGGCTTTGATAACAGTTTATATTAATGATTACCTTAATCAGAAATTAGATGCAATGTAGCTGATTAAAATTTATCTGTGCATTTTAAGCAGGTTTTTCTGGTCAAATTTCTGGAATATTATCTCCTCAGTTTCAGGTGCTTTATGGGCAGAGGAACATGTAACGGGAATTTTGGGAAGAGCGTTCATAATATCTTGTCACTACGAAGCTCAGTGGTACCAATCACACATGAAATATTGGTGTCATGGATGGAGTCATCAGTGTAAGGTTATAGCAACGACAAATTGGCCAAATGGGAGAATATCAATCACTGACAACAAAACACAAGGAATATTTCTTGTTACAATGAAGAATGTTCAATGGAAAGATGCTGAATGGTACAGCTATGGGATTGAGATTCCTGGTATTCAGCAGGACCTCATGTCTCATGTATATCTGCACGTCTCTGAAGGTAAATGTCTCAGTATTTTTTTTTAGAATACTCTCTGCTGGAATGTCTGATCAATGTTTTCGCCAGGAAGTAAAGTGCCAAAGTGTTGGGGGATATTTAATTTTTTGATCTCTCAATACTTGTTTCTTTCCCATAGAAGCTTTCTCTGTTCCTGGGCTTCGATATTTATCCCAACCAAATGTCTCATGTTCTGTTGGACTATAACCTGGTGTTGTGTGATTTTTAACTGGGATATCTTGGGTAGATTTGCCACCACCAATCCATCATACTGGCATTAATCTGAGCCACTGATACCATGTGGGGAAGGATGCCCTCAGACGTCCCTGGCAGAAGACAAACTCAGTGTTGATGAACAGTAAATAGGGTTGGTCCATGATATTTAATAGCTGTTGGATTAAATCTAAGATACAGGATTATCTCTCGTGAAACATCTTTAGTTGCATGTTGTATATAGCTAAGGCTTGAACTTGCTGGAGTTCAGAAGAGCATAGGAAGTTGAGAAGTGACCTGATAGAAGTTTATAAAATACTGAGAGATATAGATAGAGTTGATGGCAGTTGTCTTTTCCCTGAGATGGAGAATTTCAAGACTCAGGGGCACATTTTTAAGATGATAGGAGACAAATTTTGAATGCATATAAGAGGCAAATTACTGACACTCAGACACTGGTGACCTGACAGCAGAGGGGTTTCATCCCCATTGGGGTATTAACCCCCAAATGTTTCCAAGTGTTCTCCAGGAGTTTACCCAACGTATTGTTTCTGTTTCCCAGACAGAGTATTGCGATGGTCCTTGTTGGTTCAGTCTCTGGGTAATGACTCCAGTGACTCTCCTTCCATATTAAGGGTTAAGGTGGGGACACTGCCTTCAGCATTGTGGCTGGGGGTGAGCACGGTTGGTGAAGGGTGTCAGCCCCTTTGACCTGCTCAAAGGTGAAACCCAGCATGGTTCACCAGACTGACTCATCATCAACCATGTCCTGGTGAATACAAAGCCCCATGTCCGTCGGTTCACTAGAGGGATCCTCACCTTGGAACTGAAACTCACTCTTAGTTACTCAATTACAGTTCACTTCCCCCTTAATTTTCTCTCAGTTTTTGAGTTCCTTTTTCTGCCTGAAATTGACCTCATGTCTTGTTTATTTGGATCTTGTCCTTCAACTGCATATCTAGAAGTTTAGATTGTGACAGAATAATTACTCAGCAATAAAAAGAGTCATATTATGTAAAAAAAGAGCAAACTAATTAGCAGCAGTTTAATGTTTAATTGCAGAACAAATTTTCATAAAGCAAAACTCTTTGTGTCATGAACAGTTGATATTTTTTAACAAAGGAGAATGAGCCATTTGTCATTTATCTGAAAATTCAATTTACTTTGGTCACCATTATCAAGAACATTTGACTGTTTAACTATCTTGATTTCATAACCTCCTATTCTTGGGCAAGGAATTAATTTAGTTCTTCTGTTAAAACATAACTGACAGGAGACTAATTTCTTCTGTGTCAGATTTTATCATCTAGTTTACTGTGGTTTTATAAGCTGTCTTCCTCTATCCTCTTCCTCATTTACACTCTTGTAAACATTGTATTACATACTTTGTTGTGAGAAAGAAAAGCTGGAGGACAAACATCAAGAACGGAAATGATCTTTGCAAATATAATGTTGTGGGCTTCAATTCTCCTCATCTATTCCATTCCCGGTGAGTGACCATCTAAGTTGCTTATTCAGATAATCAATGTTTGTTTATGTCCACTATCTGGTTTATACAGCAGAGATGTTTAAATCTTTGGAGATATGTAAAGGCACAAAGGCATCATTATTGCTGTGACAGATGCCATGAGTCGATTCTCCCTCCAGCACATTTTGCAAAGGAAGGTGGATGTTAACAGAGCCAAACAGGTTCATTATCAACCTACATATCCTTCCATCATGGCCCTGGCAGGGGAGCAGGAGTGGGTGTGATTCTAGGCCAGCTTTGTCCAATGCAGAGTGTGACAATGCTGTCACTTTAAAGTGTTATTTATCCTGTTTTTCTTTAAGAGAGATTGTGAGGCAGAGGTATGGAACTGTCTCTAAGAACGTAAACAATTTGTCAGGGCTTAGTTTGTTTTTAAAGTTGGAACAATGGAAGTAGATTGGGTGGGGACAGCCCTCACATACCAGGCTTTCTAGGTTTTTTTGTAGATTTTAGGTTTTGTTTTAAGCAGAAGCCACTGGGGTCTCAAAAGATTTGAGAGCTTCAGTGAATGTCTCCCGGCTGCTACACTATGAATTTTCTCTTGATTTTTTCCTCCTGGATTGGAGAACTACATGTGAAAATCTGGTCTGAATTTTCCCTCCTACCAAGGCGTGTGTTTATGGGATATTACTATATTGGAACAGTTCATTAGTAATAGGTTCTGTACCTATTATTCAGTCAAGTTTTCCAATAGTTAGGTTAATCTAGTTCCTCCTTCTTTCTTTTGCATTTTAACTATAACATTCAAATAAATTATGCTTTGTTTAATGTCGAGTAATTTGATCAGTCGCATCACATCTGGAGCATGGCCCCTCATAAAGGACTGATTAGGGATAGTCAACATGACTTTGTGCATGGGAAATCATGTCTCACAAACTTGATTGAGGTTTTTGAAGAAGTAACAAAGAGGATTGATGAGGGCAGAGCGGTGGACATGATCTATATGGACTTCAGTAAGAGGTTCAACAAGGTTCCCCATAGGATACTAGTTAGCAAGGTTGGATCTCATGGAGAACTAACCATTTGGATAGAGAATTGGCTGAAAAGTAGAAGACAGAGGGTGATGGTGAGGGTTGTTTTTCAGATGGAGGCCTGTGACCACTGGAGTGCCACAAGGATCGTTGCTGGGTCCACTATTTTTCGTCATTTATGTAAAAGATTTGGATGTGTGCAAAAGAGGTGCAGTTATTAAGTTTGTAGATGACACCAAAATTGGAGGTGTAGTGGACAGCGAAGAAGGTTTCCTCAGATTACAATGGGATCTGGACCAGATGGGCTAATGGGCTGAGAAGTGGCAGGTGGAGTTTAATTTAGATAAATGTGAGGTGCTGCACTTTGGGAAAGCAAATCTTAGCAGGACTTATACACTTAATGGTAAGGTTCTAGGGAGTGTTGCTGAACAAAGAGAACTTGGAGTGCAGGATCATAGCTCCTTGAAAGTGGAGTCGCAGGTAGACAGGATAGTGAAGAAGGCGTTTGGTATGCTTTCCTTTATTGGTCAGAGTATTGAGTACAGGAGTTGGGAGGTCATGTTGCGGCCGTACAGGACATTGGTTACGCCACTGTTGGAATATTGCGTGCAATTCAGGTCTCCTTTCTATCGGAAATATATTGCAAAACTTGAAAGGGTTCATAAAAGATTTCCAAGAATTTTCCCAGGGTTGGAGAATTTGAGCTACAGGGAGAGATTGAACAGGCTGGAGCTGTTTTCCCTGCAGCGTCGGAGGCTGAGGGGTGACCTTATAGAGGTTTACAAAATCATGAGGGGCATGGACAGGATAAATAGAGAAAGTCTTTTCTCTGGGATGCAGAACTAGAGGGCATAGGTTTAGGTGAGAGGGGAAAGATATTAAAGAGACCTAAGGGGCAATTTTTCAAGGAGAAAGCGGTACGTGTATGGAATGAGCTGCCAGAGGATGTGGTGGAGGCTGGTACAATTGCAACATTTAAAAGGCATCTGGATGAGGATATGAATAGGAAGGGTTTGGAGGGATATGGGCTGGGTTTTGGCAGGTGGCACGGTGGCTCAGTGGTTAGCACTGCTGCCTCATAGCACCAGGGTCCCAGGTTCGATTCCAGCCTTGGGCGACTGTCTGTATGGAGTTTGCACATTCTCCTCGTGGGTGTACTCCGGTTTCCTCCCACATTCCAAAGATGTGCAGGTCAGATGAATTGTCCATAGTGTTATGTGCATTAGTCAGAGGGAAATGGGTCTGAGTGGGTTACTCTTCAGAGTGTCAGTGTGAACTGGTTGGACCAAAGGGCCTGTTTCCACACTGTAGAGAATCTGATCTAATTTAAGTTGGTTTGGGATATCTGGTTGGCATGGATGAGTTGGACCGAAGTGACTGTTTCCATGCTGTACGTTTCTATGACTCTATCTACCTTTAAAATATGAAAAAGTTAGCATTGTGGTTAGATTCTTAAAATATTTTGAGGGATTCTGGTGTAGTCTGTAACATGGATGGCAGCACTTATATTACAACAATTAGCTTTGAGCTAGTGACCTATTCCTGGGAGAACAAGCTGCAGAAAACAGACACAGAATGTACTTTGTCTGCTCCATATATCTCTAAATACGGAAGTCTTCAAAATTTTAAGGAACGAATGGAAAAATACATGAATAATATCAGGAAATATTGCACCTTCTTTTGAAAATATTATCATAAAATGGAATATAGTTACCAAGTAGAGTCTAGATTAGAGTGGTGCTGGAAAAGCACAGCAGGTCAGGTAGCATCCGAGGAGCAGGAAAATCGACGTTTCGGACAAAAGCCCTTCATCAGGAATAGAGCATCTATTCCTCTGGTTTCCAACATCTGCAGTTCTTGTTTTTACCTTTATATAGTTACCAAGTAGTTTAGAGCAGCATTACTAATTAAGGGTGAAATGAGAATGACAATATGATTTTTTTTAAAGTGACACAAGCAGCAGCGTCAAAACAGGAGCCCATTTTCATCGGTCCAAAGTTTTTAATATAGTCAGCTGTTCAATATACACTGAAAACCAGAATGGCAATAAGCCTTCAAACAAAACATCGTGATTTGGTAATTATTTATTATATTTTCAAAATGCCATTCATTAAATATTATTTAATGAGGCTCGATAACAAAAGTAGAAGGTTGGTTTATTTTCTGTTTCCATTTCTGGAGATAGGTGACCATCAATTTCCACTACAAACCCGCAGTTAGCTTGACTGTATATCCTGACTCCCTGCTTCCTGAAAAGACACTGTTCCATTCTCCCAGTTCCTCTGTCTCCATCGAATGTCAACTTCCAAGGATGTCAACTTCAAGAAGGGGTCCTCCCAGAAATCCACTCAACTGAGGATTCCCCACCAACTGTGGTTGACAAGGCCCTCAGCTGTGTCTGTCCCATCTCCCACACTCAAACCCTCACTTCCGTTCCACAACAGTGACAGAGTCCCCTTCATCCTCACCTACTATCCCACCAGCATCCACATCCAGAGGATCATTAGCCTCCATTTACATCACCTTCAGCAGGATGCCACTACTGACTCAAATTCACCTCCTCACCCTGTCACCCTTCTGGAGCAGCCATTCCCTCCAAGACACTGTGGTCTACCTCTCTTTCACTCCCAACAAATTCCCACACACCCAAGGCACCTTCCCATGTAATCAAAGAAGGTGTAGCACTGAACAGTTTGCTTCCTCCCCCTCTCAGTATCCAAGGCCCCAGACACACCTTCCAGGTGAAGCAGCACTTTACATGCACTTCACTCAACTTAGTCTGCTGCATTCGCTGCTCTCGAAGTGGTCTCCTCTACACTGGGAAGGGGAAGTGCAGACTGGGCGACTGCTTTGCAGAACACCTCCATTTTGTCTGCAAAGATGACCCGAAGCTTCCTGTTGTCTGCCATTTCAATACACAACTGTGTTCCCTGGCCAGCATCTCAGTCTCGTACTTTTGACAGTACTCCTGCGAAGTGAAGCTCAAGCTGAAAGAACAACACCTCATTTTCACCTCTTCAGGACTCAGTATTAAGTTCAGTAATTTTAGGGCCTTAGTCCCTTCCCCCAACCACACACTCCAGGCCTTGTTATCACATGGGCTGCTACATCACAACCCATTGTCAGCCATTAACAATCCCTATTAGTGGTTATTGATTCTCCTAGGCTGACCTTTATCCAATTCTTTGTCTGCCCAATTGTTTTAATGTCTTCCTTGTGGACTCCATCTCCACATAGTGTTCAGCAACACCCCCCTCCCACCAACCTATTCTCGAGCATATGTATCACTCTTTTCTTTGTTATCAGTTCTGAAGAAGGGTGACTGGACCTGAAATGTTAACTCTGATTCATCTCCACACTTGCTACCTGACCTTCTATGTTTTTCCACCTATTACTGATTTTGTTTCAGCTTTCTAGCATCCACAGTTATAGAATAATAGAGTCATACAGCATAGAAACAGACCCTTTGGTCTAACTAGTCCATGCCAACCATGTTTCCAAACTAAACTAATCCAACCTGCCTGAACCTGGCCCATAACCCTCCAAATATATTCTATTCATGCACTTATTTAAATGTCTTTTAAATGTTATAACCGTACCTGTATCCAACACTTTATCTGAAAGTTCATTCCACACATGAGTTATTCTCTGTATAAAAAAAATTGCCTTTCATGTCTTTTTAGAGTCTTTCTCCTCTCACCTTAAAAAAAGCCCCTCGTCTTGAATACTCCATCCATTGGAAAGGACAGTTTCTCATAGAATCCTGACAGTGTGGAAACAGGCCATTTGGTGCAGCAAGTCCACAACAACCCTTCGAAGAGTATCCCACCCAGACCCATTCCCCTACCCTATAACGCTACCTTTCCCTTGACTAATGCCCCTAACCTGCACATCTCAGAACACAATGGGGCAATTTACCATGCATAATCTACTTACCTAGCACATCGTTGCACACTTACACTTAAATTCCTCTCTGCTATTTTAGTCAAGAATTATTCTCCCAACAAGACCATTGGTCTGGTATTTATTGAAATAAAGTCTACCTGGTCATCGACAGGCTGCTCCTCTTCCACACTAGGACACAATGTGGCAGCAATTTAAGCATTTTCTCAGGAACCATCTCACTGGAACAATCAGTATATTACTTCTGTTATTTTTACTCTCCTTAAACTGATAACAATATGTGATTACAAATAATCCTTTACAAATAATATCAGCAACAATATCACCAACAATATCAACAATAATATCACCAACAATATCACCAACAATATCAACAATAATATCACCAACAATATCACCAATAATATCAACAATAATATCAACAATAATATCACCAACAATATCACCAACAATATCAACAATAATATCACCAACAATATCACCAACAATATCAACAATAATATCAACAATAATATCACCAACAATATCACCAACAATATTGCTCTTTACTCGTCAAAGTCCTGTACATTGATCTCTCTCTCCCCTCGTGAACCATCCTTTGCTGAACTTCAATTCTCTTCCTTTCCCACTTGAGGTCTCTCATCAACTTCCTGGGTCACCTGTTGTATCTGCCCCTTGAGCCCTGAAAATGGAGCCCCTGAGTACATCATGAGTCTCCACACAACTCCCCCCTCCTCCCCCCACCCCCGGATGAAACCCTCCTTCTCCAGTCGAAGTAAGGACCCTTCAGCACCTGTACCCTCCTTCACACTGATCCCCAGCCAACTCCAATCCAGGCCTGTCACTCAGGCTGCTTTCCAGGGGGACAACATTTCGATGATGTCACACACGGTGGGGTTAGAGCCCACAGCGGGCAGCACAAACCCAATTTCAAGATTATCCCAAAGCTCGACCAGTGGGGTAAGAAAATATCCCGACTGTTTCAATCATTCCCTGGGAATTTGGAACACCCTGAGGCTCTGATAAGGGTTTATAGTAATGATTACCTTTATCATATACTGGATGGAACGTAGCTGATTAAAATGTATCTGTTTGTATTAGGCTGTTCTTTCCAGTTAAATTTCTGAAATATTGTCTCCTCAGTTTCAGGTGCTTTATGGGCAGAGGAAAATGTAACAGGTATTTTGGGAAGAGCGATCACAATATCTTGTCACTACGAAGCACGGTGGTACCAGTCACACATGAAATATTGGTTTCATGGATGGTCTCGTCTGTGTCAGGTTATAGCAACGACAAATTGGCCAAATGGGAGAATATTGATCACTGATCACAAAACACAAGGAATATTTCTTGTTACAATGAAGAATCTTCAATGGGGTGATGCAGGATGGTACAGCTGTGGGATCGAGACTCCTGGCCTTGACCCAATGTTTATTGTAAAGCTGCACATCTGTGATGGTAAATGTCTCAGTGATTTTTTTTAAAATTACTTTTCACTATATGTCTGTTCATTGTTTAATCCTGGAAGAAAGATTACCAAGTGTTGGGAGCATTTGATTTTTTGATGCAATTCAATTTCTCAATAATTGTTTCTTTCCCACAGAAGCCGTCTCTGTTCCTGGACTTCGATTTTTATCCCAACCAAATGTCTCATGTTCAGGGGGTTCAGTGACAGTCTCCTGTGAGTCTGCCCAGGGATCCCTCCCCATTCACTACACATGGTCTGAGAAGACCCCATCTCAAGATTCAAAGATCTCTGACACCAATAAACTGGATCTACATTGTCAATCCTTCACACAGCCACATCATCAATATTACTGCACAGCCTCAAATACTCAGGGAACAAAACCTAGTGAAATTGCTCATGTCTCAGTCAGCAATGTAGCAGAGACGGGTTGTAGTTACATGATAACAATCAGCAGCAGCGGTAAATTTTATACAAACACTGAGGCCTGCAGGTACTTTTAATGACTATTCAAACTACTCATGGATTAAGCTTCTTACATAATTACAAATAACTGCACCTTATCACATTATGTCTCTTTAATATTTAAACGATTTTGAACAAGGTGTGATTTATTTTTGAAAATGGACAAAATTGTAATAACACGCCAGAAAATGCATAAATTATGCACTCCTGTTTTGTGTTACATCTCACAGCTTGTGTGTGTTATACCTTTAATAGATAAAGTCATCACTGTATCGTAGCATGTGACCTGAGGGGATAATGGTGTCAAATTCCATCTTAGTCAGGGTCACATCAGGCATGACATGCTGATGGACGGGTGTCACTGCATGTAACTGAATATCTCAGTTTCAGCCCAGACCCTGAAGTGCCAGTGGCTGTGAGAAATGTTTAGGGCAGACGCTGGTATAAATATTGTTGATTTATCGATACTACAACATCCACGCCTTGTTCTCATGTAACAGGAGCTAATGTAAAGATTACATCATTGGGTCTAAATACAATAGTGGAGGCAAAAATCCCAGTGGAAGCTCACCCAGCAATCACAGGATATTACTGGGCAGAGCAGGGGCTGCTGGATCCCCAGGAATACATTTTCCAGCAGGGGCAGTGACCAGCTCAGTGGCTGGAACTTTATTTTATGTTTGACAAGGATAAGAAAGGAGATCTTAGTAATATAGTCCCACCCAAACTCAGGCTTTCAAATGCTTGAATAAGAATACAGTAGCATCAATGTCCAGGTGAGGAATAAAATACAAATTATGTGCAAGCTGGGTCACTAACACATCTTGCCAGACATGGGGATTTATAGGAAACTGAATTCAACAAAGTCCATTACTCACAACAAGTCCTGAGATTTCATTTTTGAAGAGTGCTCTCTTAATTGTTCGTAACTGAGACTCAGATGAAGTTGAATATTATCTAATGTCTCAATAGGAAGGGAATATACTTGTGACAAATCCTCAACAATATCACCAACGACATCACCAATGACATCACCAATGACATCACCAACAGACATCACCAACGACATCACCAAAGACATTACCAACGACATCACCAACGGACATCAACAACGACATCACCAACAGACATCACCAATGACATCACCAACGACATCACCAACGGACATCACCAACAGACATCGCCAACGACATCACATACAACATCACCATCAATATCACCAATAACATCACCAACGACATCAACAAAAATATCAACAACAATATCACCAACAACATCACCAACAATATCACTAACAACATCACCAACAATATCAACAATATCAACAACAACATCACCAACAATATCACCAACAATATCACCACCAATATCACCAACAATATCACCAAAGACATCACCAACAATATCAACAACAATTTCACTAGGAATATCACCAACAATATCAACAACAATATCACCAACAAATATCACAAAAATATCACAAACAATATCAACAACAATATCACCAACAATATCAACAACAATATCACCAACTATATCACCAACAATATCAACAATATCAACAACAATATCACCAACAATATCACCAACAAATATCACCAAAAATATCACAAACAATATCAACAACAATATCACCAACAATATCACCAACAATATCAACAACAAATATCACCAACAATATCAACAACAATATCAACAATAATATCACCAACAATATCACCATCAATATCAACAGTATCACCAACAATATCACCAACAATATCAACAATATCAACAACAATATCACCAACAATATCACCAACAATATCACCAACAATATCACCAACAATATCAACAACATCACCAACAATATCACCAACAATATCACCAACAACATCAATAACAATATCACCAATGAGTTCACCAATAATATCAACAACATCACCAATAATATCACCAATGATATCACCAACAACACCACCAACAATATCACCAAAAATATAATCAACAATATCACCAACAATATCACCAACAAATATCACCAACAAATATCACCAACAATATCAACAACAATATCACTAACAATATCACCAACAATATCGCAAACAATATTAACAACAATAACCCCAACAATATCAACAACAATATCACCAACAATATCACCAACAATATCAACAGCAATATCACCAACAATATCAACAACAATATCACCAACACTATCACCAACAAAATCAACAACAATACCAACAACAATATCACCAACAATATCCCCAACAATATCAACAACAATATCACCAACAATATCACCAAAAATATCAACAACAATATCACCAACAATATCAACAATATCACCAACAATATCAACAACAATATCAACAACAATATCACCAACAATATCAACAACAATATCAACAACAATATCACCAACAATATCAACAGCAATACCAACAACAATATCACAACAATACCAACAACAATATCAACAACAAAACCAACGACAATATCACCAACAATATCAACAACAATGCCAATAACAATATCAACAACAATATCCCCAACAATATCAACAACAATATCACCAACAACATCAACAACAATATCAACAACAATATCACCAATATCACCAACAATATCAACAACAATACCAACAACAATATCAACAACAATATCACCAACAATATCAACAACAATATCAACAACAATACCAATAACAATATCACCAACAATATCACCAACCATATCAACAACAATATTACCAATATCACCAACAATATCAACAGAAATACCAATAACAATATCAACAACAATATCACCAACAATATCACCAAAAATATCAACAACAATATCACCAACAATATCAACAACAACACTAAAAACAATATCACAACAATATCAACAACAATATCACCACGAATATCACCAACAATATCAACAACAATACCAATAACAATACCAATAATAATATCACCAACAATATCATCATCAATATCAACAACATCAACAACAATATCACCAACAACATCACCACCAATATCACCAACAATATCACCAATGACATCACCAACAATATCACCAACGGCTTCACCAACAATATCAACAACAACATCAACAACAATATCAACAACAATATCACCAACATGACCAACAAAATCAACAACAATATCACCAACAATATCAACAACAATATCACGAAGAATATCAACAACAATATCACCAACAATATCACCAACAATATAAACAACAATATCACTAACAATATCACCAACAATAACAACAACAATACCAATAACAACATCAACAACAAATATCACCAACAAATATCACCAACAATATCACCAACAATATCAACAATATCAACAACAATATCACTAACAATATCAACAACAATACCAATAACAATATCAATAACAATATCACCAACAATATCAACAACAATATCAACAACAATAGCACTAACAATATCACCAACAATATCAACAACAATATCACCAACAATATCACCAACCATATCAACAACAATATTACCAATATCACCAACAATATCAACAACAATACCAATAACAATATCAACAACAATATCACCAACAATATCACCAAAAATATCAACAACAATATCACCAACAATATCAACAACAATACTAAAAACAATATCACAACAATACCAACAACAATATCACCACGAATATCACCAACAATATCAACAACAATACCAATAACAATACCAATAACAATATCACCAACAATATCATCATCAATATCAACATCAACAACAATATCACCAACAACATCACCACCAATATCACCAACAATATCACCAATGACATCACCAACAATATCACCAACGACTTCACCAACAATATCAACAACAACATCAACAACAATATCACCAACATGACCAACAATATCAACAACAATATCACCAACAATATCAACAACAATATCACTAAGAATATCAACAACAATATCACCAACAATATCACCAACAATATAAACAACAATATCACTAACAATATCACCAACAATATCAACAACAATACCAATAACAACATCAACAACAAATATCACCAACAAATATCACCAACAATATCACCAACAATATCAACAATATCAACAACAATATCACCAACAATATCAACAACAATACCAATAACCATATCAACAACAATATCACCAACAATATCAACAACAATATCAACAACAATAGCACTAACAATATCACCAACAATATCAACAACAATATCAACAACAATATCAACAACAATATCAACAACAATATCACCAAAAATATCACCAACACTATCAACAATATCAACAACAATATCACTAACAATATCAACAACAATATCAACAGTATCACCAACAATATCACCAACAATATCAACAATATCAACGACAATATTACCAACAATATCACCAAAAATATCACAAACAATATCAACAATATCATAAATATCACCAACAAATATCACCAAAAATATCACAAACAATATCAACAACAATATCACCAACAATATCAAAAACAATATCAACAGTATCACCAACAATAACATCAACAATATCAACAACAATATCACCAACAATATCACCAACAAATATCACAAAAATATCACAAACAATATCAACAACAATATCACCAACAATATCAAAAACAATATCACCAAATATATCACCAACAAAATCAACAATATCAACAACAATATCACCAACAATATCACCAACAAATATCACAAACAATATCAACAATATCAACAACAATATCACCAACAAATATCACCAAAAATATCACAAACAATATCAACAACAATATCACCAACAATATCAAAAACAATATCAACAGTATCACCAACAATATCATCAACAATATCAACAACAATATCACCAACAATATCACCAACAAATATCACAAAAATATCACAAACAATATCACCAACAATATCACCAACAAATATCACCAAAACTATCACAAACAATATCAACAACAATATCACCAACAATATCACCAACAATATCAACAACAAATATCACCAACAATATCAACAACAATATCAACAACAATATTACCAACAATATCACCATCAATATCAACAGTATCACCAACAATATCAACAACAATATCAACAATATCAACAACAATATCACCAACAATAACACCAACAATATCACCAACAATATCAACAACATCACCAACCATATCACCAACAATATCACCAACAACATCAACCACAATATCACCAACGAGTTCACCAATAATATCAACAACATCACCAATAATATCACCAATGATATCACCAACAATATCACCAACAATATCACCAACAACATCACCAACAATACCACCAACAATATAATCAACAATATCACCAACAATATCAACAACAAATATCACCAACAATATCAACAACAAATATCACCAACAATATCAACAACAATATCACCATCAATATCAACAGTATCACCAACAATATCACCAACAATATCAACAATATCAACAACAATATCACCAACAATATCACCAACAATATCACCAACAATTTCAACAACATCACCAACAATATCACCAACAACATCAACAACAATATCACCAACGAGTTCACCAATAATATCAACAACACCACCAATAATATCACCAATGATATCACCAACAATATCACCAACAACATCACCACAAATATCACCAACAATATAATCAACAATATCACCAACAATATCACCAACAAATATCACCAACAAATATCACCACCAATATCAACAACAATATCACTAACAATATCACCAACAATATCGCAAACAATATCAACAACAATACCCCCAACAATATCAACAATATCACCAACAATATCACCAACAATATCAACAGCAATATCACCAACAATATCAACAACAATATCACCAACACTATCACCAACAATATCAACAACAATACCAACAACAATATCACCAACAATATCCCCAACAATATCAACAACAATATCACCAACAATATCACCAACAATATCAACAACAATATCAACAATATCACCAACAAAATCAACAACAATATTAACAACAATATCACCAACAATATCAACAGCAGTACCAACAACAATATCACAACAATACCAACAACAATATCAACAACAATACCAACAACAATATCATCAACAATATCAACAACAATACCAATAACAATATCAACAACAATACCAACAACAATATCAACAACAAAACCAACGACAATATCACCAACAATATCAACAACAATACCAATAACAATATCAACAACAATACCAAAAACAATATCAACAACAAAACCAACGACAATATCACCAACAATATCACCAACAAATATCACAAAAATATCACAAACAATATCAACAACAATATCACCAACAATATCAAAAACAATATCACCAAATATATCACCAACAATATCAACAATATCAACAACAATATCACCAACAATATCACCAACAAATATCACCAAAAATATCACAAACAATATCAACAACAATATCACCAACAATATCACCAACAATATCAACAACAAATATCACCAACAATATCACCAACAATATCAAAAACAATATCAACAGTATCACCAACAATATCAACAACAATATCAACAATATCAACAACAATATCACCAACAATATCACCAACAATATCACCAACAATATCAACAACATCACCAACAATATCACCAACAACATCAACAACAATATCACCAACGAGTTCACCAATAATATCAACAACATCACCAATAATATCACCAACGATATCACCAACAACATCACCAACAATATCACCAACAATATAATCAACAATATCACCAACAATATCACCAACAAATATCACCAACAAATATCACCAACAATATCAACAATATCAACAACAATATCACCAACAATATCACCAACAATATCAACAACATCACCAACAATATCACCAACAATATCACCAACAACATCAACAACAATATCACCAACGAGTTCACCAATAATATCAACAACATCACCAATAATATCACCAATGATATCACCAACAATATCACCAACAAAATCACCAACAACATCACCAACAATATCACCAGCAATATAATCAACAATATCACCAACAATATCACCAACAAATATCACCAACAATATCAACAACAATATCACGAACAATATCACCAACAATATCGCAAACAATATCAACAACAATACCCCCAACAATATCAACAACAATATCACCAACAATATCACCAACAATATCAACAGCAATATCACCAAAAATATCACCAACACTATCAACAATATCAACAACAATATCACCAACAATATCAACAACAATATCAACAGTATCACCAACAATATCACCAACAATATCAACAATATCAACAACAATATCACCAACAATATCACCAAAAATATCACAAACAATATCAACAATATCAACAATATCACCAACAATTATCACCAAAAATATCACAAACAATATCAACAAGAATATCACCAACAATATCAAAAACAATATCAACAGTATCACCAACAATATCATCAACAATATCAACAACAATATCACCAACAATATCACCAACAAATATCACAAAAATATCACAAACAATATCAACAACAATATCACCAACAATATCAAAAACAATATCACCAAATATATCACCAACAATATCAACAATATCAACAACAATATCACCAACAATATCACCAAAAATATCACAAACAATATCAACAATATCACCAACAATATCACCAACAAATATCACCAAAAATATCACAAACAATATCAACAATATCACCAACAATATCAAAAACAATATCAACAGTATCACCAACAATATCATCAACAATATCAACAACAATATCACCAACAATATCACCAACAGATATCACAAAAATATCACAAACAATATCACCAACAAAATCACCAACAAATATCACCAAAAATATCACAAACAATATCAACAACAATATCACCAACAATATCACCAACAATATCAACAACAAATATCACCAACAATATCAACAACAATATCACCAACAATATCACCAACAATATCAACAACAAATATCACCAACAATATCACCAACAATATCAACAACAATATCAACAATATCAACAACAATATCACCAACAATAACACCAACAATATCACCAACAATATCAACAACATCACCAACAATATCACCAACAATATCACCAACAACATCAACAACAATATCACCAACGAGTTCACCAATAATATCAACAACATCACCAATAATATCACCAATGATATCACCAACAATATCACCAACAATATCACCAACAACATCACCAACAATATCACCAACAATATAATCAACAATATCACCAACAATATCAACAACAAATATCACCAACAATATCAACAACAATATCAACAACAATATCACCAACAATATCACCATCAATATCAATAGTATCACCAACAATATCACCAACAATATCAACAATATCAACAACAATATCACCAACAATATCACCAACAATATCACCAACAATATCAACAACATCACCAACAATATCACCAACAATATCACCAACAACATCAACAACAATATCACCAACGAGTTCACCAATAATATCAACAACATCACCAATAATATCACCAATGATATCACCAACAATATCACCAACAATATCACCAACATCACCAACAATATCACCAACAATATAATCAACAATATCACCAACGATACCACCAACAAATATCACCAACAAATATCACCATCAATATCAACAACAATATCACTAACAATATCACCAACAATATCGCAAACAATATCAACAACAATACCCCCAACAATATCAACAATATCACCAACAATATCACCAACAATATCAACAGCAATATCACCAACAATATCAACAACAATGTCACCAACACTATCACCAACAATATCAACAACAATACCAACAACAATATCACCAACAATATCCCCAACAATATCAACAACAATATCACCAACAATATCACCAACAACATCAGCAACAATATCACCAACAATATAATCAACAATATCACCAACAATATCACCAACAATATCACCAACAAATATCACCAACAATATCAACAACAATATCACTAACAATATCACCAACAATATCGCAAACAATATCAACAACAATACCCCCAACAATATCAACAACAATATCACCAACAATATCACCAACAATATCAACAGCAATATCACCAAAAATATCACCAACACTATCAACAATATCAACAACAATATCACTAACAATATCAACAACAATATCAACAGTATCACCAACAATATCAACAATATCAACAACAATATCACCAACAATATCACCAAAAATATCACAAACAATATCAACAATATCACCAACAAATATCACCAAAAATATCACAAACAATATCAACAAGAATATCACCAACAATATCAAAAACAATATCAACAGTATCACCAACAATATCATCAACAATATCAACAACAATATCACCAACAATATCACCAAAAAAAATCACAATAATATCACAAACAATATCAACAACAATATCACCAACAATATTAAAAACAATATCACCAAATATATCACCAACAATATCAACAATATCAACAACAATATCACCAACAATATCACCAAAAATATCACAAACAATATCAACAATATCAACAACAATATCACCAACAAATATCACCAAACACATCACAAACAATATCAACAACAATATCACCAACAATATCAAAAACAATATCAACAGTATCACCAACAATATCATCAACAATATCAACAACAATATCACCAACAATATCACCAACAGATATCACAAAAATATCACAAACAACATCACCAACAATATCACCAACAAATATCACCAACAATATCACCAACAAATATCACCAAAAATATCACAAACAATATCAACAACAATATCACCAACAATATCACCAACAATATCACCAACAAATATCACCAACAATATCAACAACAATATCAACAACAATATCACCAACAATATCACCATCAATATCAACAGTATCACCAACAATATCAACAATATCAACAACAATATCACCAACAATAACACCAACAATATCACCAACAATATCACCAACAACATCAACAACAATATCACCAACGAGTTCACCAATAATATCAACAACATCACCAATAATATCACCAATGATATCACCAACAATATCACCAACAATATCACCAACAACATCACCAACAATATCACCATCAATATCAACAGTATCACCAACAATATCACCAACAATATCAACAATATCAACAACAATATCACCAACAATATCACCAACAATATCACCAACAATATCAACAACATCACCAACAATATCACCAACAATATCACCAACAACATCAACAACAATATCACCAACGAGTTCACCAATAATATCAACAACATCACCAATAATATCACCAATGATATCACCAACAATATCACCAACAATATCACCAACAATATCACCACCAATATCAACAACAATATCACTAACAATATCACCAACAATATCGCAAACAATATCAACAACAATACCCCCAACAATATCAACAATATCACCAACAATATCACCAACAATATCAACAGCAATATCACCAACAATATCAACAACAATATCACCAACACTATCACCAACAATATCAACAACAATACCAACAACAATATCACCAACAATATCAACAACAATACCAATAACAATATCAACAACAATACCAACAACAATATCAACAACAAAACCAACGACAATATCACCAACTATATCACCAACAAATATCACAAATATATCACAAACAATATCAACAACAATATCACCAACAATATCAAAAACAATATCACCAAATATATCACCAACAATATCAACAATATCACCAACAATATCACCAACAATATCACCAATAAATATCACCAAAAATATCACAAACAGTATCAACAACAATATCACCAACAATATCACCAACAATATCAACAACAAATATCACCAACAATATCAACAATATCACCAACAATATCACCAACAATATCAACAGCAATATCACCAACAATATCAACAACAATATCACCAACACTATCACCAACAATATCAACAACAATACCAACAACAATATCACCAACAATATCCCCAACAATATCAACAACAATATCACCAACAATATCACCAACAATATCACCAACAATATCAACAACAATATCAACAATATCACCAACAATATCAACAACAATATTAACAACAATATCACCAACAATATCAACAGCAATACCAACAACAATATCACAACAATATCAACAACAATATCAACAACAATACCAACACCAATATCATCAACAATAGCAACTACAATACCAATAACAATATCAACAACAATACCAACAACAAAACCAACGACAATATCACCAACACTATCAACAACAATACCAATAAAAATATCAACAACAATACCAACAACAATATCAACAACAAAACCAACGACAATATCACCAACAATATCACCAACAAATATAACAAAAATATCACAAACTATATCAACAACAATATCACCAACAATATCAAAAACAATATCACCAAATATATCACCAACAATATCAACAACAATATCACCAACAATATCACCAACAAATATCACCAAATATATCACAAACAATATCAACAACAATATCACCAACAATATCACCAACAATATCAACAACAAATATCACCAACAATATCAACAACAATATCACCATCAATATCAACAGTATCACCAACAATATCAACAACAATATCAACAATATCAACAACAATATCACCAACAATATCACCAACAATATCACCAACAATATCAACAACATCATCAACAATATCACCAACAACATCAACAACAATATCACTAACGAGTTCACCAATAATATCAACAACATCACCAATAATATCACCAACGATATCACCAACAACATCACCAACAATATCACCAACAATATAATCAACAATATCACCAACAATATCACCAACAAATATCACCAACAAATATCACCAACAATATCAACAATATCAACAACAATATCACCAACAATATCACCAACAATATCACCAACAATATCAACAACATCACCAACAATATCACCAACAATATCACCAACAACATCAACAACAATATCACCAACGAGTTCACCAATAATATCAACAACATCACCAATAATATCACCAATGATATCACCAACAATATCACCAACAATATCACCAACAAATTCACCAACAATATCACCAACAATATAATCAACAATATCACCAACAATATCACCAACAATATCACCAACAAATATCACCAACAATATCAACAACAATATCACTAACAATATCACCAACAATATCGCAAACAATATCAACAACAATACCCCCAACAATATCAACAACAATATCACCAACAATATCATCAACAATATCAACAGCAATATCACCAACAATATCAACAACAATATCACCAACACTATCACCAACAATATCAACAACAATACCAACAACAATATAATCAACAATATCACCAACAATATCACCAACAATAGCGCAAACAATATCAACAACAATATCACCAACAATATCAACCACAATATCACCAATATCACCAACAATATCAACAACAATATCAACAACAATATCACCAACAATATCAACAGCAATACCAACAACAATATCACAACAATACCAACAACAATCTCAACAACAATATCAACAATACCAACAACAATATCACCAACAAAATCAACAACAATACCAATAACAATATCAACAACAATATCACCAACAATATCAACAACAATATCACCAACATTATCAACAACAATATCAACAACAATATCACTAACAATATCAACAACAATACCAACAACAATATCAACAACAATATCACCAACAATATCAACAACAATACCAATAACAATATCAACAACAATATCAACAACAATATCATCAACAATATCAACAACAATACCAATAACAATATCAACAACAATA
The DNA here is from genome assembly GCF_037043375.1 of Chiloscyllium plagiosum. NCBI lineage: Eukaryota > Metazoa > Chordata > Chondrichthyes > Orectolobiformes > Hemiscylliidae > Chiloscyllium > Chiloscyllium plagiosum. The sequence goes on from NW_028270164.1 coordinate 13,485,139, forward strand.
TCACCAACAATATCACCAACAATATAAACAACAATATCACTAACAATATCACCAACAATATCAACAACAATACCAATAACATCAACAACAAATATGACCAACAAATATCACCAACAATATCAACAACAATATCAACAATATCAACAACAATATCACCAACAATATCAACAACAATACCAATAACAATATCAACAACAATATCACCAACAATATCAACAACAATATCAACAACAATAGCACTAACAATATCACCAACAATATCAACAACAATATCAACAACAATATCACCAAAAATATCACCAACAATATCAACAATATCAACAACAATATCACCAACAATATCAACAACAATATCAACAGTATCACCAACAATATCACCAACAATATCAACAATATCAACAACAATATCACCAACAATATCACCAAAAATATCACCAACAAATATCACCAAAAATATCACAAACAATATCAACAACAATATTACCAACAATATCAAAAACAATATCAACAGTATCACCAACAATATCACCAACAATATCAACAACAATATCACCAACAATATCACCAACAAATATCACAAAAATATCACAAACAATATGAACAACAATATCACCAACAATATCAAAAACAATATCACCAAATATATCACCAACAATATCAGCAATATCAACAACAATATCACCAACAATATCACCAACAAATATCACCAAAAATATCACAAACAATATCAACAACAATATCTCCAACAATATCACCAACAATATCAACAACGAATATCACCAACAATATCACCATCAATATCAACAGTATCACCAACAATATCACCAACAATATCAACAATATCAACAACAACATCACCAACAATATCACCAACAATATCAACAACAATATCACCAACGAGTTCACCAATAATATCAACAACATCACCAATAATATCACCAACGATATCATCAACAATATCACCAACAACTTCACCAACAATATCACCAACAATATCACCAACAATATCAACAACAATATCACCAACACTATCACAAACAATATCAACAAGAATACCAACAACAATATCACCAACAATATCCCCAACAATATCAAAAACAATATCACCAACAATAGCACAAACAATATCAACAACAATATCACCAACAATATCACCAACAATATCAACAACAATATCACCAATAATATCACCAACAATATCAACAACAATACAACAATATCACAAACAATATCAACAACAATATCACCAACAATATCAACAGCAATACCAACAACAATATCACAACAATACCAACAACAATCTCAACAACAATATCAACAATACCAACAACAATATCACCAACAAAATCAACAACAATACCAATAACAATATCAACAACAATATCACCAACAATATCAACAACAATATCACCAACATTATCAACAACAATATCAACAACAATATCACCAACAATATCAACACCAATACCAACAACAATATCAACAACAATATCACCAACAATATCAACAACAATACCAATAACAGTATCAACAAAAATATCAACAATAATATCATCAACAATATCAACAATACCAATAACAATATCAACAACAATATCACCAACAATATCACCAACAACATCAACAACAATATCACCAACGAGTTCACCAATAATATCAACAACATCACCAATAATATCACCAACGATATCACCAACAACATCACCAACAATATCACCAACAATATAATCAACAATATCACCAACAATATCACCAACAAATATCACCAACAAATATCACCAACAATATCAACAATATCAACAACAATATCACCAACAATATCACCAACAATATCACCAACAATATCAACAACATCACCAACAATATCACCAACAATATCACCAACAACATCAACAACAATATCACCAACGAGTTCACCAATAATATCAACAACATCACCAATAATATCACCAATGATATCACCAACAATATCACCAACAATATCACCAACAACATCACCAACAATATCACCAACAATATAATCAACAATATCACCAACAATATCACCAACAATATCACCAACAAATATCACCAACAATATCAACAACAATATCACTAACAATATCACCAACAATATCGCAAACAATATCAACAACAATACCCCCAACAATATCAACAACAATATCACCAACAATATCACCAACAATATCAACAGCAATATCACCAACAATATCAACAACAATATCACCAACACTATCACCAACAATATCAACAACAATACCAACAACAATATCACCAACAATATCACCAACAATATCACCAACAATAGCGCAAACAATATCAACAACAATATCACCAACAATATCAACAACAATATCAACCAAAATATCACCAATATCACCAACAATATCAACAACAATATCAACAACAATATCACCAACAATATCAACAGCAATATCAACAACAATATCACAACAATACCAACAACAATCTCAACAACAATATCAACAATACCAACAACAATATCACCAACAAAATCAACAACAATACCATTAACAATATCAACAACAATATCACCAACAATATCAACAACAATATCACCAACATTATCAACAACAATATCAACAACAATATCACTAACAATATCAACAACAATACCAATAACAATATCAACAACAATATCACCAACAATATCAACAACAATATCACCAACATTATCAACAACAATATCAACAACAATATCACCAACAATATCAACACCAATACCAACAACAATATCAACAACAATATCACCAACAATATCAACAACAATACCAATAACAGTATCAACAAAAATATCAACAATAATATCATCAACAATATCAACAATACCAATAACAATATCAACAACAATATCACCAACAATATCACCAACAACATCAACAACAATATCACCAACGAGTTCACCAATAATATCAACAACATCACCAATAATATCACCAACGATATCACCAACAACATCACCAACAATATCACCAACAATATAATCAACAATATCACCAACAATATCACCAACAAATATCACCAACAAATATCACCAACAATATCAACAATATCAACAACAATATCACCAACAATATCACCAACAATATCACCAACAATATCAACAACATCACCAACAATATCACCAACAATATCACCAACAACATCAACAACAATATCACCAACGAGTTCACCAATAATATCAACAACATCACCAATAATATCACCAATGATATCACCAACAATATCACCAACAATATCACCAACAACATCACCAACAATATCACCAACAATATAATCAACAATATCACCAACAATATCACCAACAATATCACCAACAAATATCACCAACAATATCAACAACAATATCACTAACAATATCACCAACAATATCGCAAACAATATCAACAACAATACCCCCAACAATATCAACAACAATATCACCAACAATATCACCAACAATATCAACAGCAATATCACCAACAATATCAACAACAATATCACCAACACTATCACCAACAATATCAACAACAATACCAACAACAATATCACCAACAATATCACCAACAATATCACCAACAATAGCGCAAACAATATCAACAACAATATCACCAACAATATCAACAACAATATCAACCAAAATATCACCAATATCACCAACAATATCAACAACAATATCAACAACAATATCACCAACAATATCAACAGCAATACCAACAACAATATCACAACAATACCAACAACAATCTCAACAACAATATCAACAATACCAACAACAATATCACCAACAAAATCAACAACAATACCATTAACAATATCAACAACAATATCACCAACAATATCAACAACAATATCACCAACATTATCAACAACAATATCAACAACAATATCACTAACAATATCAACAACAATACCAACAACAATATCAACAACAATATCACCAACAATATCAACAACAATACCAATAACAATATCAACAACAATATCAACAACAATATCATCAACAATATCAACAACAATACCAATAACAATATCAACAACAATATCACCAACAATATCACCAACAATATAAACAACAATATCACTAACAATATCACCAACAATATCAACAACAATACCAATAACATCAACAACAAATATCACCAACAAATATCACCAACAATATCAACAACAATATCAACAATATCAACAACAATATCACCAACAATATCAACAACAATACCAATAACAATATCAACAACAATATCACCAACAATATCAACAACAATATCAACAACAATAGCACTAACAATATCACCAACAATATCAACAACAATATCAACAACAATATCACCAAAAATATCACCAACAATATCAACAATATCAACAACAATATCACCAACAATATCAACAACAATATCAACAGTATCACCAACAATATCACCAACAATATCACCAACAAATATCACCAAAAATATCACAAACAATATCACCAACAAAATCACCAACAAATATCACCAAAAATATCACAAACAATATCAACAACAATATCACCAACAATATCACCAACAATATAATCAACAATATCACCAACAATATCAACAACAAATATCACCAACAATATCACCAACAATATCACCATCAATATCAATAGTATCACCAACAATATCACCAACAATATCAACAATATCAACAACAATATCACCAACAATATCACCAACAATATCACCAACAATATCAACAACATCACCAACAATATCACCAACAATATCACCAACAACATCAATAACAATATCACCAACGAGTTCACCAATAATATCAACAACATCACCAATAATATCACCAATGATATCACCAACAATATCACCAACAATATCACCAACAACATCACCAACAATATCACCAACAATATAATCAACAATATCACCAACGATATCACCAACAAATATCACCAACAAATATCACCACCAATATCAACAACAATATCACTAACAATATCACCAACAATATCGCAAACAATATCAACAACAATACCCCCAACAATATCAACAATATCACCAACAATATCACCAACAATATCAACAGCAATATCACCAACAATATCAACAACAATATCACCAACACTATCACCAACAATATCAACAACAATACCAACAACAATATCAACAACAATATCCCCAACAATATCAACAACAATATCACCAACAATATCACCAACAACATCAGCAACAATATCACCAACAATATAATCAACAATATCACCAACAATATCACCAACAATATCACCAACAAATATCACCAACAATATCAACAACAATATCACTAACAATATCACCAACAATATCGCAAACAATATCAACAACAATACCCCCAACAATATCAACAACAATATCACCAACAATATCACCAACAATATCAACAGCAATATCACCAAAAATATCACCAACACTATCAACAATATCAACAACAATATCACCAACAATATCACCAAAAATATCACAAACAATATCAACAATATCAACAATATCACCAACAAATATCACCAAAAATATCACAAACAATATCAACACGAATATCACCAACAATATCAAAAACAATATCAACAGTATCACCAACAATATCATCAACAATATCAACAATACCAACAACAATATCACCAACAAAATCAACAACAATACCAATAACAATATCAACAACAATATCACCAACAATATCAACAACAATATCACCAACATTATCAACAACAATATCAACAACAATATCACCAACAATATCAACACCAATACCAACAACAATATCAACAACAATATCACCAACAATATCAACAACAATACCAATAACAGTATCAACAAAAATATCAACAATAATATCATCAACAATATCAACAATACCAATAACAATATCAACAACAATATCACCAACAATATCACCAACAACATCAACAACAATATCACCAACGAGTTCACCAATAATATCAACAACATCACCAATAATATCACCAACGATATCACCAACAACATCACCAACAATATCACCAACAATATAATCAACAATATCACCAACAATATCACCAACAAATATCACCAACAAATATCACCAACAATATCAACAATATCAACAACAATATCACCAACAATATCACCAACAATATCACCAACAATATCAACAACATCACCAACAATATCACCAACAATATCACCAACAATATCAACAACAATATCACCAACATTATCAACAACAATATCAACAACAATATCACCAACAATATCAACAACAATATCACCAACGAGTTCACCAATAATATCAACAACATCACCAATAATATCACCAATGATATCACCAACAATATCACCAACAATATCACCAACAACATCACCAACAATATCACCATCAATATCAACAGTATCACCAACAATATCACCAACAATATCAACAATATCAACAACAATATCACCAACAATATCAACAACAATATCACCAACAATATCAAAAACAATATCACCAAATATATCACCAACAATATCAACAATATCAACAACAATATCACCAACAATATCACTAATAAATATCACCAAAAATATCACAAACAGTATCAACAACAATATCACCAACAATATCACCAACAATATCAACAACAAATATCACCAACAATATCAACAATATCACCAACAATATCACCAACAATATCAACAGCAATATCACCAACAATATCAACAACAATATCACCAACACTATCACCAACAATATCAACAACAATACCAACAACAATATCACCAACAATATCCCCAACAATATCAACAACAATATCACCAACAAGATCACCAACAATATCAACAACAATATCAACAATATCACCAACAATATCAACAACAATATTAACAACAATATCACCAACAATATCAACAGCAATACCAACAACAATATCACAACAATATCAACAACAATATCAACAACAATACCAACAACAATATCATCAACAATATCAACTACAATACCAAAAACAATATCAACAACAATACCAACAACAAAACCAACGACAATATCACCAACACTATCAACAACAATACCAATAAAAATATCAACAACAATACCAACAACAATATCAACAACAAAACCAACGACAATATCACCAACAATATCACCAACAAATATCACAAAAATATCACAAACTATATCAACAACAATATCACCAACAATATCAAAAACAATATCACCAAATATATCACCAACAATATCAACAATATCAACAACAATATCACCAACAATATCACCAACAAATATCACCAAAAATATCACAAACAATATCAACAACAATATCACCAACAATATCACCAACAATATCAACAACAAATATCACCAACAATATCAACAACAATATCACCATCAATATCAACAGTATCACCAACAATATCAACAACAATATCAACAATATCAACAACAATATCACCAACAATATCACCAACGAGTTCACCAATAATATCAACAACATCATCAACAATATCACCAACAACATCAACAACAATATCACCAACGAGTTCACCAATAATATCAACAACATCACCAATAATATCACCAACGATATCACCAACAACATCACCAACAATATCACCAACAATATAATCAACAATATCACCAACAATATCACCAACAAATATCACCAACAAATATCACCAACAATATCAACAATATCAACAACAATATCACCAACAATATCACCAACAATATCACCAACAATATCAACAACATCACCAACAATATCACCAACAATATCACCAACAACATCAACAACAATATCACCAACGAGTTCACCAATAATATCAACAACATCACCAATAATATCACCAATGATATCACCAACAATATCACCAACAATATCACCAACAAAGTCACCAACAATATCACCAACAATATAATCAACAATATCACCAACAATATCACCAACAATATCACCAACAAATATCACCAACAATATCAACAACAATATCACTAACAATATCACCAACAATATCGCAAACAATATCCACAACAATACCCCCAACAATATCAACAACAATATCACCAACAATATCACCAACAATATCAACAGCAATATCACCAACAATATCAACAACAATATCACCAACACTATCACCAACAATATCAACAACAATACCAACAACAATATCACCAACAATATCACCAACAATAGCGCAAACAATATCAACAACAATATCACCAACAATATCACCAACAATATCAACCACAATATCACCAATATCACCAACAATATCAACAACAATATCAACAACAATATCACCAACAATATCAACAGCAATACCAACAACAATATCACAACAATACCAACAACAATCTCAACAACAATATCAACAATACCAACAACAATATCACCAACAAAATCAACAACAATACCAATAACAATATCAACAACAATATCACCAACAATATCAACAACAATATCACCAACATTATCAACAACAATATCAACAACAATATCACTAACAATATCAACAACAATACCAACAACAATATCAACAACAATATCACCAACAATATCAACAACAATACCAATAACAATATCAACAACAATATCAACAACAATATCATCAACAATATCAACAACAATACCAATAACAATATCAACAAAAATATCACCAACAATATCACCAACAATATACACAACAATATCACGAACAATATCACCAACAATATCAACAACAATACCAATAACATCAACAACAAATATCACCAACAAATATCACCAACAATATCAACAACAATATCAACAATATCAACAACAATATCACCAACAATATCAACAACAATACCAATAACAATATCAACAACAATATCACCAACAATATCAACAACAATATCAACAACAATAGCACTAACAATATCACCAACAATATCAACAACAATATCAACAACAATATCACCAAAAATATCACCAACAATATCAACAATATCAACAACAATATCACCAACAATATCAACAACAATATCAACAGTATCACCAACAATATCACCAACAATATCAACAATATCAACAACAATATCACCAACAATATCACCAAAAATATCACCAACAAATATCACCAAAAATATCACAAACAATATCAACAACAATATTAACAACAATATCACCAACAATATCAACAGCAATACCAACAACAATATCACAACAATATCAACAACAATATCAACAACAATACCAACAACAATATCATCAACAATATCAACTACAATACCAAAAACAATATCAACAACAATACCAACAACAAAACCAACGACAATATCACCAACACTATCAACAACAATACCAATAAAAATATCAACAACAATACCAACAACAATATCAACAACAAAACCAACTACAATATCACCAACAATATCACCAACAAATATCACAAAAATATCACAAACTATATCAACAACAATATCACCAACAATATCAAAAACAATATCACCAAATATATCACCAACAATATCAACAATATCAACAACAATATCACCAACAATATCACCAACAAATATCACCAAAAATATCACAAACAATATCAACAACAATATCACCAACAATATCACCAACAATATCAACAACAAATATCACCAACAATATCAACAACAATATCACCATCAATATCAACAGTATCACCAACAATATCAACAACAATATCAACAATATCAACAACAATATCACCAACAATATCACCAACGAGTTCACCAATAATATCAACAACATCATCAACAATATCACCAACAACATCAACAACAATATCACCAACGAGTTCACCAATAATATCAACAACATCACCAATAATATCACCAACGATATCACCAACAACATCACCAACAATATCACCAACAATATAATCAACAATATCACCAACAATATCACCAACAAATATCACCAACAAATATCACCAACAATATCAACAATATCAACAACAATATCACCAACAATATCACCAACAATATCACCAACAATATCAACAACATCACCAACAATATCACCAACAATATCACCAACAACATCAACAACAATATCACCAACGAGTTCACCAATAATATCAACAACATCACCAATAATATCACCAATGATATCACCAACAATATCACCAACAATATCACCAACAAAGTCACCAACAATATCACCAACAATATAATCAACAATATCACCAACAATATCACCAACAATATCACCAACAAATATCACCAACAATATCAACAACAATATCACTAACAATATCACCAACAATATCGCAAACAATATCAACAACAATACCCCAACAATATCAACAACAATATCACCAACAATATCACCAACAATATCAACAGCAATATCACCAACAATATCAACAACAATATCACCAACACTATCACCAACAATATCAACAACAATACCAACAACAATATCACCAACAATATCACCAACAATAGCGCAAACAATATCAACAACAATATCACCAACAATATCACCAACAATATCAACCACAATATCACCAATATCACCAACAATATCAACAACAATATCAACAACAATATCACCAACAATATCAACAGCAATACCAACAACAATATCACAACAATACCAACAACAATCTCAACAACAATATCAACAATACCAACAACAATATCACCAACAAAATCAACAACAATACCAATAACAATATCAACAACAATATCACCAACAATATCAACAACAATATCACCAACATTATCAACAACAATATCAACAACAATATCACTAACAATATCAACAACAATACCAACAACAATATCAACAACAATATCACCAACAATATCAACAACAATACCAATAACAATATCAACAACAATATCAACAACAATATCATCAACAATATCAACAACAATACCAATAACAATATCAACAAAAATATCACCAACAATATCACCAACAATATACACAACAATATCACGAACAATATCACCAACAATATCAACAACAATACCAATAACATCAACAACAAATATCACCAACAAATATCACCAACAATATCAACAACAATATCAACAATATCAACAACAATATCACCAACAATATCAACAACAATACCAATAACAATATCAACAACAATATCACCAACAATATCAACAACAATATCAACAACAATAGCACTAACAATATCACCAACAATATCAACAACAATATCAACAACAATATCACCAAAAATATCACCAACAATATCAACAATATCAACAACAATATCACCAACAATATCAACAACAATATCAACAGTATCACCAACAATATCACCAACAATATCAACAATATCAACAACAATATCACCAACAATATCACCAAAAATATCACCAACAAATATCACCAAAAATATCACAAACAATATCAACAACAATATTACCAACAATATCAAAAACAATATCAACAGTATCACCAACAATATCACCAACAATATCAACAACAATATCACCAACAATATCACCAACAAATATCACAAAAATATCACAAACAATATCAACAACAATATCACCAACAATATCAAAAACAATATCACCAAATATATCACCAACAATATCAGCAATATCAACAATAATATCACCAACAATATCACCAACAAATATCACCAAAAATATCACAAACAATATCAACAACAATATCTCCAACAATATCACCAACAATATCAACAACGAATATCACCAACAATATCAACAATATCAACAACAATATCACCAACAATATCACCATCAATATCAACAGTATCACCAACAATATCACCAACAATATCAACAATATCAACAACAATATCACCAACAATATCACCAACAATATCACCAACAATATCAACAACATCACCAACAATATCACCAACAATATCAACAACAATATCACCAACGAGTTCACCAATAATATCAACCACATCACCAATAATATCACCAACGATATCATCAACAATATCACCAACAACATCACCAACAATATCACCAACAATATCACCAACAATATCAACAACAATATCACCAACACTATCACAAACAATATCAACAAGAATACCAACAACAATATCACCAACAATATCCCCAACAATATCAAAAACAATATCACCAACAATATCACCAACAATATCAACAACAATATCACCAATAATATCACCAACAATATCAACAACAATACAACAATATCACAAACAATATCAACCACAATATCAACAACAATATCACCAAAAACATCAACAGCAATACCAACAACAATATCACAACAATACCAACAACAATCTCAACAACAATATCAACAATACCAACAACAATATCACCAACAAAATCAACAACAATACCAATAACAATATCAACAACAATATCACCAACAATATCAACAACAATATCACCAACATTATCAACAACAATATCAACAACAATATCACCAACAATATCAACACCAATACCAACAACAATATCAACAACAATATCACCAACAATATCAACAACAATACCAATAACAGTATCAACAACAATATCAACAATAATATCATCAACAATATCAACAATACCAATAACAATATCAACAACAATATCACCAACAATATCACCAACAACATCAACAACAATATCACCAACGAGTTCACCAATAATATCAACAACATCACCAATAATATCACCAACGATATCACCAACAACATCACCAACAATATCACCAACAATATAATCAACAATATCACCAACAATATCACCAACAAATATCACCAACAATATCAACAATATCAACAACAATATCACCAACAATATCACCAACAATATCACCAACAATATCAACAACATCACCAACAATATCACCAACAATATCACCAACAACATCAACAACAATATCACCAACGAGTTCACCAATAATATCAACAACATCACCAATAATATCACCAATGATATCACCAACAATATCACCAACAATATCACCAACAACATCACCAACAATATCACCAACAATATAATCAACAATATCACCAACAATATCACCAACAATATCACCAACAAATATCACCAACAATATCAACAACAATATCACTAACAATATCACCAACAATATCGCAAACAATATCAACAACAATACCCCCAACAATATCAACAACAATATCACCAACAATATCACCAACAATATCAACAGCAATATCACCAACAATATCAACAACAATATCACCAACACTATCACCAACAATATCAACAACAATACCAACAACAATATCACCAACAATATCAACCACAATATCACCAATATCACCAACAATATCAACAACAATATCAACAACAATATCACCAACAATATCAACAGCAATACCAACAACAATATCACAACAATACCAACAACAATCTCAACAACAATATCAACAATACCAACAACAATATCACCAACAAAATCAACAACAATACCATTAACAATATCAACAACAATATCACCAACAATATCAACAACAATATCACCAACATTATCAACAACAATATCAACAACAATATCACTAACAATATCAACAACAATACCAACAACAATATCAACAACAATATCACCAACAATATCAACAACAATACCAATAACAATATCAACAACAATATCAACAACAATATCATCAACAATATCAACAACAATACCAATAACAATATCAACAACAATATCACCAACAATATCAACAACAATATAAACAACAATATCACTAACAATATCACCAACAATATCAACAACAATACCAATAACATCAACAACAAATATCACCAACAAATATCACCAACAATATAATCAACAATATCACCAACAATATCACCAACAATATCACCAACAAATATCACCAACAATATCAACAACAATATCACTAACAATATCACCAACAATATCGCAAACAATATCAACAACAATACCCCCAACAATATCAACAACAATATCACCAACAATATCACCAACAATATCAACAGCAATATCACCAACAATATCAACAACAATATCACCAACACTATCACCAACAATATCAACAACAATACCAACAACAATATCACCAACAATATCAACCACAATATCACCAATATCACCAACAATATCAACAACAATATCAACAACAATATCACCAACAATATCAACAGCAATACCAACAACAATATCACAACAATACCAACAACAATCTCAACAACAATATCAACAATACCAACAACAATATCACCAACAAAATCAACAACAATACCATTAACAATATCAACAACAATATCACCAACAATATCAACAACAATATCACCAACATTATCAACAACAATATCAACAACAATATCACTAACAATATCAACAACAATACCAACAACAATATCAACAACAATATCACCAACAATATCAACAACAATACCAATAACAATATCAACAACAATATCAACAACAATATCATCAACAATATCAACAACAATACCAATAACAATATCAACAACAATATCACCAACAATATCAACAACAATATAAACAACAATATCACTAACAATATCACCAACAATATCAACAACAATACCAATAACATCAACAACAAATATCACCAACAAATATCACCAACAATATCAACAACAATATCAACAATATCAACAACAATATCACCAACAATATCAACAACAATACCAATAACAATATCAACAACAATATCACCAACAATATCAACAACAATATCAACAACAATAGCACTATCAATATCACCAACAATATCAACAACAATATCAACAACAATATCACCAAAAATATCACCAACAATATCAACAATATCAACAACAATATCACCAACAATATCAACAACAATATCAACAGTATCACCAACAATATCACCAACAATATCAACAATATCAACAACAATATCACCAACAATATCACCAAACATATCACCAACAAATATCACCAAAAATATCACAAACAATATCAACAACAATATTACCAACAATATCAAAAACAATATCAACAGTATCACCAACAATATCACCAACAATATCAACAACAATATCACCAACAATATCACCAACAAATATCACAAAAATATCACAAACAATATCACCAACAATATCAAAAACAATATCACCAAATATATCACCAACAATAATAGCAATATCAACAACAATATCACCAACAATATCACCAACAAATATCACCAAAAATATCACAAACAATATCAACAACAATATCTCCAACAATATCACCAACAATATCAACAACAAATATCACCAACAATATCACCAACAATATCAAAAACAATATCAACAGTATCACCAACAATATCAACAACAATATCAACAATATCAACAACAATATCACCAACAATATCACCAACAATATCACCAACAATATCAACAACATCACCAACAATATCACCAACAACATCAACAACAATATCACCAACGAGTTCACCAATAATATCAACAACATCACCAATAATATCACCAACGATATCACCAACAACATCACCAACAATATCACCAACAATATAATCAACAATATCACCAACAATATCACCAACAAATATCACCAACAAATATCACCAACAATATCAACAATATCAACAACAATATCACCAACAATATCACCAACAATATCAACAACATCACCAACAATATCACCAACAATATCACCAACAAATATCACCAACAATATCAACAACAATATCACTAACAATATCACCAACAATATCGCAAACAATATCAACAACAATACCCCCAACAATATCAACAACAATATCACCAACAATATCACCAACAATATCAACAGCAATATCACCAAAAATATCACCAACACTATCAACAATATCAACAACAATATCACCAACAATATCAACAACAATATCAACAGTATCACCAACAATATCACCAACAATATCAACAATATCAACAACAATATCACCAACAATATCACCAAAAATATCACAAACAATATCAACAATATCAACAATATCACCAACAAATATCACCAAAAATATCACAAACAATATCAACAAGAATATCACCAACAATATCAAAAACAATATCAACAGTATCACCAACAATATCATCAACAATATCAACAACAATATCACCAACAATATCACCAACAAATATCACAAAAATATCACAAAAAATATCAACAACAATATCACCAACAATATCAAAAACAATATCACCAAATATATCACCAACAATATCAACAATATCAACAACAATATCACCAACAATATCACCAAAAATATCACAAACAATATCAACAATATCACCAACAATATCACCAACAAATATCACCAAAAATATCACAAACAATATCAACAATATCACCAACAATATCAAAAACAATATCAACAGTATCACCAACAATATCATCAACAATATCAACAACAATATCACCAACAATATCACCAACAGATATCACAAAAATATCACAAACAATATCACCAACAAAATCACCAACAAATATCACCAAAAATATCACAAACAATATCAACAACAATATCACCAACAATATCACCAACAATATCAACAACAAATATCACAAACAATATCAACAACAATATCACCAACAATATCACCAACAATATCAACAACAAATATCACCAACAATATCACCAACAATATCAACAACAATATCAACAATATCAACAACAATATCACCAACAATAACACCAACAATATCACCAACAATATCAACAACATCACCAACAATATCACCAACAATATCACCAACAACATCAACAACAATATCACCAACGAGTTCACCAATAATATCAACAACATCACCAATAATATCACCAATGATATCACCAACAATATCACCAACAATATCACCAACAACATCACCAACAATATCACCAACAATATAATCAACAATATCACCAACAATATCAACAACAAATATCACCAACAATATCAACAACAATATCAACAACAATATCACCAACAATATCACCATCAATATCAATAGTATCACCAACAATATCACCAACAATATCAACAATATCAACAACAATATCACCAACAATATCACCAACAATATCAACAACATCACCAACAATATCACCAACAATATCACCAACAACATCAACAACAATATCACCAACGAGTTCACCAATAATATCAACAACATCACCAATAATATCACCAATGATATCACCAACAATATCACCAACAATATCACCAACAAAATCACCAACAATATCACCAACAATATAATCAACAATATCACCAACGATATCACCAACAAATATCACCAACAAATATCACCACCAATATCAACAACAATATCACTAACAATATCACCAACAATATCGCAAACAATATCAACAACAATACCCCCAACAATATCAACAATATCACCAACAATATCACCAACAATATCAACAGCAATATCACCAACAATATCAACAACAATATCACCAACACTATCACCAACAATATCAACAACAATACCAACAACAATATCACCAACAATATCCCCAACAATATCAACAACAATATCACCAACAATATCACCAACAACATCAGCAACAATATCACCAACAATATAATCAACAATATCACCAACAATATCACCAACAATATCACCAACAAATATCACCAACAATATCAACAACAATATCACTAACAATATCACCAACAATATCGCAAACAATATCAACAACAATACCCCCAACAATATCAACAACAATATCACCAACAATATCACCAACAATATCAACAGCAATATCAACAAAAATATCACCAACACTATCAACAATATCAACAACAATATCACTAACAATATCAACAACAATATCAACAGTATCACCAACAATATCAACAATATCAACAACAATATCACCAACAATATCACCAAAAATATCACAAACAATATATACAATATCAACAATATCACCAACAAATATCACCAATGATATCACAAACAATATCAACAAGAATATCACCAACAATATCAAA
The DNA here is from genome assembly GCF_037043375.1 of Chiloscyllium plagiosum. Lineage (NCBI taxonomy): Eukaryota > Metazoa > Chordata > Chondrichthyes > Orectolobiformes > Hemiscylliidae > Chiloscyllium > Chiloscyllium plagiosum. Next base: position 13,503,031 of record NW_028270164.1, read on the forward strand.
AACAATATCAACAGTATCACCAACAATATCATCAACAATATCAACAACAATACCAACAACAATATCACCAACAAAATCAACAACAATACCAATAACAATATCAACAACAATATCACCAACAATATCAACAACAATATCACCAACATTATCAACAACGATATCAACAACAATATCACCAACAATATCAACACCAATACCAACAACAATATCAACAACAATATCACCAACAATATCAACAACAATACCAATAACAGTATCAACAAAAATATCAACAATAATATCATCAACAATATCAACAATACCAATAACAATATCAACAACAATATCACCAACAATATCACCAACAACATCAACAACAATATCACCAACGAGTTCACCAATAATATCAACAACATCACCAATAATATCACCAACGATATCACCAACAACATCACCAACAATATCACCAACAATATAATCAACAATATCACCAACAATATCACCAACAAATATCACCAACAAATATCACCAACAATATCAACAATATCAACAACAATATCACCAACAATATCACCAACAATATCACCAACAATATCAACAACATCACCAACAATATCACCAACAATATCACCAACAATATCAACAACAATATCACCAACATTATCAACAACAATATCAACAACAATATCACCAACAATATCAACAACAATATCACCAACGAGTTCACCAATAATATCAACAACATCACCAATAATATCACCAATGATATCACCAACAATATCACCAACAATATCACCAACAACATCACCAACAATATCACCATCAATATCAACAGTATCACCAACAATATCACCAACAATATCAACAATATCAACAACAATATCACCAACAATATCACCAACAATATCACCAACAATATCAACAACATCACCAACAATATCACCAACAATATCACCAACAACAGCAACAACAATATCACCAACGAGTTCACCAATAATATCAACAACATCACCAATAATATCACCAATGATATCACCAACAATATCACCAACAATATCACCAACAATATCAACAACATCACCAACAATATCACCAACAATATCACCAACAACATCAACAACAATATCACCAACGAGTTCACCAATAATATCAACAACATCACCAATAATATCACCAATGATATCACCAACAATATCACCAACAATATCACCAACAACATCACCAACAATATCACCAACAATATAATCAACAATATCACCAACAATATCAACAACAAATATCACCAACAATATCAACAACAATATCAACAACAATATCACCAACAATATCACCATCAATATCAATAGTATCACCAACAATATCACCAACAATATCAACAATATCAACAACAATATCACCAACAATATCACCAACAATATCAACAACATCACCAACAATATCACCAACAATATCACCAACAACATCAACAACAATATCACCAACGAGTTCACCAATAATATCAACAACATCACCAATAATATCACCAATGATATCACCAACAATATCACCAACAATATCACCAACAAAATCACCAACAATATCACCAACAATATAATCAACAATATCACCAACGATATCACCAACAAATATCACCAACAAATATCACCACCAATATCAACAACAATATCACTAACAATATCACCAACAATATCGCAAACAATATCAACAACAATACCCCCAACAATATCAACAATATCACCAACAATATCACCAACAATATCAACAGCAATATCACCAACAATATCAACAACAATATCACCAACACTATCACCAACAATATCAACAACAATACCAACAACAATATCACCAACAATATCCCCAACAATATCAACAACAATATCACCAACAATATCACCAACAACATCAGCAACAATATCACCAACAATATAATCAACAATATCACCAACAATATCACCAACAATATCACCAACAAATATCACCAACAATATCAACAACAATATCACTAACAATATCACCAACAATATCGCAAACAATATCAACAACAATACCCCCAACAATATCAACAACAATATCACCAACAATATCACCAACAATATCAACAGCAATATCAACAAAAATATCACCAACACTATCAACAATATCAACAACAATATCACTAACAATATCAACAACAATATCAACAGTATCACCAACAATATCAACAATATCAACAACAATATCACCAACAATATCACCAAAAATATCACAAACAATATATACAATATCAACAATATCACCAACAAATATCACCAATGATATCACAAACAATATCAACAAGAATATCACCAACAATATCAAAAACAATATCAACAGTATCACCAACAATATCATCAACAATATCAACAACAATACCAACAACAATATCACCAACAAAATCAACAACAATACCAATAACAATATCAACAACAATATCACCAACAATATCAACAACAATATCACCAACATTATCAACAACGATATCAACAACAATATCACCAACAATATCAACACCAATACCAACAACAATATCAACAACAATATCACCAACAATATCAACAACAATACCAATAACAGTATCAACAAAAATATCAACAATAATATCATCAACAATATCAACAATACCAATAACAATATCAACAACAATATCACCAACAATATCACCAACAACATCAACAACAATATCACCAACGAGTTCACCAATAATATCAACAACATCACCAATAATATCACCAACGATATCACCAACAACATCACCAACAATATCACCAACAATATAATCAACAATATCACCAACAATATCACCAACAAATATCACCAACAAATATCACCAACAATATCAACAATATCAACAACAATATCACCAACAATATCACCAACAATATCACCAACAATATCAACAACATCACCAACAATATCACCAACAATATCACCAACAATATCAACAACAATATCACCAACATTATCAACAACAATATCAACAACAATATCACCAACAATATCAACAACAATATCACCAACGAGTTCACCAATAATATCAACAACATCACCAATAATATCACCAATGATATCACCAACAATATCACCAACAATATCACCAACAACATCACCAACAATATCACCATCAATATCAACAGTATCACCAACAATATCACCAACAATATCAACAATATCAACAACAATATCACCAACAATATCACCAACAATATCACCAACAATATCAACAACATCACCAACAATATCACCAACAATATCACCAACAACAGCAACAACAATATCACCAACGAGTTCACCAATAATATCAACAACATCACCAATAATATCACCAATGATATCACCAACAATATCACCAACAATATCACCAACAATATCACCACCAATATCAACAACAATATCCCTAACAATATCACCTACAATATCGCAAACAATATCAACAACAATACCCCCAACAATATCAACAATATCACCAACAATATCACCAACAATATCAACAGCAATATCACCAACAATATCAACAACAATATCACCAACACTATCACCAACAATATCAACAACAATACCAACAACAATATCACCAACAATATCAACAACAATACCAATAACAATATCAACAACAATACCAACAACAATATCAACAACAAAACCAACGACAATATCACCAACTATATCACCAACAAATATCACAAATATATCACAAACAATATCAACAACAATATCACCAACAATATCAAAAACAATATCACCAAATATATCACCAACAATATCAACAATATCAACAACAATATCACCAACAATATCACCAACAAATATCACCAAAAATATCACAAACAATATCAACAACAATATCACCAACAATATCACCAACAATATCAACAACAAATATCACCAACAATATCAACAATATCACCAACAATATCACCAACAATATCACCAACAATATCACCAACAATATCACCAACACTATCACCAACAATATCAACAACAATACCAACAACAATATCACCAACAATATCCCCAACAATATCAACAACAATATCACCAACAATATCACCAACAATATCACCAACAATATCAACAACAATATCAACAATATCACCAACAATATCAACAACAATATTAACAACAATATCACCAACAATATCAACAGCAATACCAACAACAATATCACAACAATATCAACAACAATATCAACAACAATACCAACAACAATATCAGCAACAATATCAACAACAATACCAATAACAATATCAACAACAATACCAACAACAAAACCAACGACAATATCACCAACACTATCAACAACAATACCAATAAAAATATCAACAACAATACCAACAACAATATCAACAACAAAACCAACGACAATATCACCAACAATATCACCAACAAATATCACAAAAATAACACAAACTATATCAACAACAATATCACCAACAATATCAAAAACAATATCACCAAATATATCACCAACAATATCAACAATATCAACAACAATATCACCAACAATATCACCAACAAATATCACCAAAAATATCACAAACAATATCAACAACAATATCACCAACAATATCACCAACAATATCAACAACAAATATCACCAACAATATCAACAACAATATCACCATCAATATCAACAGTATCACCAACAATATCAACAACAATATCAACAATATCAACAACAATATCACCAACAATATCACCAACAATATCACCAACAATATCAACAACATCATCAACAATATCACCAACAACATCAACAACAATATCACCAACGAGTTCACCAATAATATCAACAACATCACCAACAATATCAACAACAATATCACCAACAATATCAAAAACAATATCACCAACAATATCAACAACATCACCAACAATATCACCAACAATATCACCAACAACATCAACAACAATATCACCAACGAGTTCACCAATAATATCAACAACATCACCAATAATATCACCAATGATATCACCAACAATATCACCAACAATATCACCAACAACATCACCAACAATACCAACAACAATATCAACAACAAAACCAACGACAATATCACCAACAATATCACCAACAAATATCACAAAAATATCACAAACTATATCAACAACAATATCACCAACAATATCAAAAACAATATCACCAAATATATCACCAACAATATCAACAATATCAACAACAATATCACCAACAATATCACCAACAAATATCACCAAAAATATCACAAACAATATCAACAACAATATCACCAACAATATCACCAACAATATCAACAACAAATATCACCAACAATATCAACAACAATATCACCATCAATATCAACAGTATCACCAACAATATCAACAACAATATCAACAATATCAACAACAATATCACCAACAATATCACCAACGAGTTCACCAATAATATCAACAACATCATCAACAATATCACCAACAACATCAACAACAATATCACCAACGAGTTCACCAATAATATCAACAACATCACCAATAATATCACCAACGATATCACCAACAACATCACCAACAATATCACCATACAATATAATCAACAATATCACCAACAATATCACCAACAAATATCACCAACAAATATCACCAACAATATCAACAATATCAACAACAATATCACCAACAATATCACCAACAATATCACCAACAATATCAACAACATCACCAACAATATCACCAACAATATCACCAACAATATCAACAACAATATCACCAACATTATCAACAACAATATCAACAACAATATCACCAACAATATCAACAACAATATCACCAACGAGTTCACCAATAATATCAACAACATCACCAATAATATCACCAATGATATCACCAACAATATCACCAACAATATCACCAACAACATCACCAACAATATCACCATCAATATCAACAGTATCACCAACAATATCACCAACAATATCAACAATATCAACAACAATATCACCAACAATATCACCAACAATATCACCAACAATATCAACAACATCACCAACAATATCACCAACAATATCACCAACAACAGCAACAACAATATCACCAACGAGTTCACCAATAATATCAACAACATCACCAATAATATCACCAATGATATCACCAACAATATCACCAACAATATCACCAACAATATCACCACCAATATCAACAACAATATCCCTAACAATATCACCTACAATATCGCAAACAATATCAACAACAATACCCCCAACAATATCAACAATATCACCAACAATATCACCAACAATATCAACAGCAATATCACCAACAATATCAACAACAATATCACCAACACTATCACCAACAATATCAACAACAATACCAACAACAATATCACCAACAATATCAACAACAATACCAATAACAATATCAACAACAATACCAACAACAATATCAACAACAAAACCAACGACAATATCACCAACTATATCACCAACAAATATCACAAATATATCACAAACAATATCAACAACAATATCACCAACAATATCAAAAACAATATCACCAAATATATCACCAACAATATCAACAATATCAACAACAATATCACCAACAATATCACCAACAAATATCACCAAAAATATCACAAACAATATCAACAACAATATCACCAACAATATCACCAACAATATCAACAACAAATATCACCAACAATATCAACAATATCACCAACAATATCACCAACAATATCACCAACAATATCACCAACAATATCACCAACACTATCACCAACAATATCAACAACAATACCAACAACAATATCACCAACAATATCCCCAACAATATCAACAACAATATCACCAACAATATCACCAACAATATCAACAACAATATCAACAATATCACCAACAATATCAACAACAATATTAACAACAATATCACCAACAATATCAACAGCAATACCAACAACAATATCACAACAATATCAACAACAATATCAACAACAATACCAACAACAATATCAGCAACAATATCAACAACAATACCAATAACAATATCAACAACAATACCAACAACAAAACCAACGACAATATCACCAACACTATCAACAACAATACCAATAAAAATATCAACAACAATACCAACAACAATATCAACAACAAAACCAACGACAATATCACCAACAATATCACCAACAAATATCACAAAAATAACACAAACTATATCAACAACAATATCACCAACAATATCAAAAACAATATCACCAAATATATCACCAACAATATCAACAATATCAACAACAATACCACCAACAATATCACCAACAAATATCACCAAAAATATCACAAACAATATCAACAACAATATCACCAACAATATCACCAACAATATCAACAACAAATATCACCAACAATATCAACAACAATATCACCATCAATATCAACAGTATCACCAACAATATCAACAACAATATCAACAATATCAACAACAATATCACCAACAATATCACCAACAATATCACCAACAATATCAACAACATCATCAACAATATCACCAACAACATCAACAACAATATCACCAACGAGTTCACCAATAATATCAACAACATCACCAACAATATCAACAACAATATCACCAACAATATCAAAAACAATATCACCAACAATATCAACAACATCACCAACAATATCACCAACGAGTTCACCAATAATATCAACAACATCACCAATAATATCACCAATGATATCACCAACAATATCACCAACAATATCACCAACAACATCACCAACAATATCACCAACAATATAATCAACAATATCACCAACAATATCACCAACAATATCACCAACAAATATCACCAACAATATCAACAACAATATCACTAACAATATCACCAACAATATCGCAAACAATATCAACAACAATACCCCCAACAATATCAACAACAATATCACCAACAATATCACCAACAATATCAACAGCAATATCACCAACAATATCAACAACAATATCACCAACACTATCACCAACAATATCAACAACAATACCAACAACAATATCACCAACAGTATCACCAACAATATCACCAACAATAGCGCAAACAATATCAACAACAATATCACCAACAATATCACCAACAATATCAACCACAATATCACCAATATCACCAACAATATCAACAACAATATCAACAACAATATCACCAACAATATCAACAGCAATACCAACAACAATATCACAACAATACCAACAACAATCTTAACAACAATAACAACAATACCAACAACAATATCACCAACAAAATCAACAACAATACCAATAACAATATCAACAACAATATCACCAACAATATCAACAACAATATCACCAACATTATCAACAACAATATCAACAACAATATCACTAACAATATCAACAACAATACCAACAACAATATCAACAACAATATCACCAACAATATCAACAACAATACCAATAACAATATCAACAACAATATCAACAACAATATCATCAACAATATCAACAACAATACCAATAACAATATCAACAACAATATCACCAACAATATCACCAACAATATAAACAACAATATCACTAACAATATCACCAACAATATCAACAACAATACCAATAACATCAACAACAAATATCACCAACAAATATCACCAACAATATCAACAAGAATATCAACAATATCAACAACAATATCACCAACAATATCAACAACAATATCACCAACAATATCACCAAAAATATCACAAACAATATCAACAATATCAACAATATCACCAACAAATATCACCAAAAATATCACAAACAATATCAACAAGAATATCACCAACAATATCAAAAACAATATCAACAGTATCACCAACAATATCATCAACAATATCAACAACAATACCAACAACAATATCACCAACAAAATCAACAACAATACCAATAACAATATCAACAACAATATCACCAACAATATCAACAACAATATCACCAACCTTATCAACAACAATATCAACAACAATATCACCAACAATATCAACACCAATACCAACAACAATATCAACAACAATATCACCAACAATATCAACAACAATACGAATAACAGTATCAACAAAAATATCAACAATAATATCATCAACAATATCAACAATACCAATAACAATATCAACAACAATATCACCAACAATATCACCAACAACATCAACAACAATATCACCAACGAGTTCACCAATAATATCAACAACATCACCAATAATATCACCAACGATATCACCAACAACATCACCAACAATATCACCAACAATATAATCAACAATATCACCAACAATATCACCAACAAATATCACCAACAAATATCACCAACAATATCAACAATATCAACAACAATATCACCAACAATATCACCAACAATATCACCAACAATATCAACAACATCACCAACAATATCTCCAACAATATCACCAACAATATCAACAACAATATCACCAACATTATCAACAACAATATCAACAACAATATCACCAACAATATCAACAACAATATCACCAACGAGTTCACCAATAATATCAACAACATCACCAATAATATCACCAATGATATCACCAACAATATCACCAACAATATCACCAACAACATCACCAACAATATCACCATCAATATCAACAGTATCACCAACAATATCACCAACAATATCAACAATATCAACAACAATATCACCAACAATATCACCAACAATATCACCAACAATATCAACAACATCACCAACAATATCACCAACAATATCACCAACAACATCAACAACAATATCACCAACGAGTTCACCAATAATATCAACAACATCACCAATAATATCACCAATGATATCACCAACAATATCACCAACAATATCACCAACAATATCACCACCAATATCAACAACAATATCACTAACAATATCACCAACAATATCGCAAACAATATCAACAACAATACCCCCAACAATATCAACAATATCACCAACAATATCACCAACAATATCAACAGCAATATCACCAACAATATCAACAACAATATCACCAACACTATCACCAACAATATCAACAACAATACCAACAACAATATCACCAACAATATCAACAACAATACCAATAACAATATCAACAACAATACCAACAACAATATCAACAACAAAACCAACGACAATATCACCAACTATATCACCAACAAATATCACAAATATATCACAAACAATATCAACAACAATATCACCAACAATATCAAAAACAATATCACCAAATATATCACCAACAATATCAACAATATCAACAACAATATCACCAACAATATCACCAACAAATATCACCAAAAATATCACAAACAATATCAACAACAATATCACCAACAATATCACCAACAATATCAACAACAAATATCACCAACAATATCAACAATATCACCAACAATATCACCAACAATGTCACCAACAATATCAACAACAATATCACCAACACTATCACCAACAATATCAACAACAATACCAACAACAATATCACCAACAATATCCCCAACAATATCAACAACAATATCACCAACAATATCACCAACAGTATCAACAACAATATCAACAACAATATCAACAATATCACCAACAATATCAACAACAATATTAACAACAATATCACCAACAATATCAACAGCAATACCAACAACAATATCACAACAATATCAACAACAATATCAACAACAATACCAACAACAATATCATCAACAATATCAACAACAATACCAATAACAATATCAACAACAATACCAACAACAAAACCAACGACAATATCACCAACACTATCAACAACAATACCAATAAAAATATCAACAACAATACCAACAACAATATCAACAACAAAACCAACGACAATATCACCAACAATATCACCAACAAATATCACAAAATTATCACAAACTATATCAACAACAATATCACCAACAATATCAAAAACAATATCACCAAATATATCACCAACAATATCAACAATATCAACAACAATATCACCAACAATATCACCAACAAATATCACCAAAAATATCACAAACAATATCAACAACAATATCACCAACAATATCACCAACAATATCAACAACAAATATCACCAACAATATCAACAACAATATCACCATCAATATCAACAGTATCACCAACAATATCAACAACAATATCAACAATATCAACAACAATATCACCAACAATATCACCAACAATATCACCAACAATATCAACAACATCATCAACAATATCACCAACAACATCAACAACAATATCACCAACGAGTTCACCAATAATATCAACAACATCACCAATAATATCACCAACGATATCACCAACAACATCACCAACAATATCACCAACAATATAATCAACAATATCACCAACAATATCACCAACAAATATCACCAACAAATATCACCAACAATATCAACAATATCAACAACAATATCACCAACAATATCACCAACAATATCACCAACAATATCAACAACATCACCAACAATATCACCAACAATATCACCAACAACATCAACAACAATATCACCAACGAGTTCACCAATAATATCAACAACATCACCAATAATATCACCAATGATATCACCAACAATATCACCAACAATATCACCAACAACATCACCAACAATATCACCAACAATATAATCAACAATATCACCAACAATATCACCAACAATATCACCAACAAATATCACCAACAATATCAACAACAATATCACTAACAATATCACCAACAATATCGCAAACAATATCAACAACAATACCCCCAACAATATCAACAACAATATCACCAACAATATCACCAACAATATCAACAGCAATATCACCAACAATATCAACAACAATATCACCAACACTATCACCAACAATATCAACAACAATACCAACAACAATATCACCAACAATATCACCAACAATATCACCAACAATAGCGCAAACAATATCAACAACAATATCACCAACAATATCAACCACAATATCACCAATATCACCAACAATATCAACAACAATATCAACAACAATATCACCAACAATATCAACAGCAATACCAACAACAATATCACAACAATACCAACAACAATCTCAACAACAATATCAACAATACCAACAACAATATCACCAACAAAATCAACAACAATACCAATAACAATATCAACAACAATATCACCAACAATATCAACAACAATATCACCAACATTATCAACCACAATATCAACAACAATATCACTAACAATATCAACAACAATACCAACAACAATATCAACAACAATATCACCAACAATATCAACAACAATACCAATAACAATATCAACAACAATATCAACAACAATATCATCAACAATATCAACAACAATACCAATAACAATATCAACAACAATATCACCAACAATATCACCAACAATATAAACAACAATATCACTAACAATATCACCAACAATATCAACAACAATACCAATAACATCAACAACAAATATCACCAACAAATATCACCAACAATATCAACAACAATATCAACAATATCAACAACAATATCACCAACAATATCAACAACAATACCAATAACAATATCAACAACAATATCACCAACAATATCAACAACAATATCAACAACAATAGCACAAACAATATCACCAACAATATCAACAACAATATCAACAACAATATCACCAAAAATATCACCAACAATATCAACAATATCAACAACAATATCACCAACAATATCACCAACAATATCAACAGCAATATCACCAACAATATCAACAACAATACCACCAACAATATCACCAACAATATCAACAACAATACCAACAACAATATCACCAACAATATCAACAACAATACCAATAACAATATCAACAACAATACCAACAACAATATCAACAACAAAACCAACGACAATATCACCAACTATATCACCAACAAATATCACAAATATATCACAAACAATATCAACAACAATATCACCAACAATATCAAAAACAATATCACCAAATATATCACCAACAATATCAACAATATCAACAACAATATCACCAACAATATCACCGACAAATATCACCAAAAATATCACAAACAATATCAACAACAATATCACCAACAATATCACCAACAATATCAACAACAAATATCACCAACAATATCAACAATATCACCAACAATATCACCAACAATGTCACCAACAATATCAACAACAATATCACCAACACTATCACCAACAATATCAACAACAATACCAACAACAATATCACCAACAATATCCCCAACAATATCAACAACAATATCACCAACAATATCACCAACAATATCACCAACAATATCAACAACAATATCAACAATATCACCAACAATATCAACAACAATATTAACAACAATATCACCAACAATATCAACAGCAATACCAACAACAATATCACAACAATATCAACAACAATATCAACAACAATACCAACAACAATATCATCAACAATATCAACAACAATACCAATAACAATATCAACAACAATACCAACAACAAAACCAACGACAATATCACCAACACTATCAACAACAATACCAATAAAAATATCAACAACAATACCAACAACAATATCAACAACAAAACCAACGACAATATCACCAACAATATCACCAACAAATATCACAAAAATATCACAAACTATATCAACAACAATATCACCAACAATATCAAAAACAATATCACCAAATATATCACCAACAATATCAACAATATCAACAACAATATCACCAACAATATCACCAACAAATATCACCAAAAATATCACAAACAATATCAACAACAATATCACCAACAATATCACCAACAATATCAACAACAAATATCACCAACAATATCAACAACAATATCACCATCAATATCAACAGTATCACCAACAATATCAACAACATCATCAACAATATCACCAACAACATCAACAACAATATCACCAACGAGTTCACCAATAATATCAACAACATCACCAATAATATCACCAACGATATCACCAACAACATCACCAACAATATCACCAACAATATAATCAACAATATCACCAACAATATCACCAACAAATATCACCAACAAATATCACCAACAATATCAACAATATCAACAACAATATCACCAACAATATCACCAACAATATCACCAACAATATCAACAACATCACCAACAATATCACCAACAATATCACCAACAACATCAACAACAATATCACCAACGAGTTCACCAATAATATCAACAACATCACCAATAATATCACCAATGATATCACCAACAATATCACCAACAATATCACCAACAACATCACCAACAATATCACCAACAATATAATCAACAATATCACCAACAATATCACCAACAATATCACCAACAAATATCACCAACAATATCAACAACAATATCACTAACAATATCACCAACAATATCGCAAACAATATCAACAACAATACCCCCAACAATATCAACAACAATATCACCAACAATATCACCAACAATATCAACAGCAATATCACCAACAATATCAACAACAATATCACCAACACTATCACCAACAATATCAACAACAATACCAACAACAATATCACCAACAATATCACCAACAATATCACCAACAATAGCGCAAACAATATCAACAACAATATCACCAACAATATCACCAACAATATCAATCACAATATCACCAATATCACCAACAATATCAACAACAATATCAACAACAATATCACCAACAATATCAACAGCAATACCAACAACAATATCACAACAATACCAACAACAATATCAACAACAATACCAACAACAATATCATCAACAATATCAAAAACAATATCACCAAATATATCACCAACAATATCAACAATATCAACAACAATATCACCAACAATATCACCGACAAATATCACCAAAAATATCACAAACAATATCAACAACAATATCACCAACAATATCACCAACAATATCAACAACAAATATCACCAACAATATCAACAATATCACCAACAATATCACCAACAATGTCACCAACAATATCAACAACAATATCACCAACACTATCACCAACAATATCAACAACAATACCAACAACAATATCACCAACAATATCCCCAACAATATCAACAACAATATCACCAACAATATCACCAACAATATCACCAACAATATCAACAACAATATCAACAATATCACCAACAATATCAACAACAATATTAACAACAATATCACCAACAATATCAACAGCAATACCAACAACAATATCACAACAATATCAACAACAATATCAACAACAATACCAACAACAATATCATCAACAATATCAACAACAATACCAATAACAATATCAACAACAATACCAACAACAAAACCAACGACAATATCACCAACACTATCAACAACAATACCAATAAAAATATCAACAACAATACCAACAACAATATCAACAACAAAACCAACGACAATATCACCAACAATATCACCAACAAATATCACAAAAATATCACAAACTATATCAACAACAATATCACCAACAATATCAAAAACAATATCACCAAATATATCACCAACAATATCAACAATATCAACAACAATATCACCAACAATATCACCAACAAATATCACCAAAAATATCACAAACAATATCAACAACAATATCACCAACAATATCACCAACAATATCAACAACAAATATCACCAACAATATCAACAACAATATCACCATCAATATCAACAGTATCACCAACAATATCAACAACATCATCAACAATATCACCAACAACATCAACAACAATATCACCAACGAGTTCACCAATAATATCAACAACATCACCAATAATATCACCAACGATATCACCAACAACATCACCAACAATATCACCAACAATATAATCAACAATATCACCAACAATATCACCAACAAATATCACCAACAAATATCACCAACAATATCAACAATATCAACAACAATATCACCAACAATATCACCAACAATATCACCAACAATATCAACAACATCACCAACAATATCACCAACAAAATCAACAACAATACCAATAACAATATCAACAACAATATCACCAACAATATCAACAACAATATCACCAACATTATCAACCACAATATCAACAACAATATCACTAACAATATCAACAACAATACCAACAACAATATCAACAACAATATCACCAACAATATCAACAACAATACCAATAACAATATCAACAACAATATCAACAACAATATCATCAACAATATCAACAACAATACCAATAACAATATCAACAACAATATCACCAACAATATCACCAACAATATAAACAACAATATCACTAACAATATCACCAACAATATCAACAACAATACCAATAACATCAACAACAAATATCACCAACAAATATCACCAACAATATCAACAACAATATCAACAATATCAACAACAATATCACCAACAATATCAACAACAATACCAATAACAATATCAACAACAATATCACCAACAATATCAACAACAATATCAACAACAATAGCACAAACAATATCACCAACAATATCAACAACAATATCAACAACAATATCACCAAAAATATCACCAACAATATCAACAATATCAACAACAATATCACCAACAATATCACCAACAATATCAACAGCAATATCACCAACAATATCAACAACAATACCACCAACAATATCACCAACAATATCAACAACAATACCAACAACAATATCACCAACAATATCAACAACAATACCAATAACAATATCAACAACAATACCAACAACAATATCAACAACAAAACCAACGACAATATCACCAACTATATCACCAACAAATATCACAAATATATCACAAACAATATCAACAACAATATCACCAACAATATCAAAAACAATATCACCAAATATATCACCAACAATATCAACAATATCAACAACAATATCACCAACAATATCACCGACAAATATCACCAAAAATATCACAAACAATATCAACAACAATATCACCAACAATATCACCAACAATATCAACAACAAATATCACCAACAATATCAACAATATCACCAACAATATCACCAACAATGTCACCAACAATATCAACAACAATATCACCAACACTATCACCAACAATATCAACAACAATACCAACAACAATATCACCAACAATATCCCCAACAATATCAACAACAATATCACCAACAATATCACCAACAATATCACCAACAATATCAACAACAATATCAACAATATCACCAACAATATCAACAACAATATTAACAACAATATCACCAACAATATCAACAGCAATACCAACAACAATATCACAACAATATCAACAACAATATCAACAACAATACCAACAACAATATCATCAACAATATCAACAACAATACCAATAACAATATCAACAACAATACCAACAACAAAACCAACGACAATATCACCAACACTATCAACAACAATACCAATAAAAATATCAACAACAATACCAACAACAATATCAACAACAAAACCAACGACAATATCACCAACAATATCACCAACAAATATCACAAAAATATCACAAACTATATCAACAACAATATCACCAACAATATCAAAAACAATATCACCAAATATATCACCAACAATATCAACAATATCAACAACAATATCACCAACAATATCACCAACAAATATCACCAAAAATATCACAAACAATATCAACAACAATATCACCAACAATATCACCAACAATATCAACAACAAATATCACCAACAATATCAACAACAATATCACCATCAATATCAACAGTATCACCAACAATATCAACAACATCATCAACAATATCACCAACAACATCAACAACAATATCACCAACGAGTTCACCAATAATATCAACAACATCACCAATAATATCACCAACGATATCACCAACAACATCACCAACAATATCACCAACAATATAATCAACAATATCACCAACAATATCACCAACAAATATCACCAACAAATATCACCAACAATATCAACAATATCAACAACAATATCACCAACAATATCACCAACAATATCACCAACAATATCAACAACATCACCAACAATATCACCAACAATATCACCAACAACATCAACAACAATATCACCAACGAGTTCACCAATAATATCAACAACATCACCAATAATATCACCAATGATATCACCAACAATATCACCAACAATATCACCAACAACATCACCAACAATATCACCAACAATATAATCAACAATATCACCAACAATATCACCAACAATATCACCAACAAATATCACCAACAATATCAACAACAATATCACTAACAATATCACCAACAATATCGCAAACAATATCAACAACAATACCCCCAACAATATCAACAACAATATCACCAACAATATCACCAACAATATCAACAGCAATATCACCAACAATATCAACAACAATATCACCAACACTATCACCAACAATATCAACAACAATACCAACAACAATATCACCAACAATATCACCAACAATATCACCAACAATAGCGCAAACAATATCAACAACAATATCACCAACAATATCACCAACAATATCAATCACAATATCACCAATATCACCAACAATATCAACAACAATATCAACAACAATATCACCAACAATATCAACAGCAATACCAACAACAATATCACAACAATACCAACAACAATCTCAACAACAATATCAACAATACCAACAACAATATCACCAACAAAATCAACAACAATACCAATAACAATATCAACAACAATATCACCAACAATATCAACAACAATATCACCAACATTATCAACAACAATATCAACAACAATATCACTAACAATATCAACAACAATACCAACAACAATATCAACAACAATATCACCAACAATATCAACAACAATACCAATAACAATATCAACAACAATATCAACAACAATATCATCAACAATATCAACAACAATACCAATAACAATATCAACAACAATATCACCAACAATATCACCAACAATATAAACAACAATATCACTAACAATATCACCAACAATATCAACAACAATACCAATAACATCAACAACAAATATCACCAACAAATATCACCAACAATATCAACAACAATATCAACAATATCAACAACAATATCACCAACAATATCAACAACAATACCAATAAAAATATCAACAGCAATATCACCAACAATATCAACAACAATATCAACAACAATAGCACTAACAATATCACCAACAATATCAACAACAATATCAACAACAATATCACCAAAAATATCACCAACAATATCAACAATATCAACAACAATATCACCAACAATATCAACAACAATATCAACAGTATCACCAACAATATCACCAACAATATCAACAATATCAACAACAATATCACCAACAATATCACCAAAAATATCACCAACAAATATCACAAAAATATCACAAACAATATCAACAACAATATTACCAACAATATCAAAAACAATATCAACAGTATCACCAACAATATCACCAACAATATCAACAACAATATCACCAACAATATCACCAACAAATATCACAAAAATATCACAAACAATATCAACAACAATATCACCAACAATATCAAAAACAATATCACCAAATATATCACCAACAATATCAGCAATATCAACAACAATATCACCAACAATATCACCAACAAATATTACCAAAAATATCACAAACAATATCAACAACAATATCTCCAACAATATCACCAACAATATCAACAACAAATATCACCAACAATATCAACAATATCAACAACAATATCACCAACAATATCACCATCAATATCAACAGTATCACCAACAATATCACCAACAATATCAACAATATCAACAACAATATCACCAACAATATCACCAACAATATCACCAACAATATCAACAACATCACCAACAATATCACCAACAATATCAACAACAATATCACCAACGAGTTCACCAATAATATCAACAACATCACCAATAATATCACCAACGATATCATCAACAATATCACCAACAACATCACCAACAATATCACCAACAATATCACCAACAATATCAACAACAATATCACCAACACTATCACAAACAATATCAACAAGAATACCAACAACAATATCACCAACAATATCCCCAACAATATCAAAAACAATATCACCAACAATAGCACAAACAATATCAACAACAATATCACCAACGAGTTCACCAATAATATCAACAACATCACCAATAATATCACCAACGATATCATCAACAATATCACCAACAACATCACCAACAATATCACCAACAATATCACCAACAATATCAACAACAATATCACCAACACTATCACAAACAATATCAACAAGAATACCAACAACAATATCACCAACAATATCCCCAACAATATCAAAAACAATATCACCAACAATAGCACAAACAATATCAACAACAATATCACCAACAATATCACCAACAATATCAACAACAATATCACCAATAATATCACCAACAATATCAACAACAATACAACAATATCACAAACAATATCAACAACAATATCAACAACAATATCACCAACAATATCAACAGCAATACCAACAGCAATATCACAACAATACCAACAACAATCTCAACAACAATATCAACAATACCAACAACAATATCACCAACAAAATCAACAACAATACCAATAACAATATCAACAACAATATCACCAACAATATCAACAACAATATCACCAACATTATCAACAACAATATCAACAACAATATCACCAACAATATCAACACCAATACCAACAACAATATCAACAACAATATCACCAACAATATCAACAACCATACCAATAACAGTATCAACAAACATATCAACAATAATATCATCAACAATATCAACAATACCAATAACAATATCAACAACAATATCACCAACAATATCACCAACAATATAAACAACAATATCACTAACAATATCACCAACAATATCAACAACAATACCAATAACATCAACAACAAATATCACCAACAAATATCACCAACAATATCAACAACAATATCAACAATATCAACAACAATATCACCAACAATATCAACAACAATACCAACAACATCAACAACAACATCACCAACAATATCAACAACAATAGCACTAACAATATCAACAACAATATCAACAACAATATCACCAACAATATAAACAACAATATCAACAATATCAACAACAATATCACCAAAAATATCACAAACAATATCACCAACAATATCAACAATATCAACAACAATATCACCAACAAATATCACCAAAATATCACAAACAATATCAACAACAATATTACCAACAATATCAAAAACAATATCAACAGTATCACCAACAATATCACCAACAATATCAACAACAATATCACCAACAATATCACCAACAAATATCACAAAAATATCACAAACAATATCAACAACAATATCACCAACAATATCAAAAACAATATCACCAAATATATCACCAACAATATCAACAATATCAACAACAATATCACCAACAAATATCACCAAAAATATCACAAACAATATCAACAACAATATCACCAACAATATCACCAGCAATATCAACAACAATATCACCAACAACATCACCAGCAATATCACCAACAATATAATCAACAATATCACCAACAATATCTCCAACAATATCACCAACAAATATCACCAACAATATCAACAACAATATCACTAACAATATCACCAACAATATCGCAAACAATATCAACAACAATTCCCCCAATAATATCAACAACAATATCACCAACAATATCACTAACAATATCAACAGCAATATCACCAACAATATCAACAACAATATCACCAACAATATCACCAACAATATCAACAACAATACCAACAACAATATCACCAACAATATCCCCAACAATATCACCAACAATATCACCAACAATATCGCAAACAATAACAACAACAATATCACCAACAATATCACCAACAATATCAACCACAATATCACCAATATCACCAACAATATCAACAACAATACCAACAACAATATCACCAACAATATCAACAGCAATACCAACACCAATATCACAACAATACCAACAACAATCTCAACAACAATATCAACAATACCAACAACAATATCACCAACAAAATCAACAACAATACCAATAACAATATCAACAACAATATCACCAACAATATCAACAACAATATCACCAACATTATCAACAACCATATCAACAACAATATCAACAACAATACCAACAACAATATCAACAACAATATCACCAACAATATCAACAACAATACCAATAACAATATCAATAACAATATCAACAACAATATCATCAACAATATCAACAACAATACCAATAACAATATCAACAACAATATCACCAACAATATCACCAACAATATAAACAACAATATCACTAACAATATCACCAACAATATCAACAACAATACCAATAATATCAACAACAAATATCACCAACAATATCAACAACAATATCAACAATATCAACAACAATATCACCAACAATATCAACAACAATACCAATAACAATATCAACAACATCACCAACAATATCAACAACAATATCAACAACAATAGCACTAACAATATCACCAACAATATCAACAACAATATCAACAACAATATCACCAAAAATATCACCAACAATATCAACAATATCAACAACAATATCACCAACAATATCAACAACAATATCAACAGTATCACCAACAATATCACCAACAATATCAACAATATCAACAACAGTATCACCAACAATATCACCAAAAATATCACCAACAAATATCACCAAAAATATCACAAACAATATCAACAACAATATTACCAACAATATCAAAAACAATATCAACAGTATCACCAACAATATCACCAACAATATCAACAACAATATCACCAACAATATCACCAACAAATATCACAAACAATATCAACAACAATATCACCAACAATATCATAAACAATATCAACAAATATATCACCAAGAATATCAACAACAATATCACCAACAATATCACCAACAAATATCACCAAAAATATCACAAACAATATCAACAACAATATCACCAACAATATCACCAACAATATCAACAACAAATATCACCAACAATATCAACAATATCAACAACAATATCACCAACAATATCACCAACAATATCAACAATATCAACAACAATATCACCAACAATATCACCAACAATATCACCAACAATATCAACAACATCACCAACAATATCACCAACAACATCAACAACAATATCACCAACGAGTTCACCAATAATTTCAACAACATCACCAATAATATCACCAACGATATCACCAACAATATCACCAACAACATCACCAACAATATCACCAACAATATCAACAGCAATATCACCAACAATATCAACATCAATATCACCAACACTATCTCCAACAATATCAACAACAATACCAACAACAATATTACCAACAATATCCCCAACAATATCAACAACAATATCACCAACAATAGCTCAAACAATATCAACAACAATATCACCAACAATATCACTAACAATATCAACAACAATATCACCAATAATATCACCAACAATATCAACAACAATACAACAATATCACAAACAATATCAAAAACAATATCAACAACAATATCACCAACAATATCAACAGCAATACCAACAACAATATCACAACAATACCAACAACAATCTCAACAACAATATCAACAATACCAACAACAATATCACCAACAAAATCAACAACAATACCAATAACAATATCACCAACAATATCACTAACAATATCAACAGCAATATCACCAACAATATCACCAACACTATCTACAAACAATATCAACAACAATACCAACAACAATATCACCAACAATATCCCCAACAATATCACCAACAATATCGCAAACAATAACAACAACAATATCACCAACAATATCACCAACAATATCAACCACAATATCACCAATATCACCAACAATATCAACAACCATATCAACAACAATATCACCAACAATATCAACAGCAATACCAACAACAATATCACAACAATACCAACAACAATCTCAACAACAATATCAACAATACCAACAACAATATCACCAACAAAATCAACAACAATACCAATAACAATATCAACAACAATATCACCAACAATATCAACAACAATATCACCAACATTATCAACAACCATGTCAACAACAATATCAACAACAATACCAACAACAATATCAACAACAATATCACCAACAATATCAACAACAATACCAATAATAATATCAACAACAATATCAACAACAATATCATCAACAATATCAACAACAATACCAATAACAATATCAACAACAATATCACCAACAATATCACCAACAATATAAACAACAATATCACTAACAATATCACCAACAATATCAACAACAATACCAATAATATCAACAACAAATATCACCAACAATATCAACAACAATATCAACAATATCAACAACAACATCACCAACAATATCAACAACAATATCAACAACAATAGCACTAACAATATCACCAACAATATCAACAACAATATCAACAACAATATCACCAAAAATATCACCAACAATATCAACAATATCAACAACAATATCACCAACAATATCAACAACAATATCAACAGTATCACCAACAATATCACCAACAATATCAACAATATCAACAACAATATCACCAACAATATCACCAAAAATATCACCAACAAATATCACCAGAAATATCACAAACAATATCAACAACAATATTACCAAAAATATCAAACACAATATCAACAGTATCACCAACAATATCACCAACAATATCAACAACAATATCACCAACAATATCACCAACAAATATCACAAAAATATCACAAACAATATCAACAACAATATCACCAACAATATCATAAACAATATCACCAAATATCTCACCAACAATATCAACAACAATATCACCAACAATATCACCAACAAATATCACCAAAAATATCACAAACAATATCAACAACAATATCACCAACAATATCAAAAACAATATCACCAAATATATCACCAACAATATCAACAATATCAACAACAATATCACCAACAATATCACCAACAAATATCACCAAAAATATCACAAACAATATCAACAACAATATCACCAACAATATCACCAACAATATCAACAACAAATATCACCAACAATATCAACAATATCAACAACAATATCACCAACAATATCACCAACAATATCAACAACAATATCAACAACATCACCAACAATATCACCAACAACATCAACAACAATATCACCAACGAGTTCACCAATAATATCAACAACATCACCAATAATATCACCAACGATATCACCAACAATATCACCAACAACATCAACAACAATATCACCAATGAGTTCACCAATAATATCAACAACATCAGCAATAATATCACCAATGATATCACCAACAATATCACCAACAATATCACCAACAACATCACCAACAATATCACCAACAATATAATCAACAATATCACCAACAATATCACCAACAAATATCACCAACAAATATCACCAACAATATCAACAACAATATCATTAACAATATCACCAACAATATCGCAAACAATATCAACAACAATACCCCCAACAATATCAACAATATCACCAACAATATCACCAACAATATCAACAGCAATATCACCAACAATATCAACAACAATATCACCAACACTATCACCAACAATATCAACAATACCAACAACAATATCACCAACAATATCCCCAACAATATCAACAACAATATCACCAACAATATCACCAACAATATCACCAACAATATCACCAACAATATCAACAACAATATCACCAACACTATCACCAACAATATCAACAACAATACCAACAACAATATCACCAACAATATGCCCAACAATATCAACAACAATATCACCAACAATAGCTCAAACAATATCAACAACAATATCACCAACAATATCACCAACAATATCAACAACAATATCACCAATAATATCACCAACAATATCAACAACAATACAACAACATCACCAACAATATCACCAACAACATCAACAACAATATCACCAACAAGATCAACAGCAATACCAACAACAATATCACAACAATACCAACAACAATCTCAACAACAATATCAACAATACCAACAACAATATCACCAACAAAATCAACAACAATACCAATAACAATATCAACAACAATATCACTAACATTATCAACAACAATATCACCAACATTATCAACAACAATATCAACAACAATATCACCAACAATATCAACAACAATACCAACAACAATATCAACAACAATATCACCAACAATATCAACAACAATACTAATAACAGTATCAACAACAATATCAACAATAATAGCAGCAACAATATCAACAATACCAATAACAATATCAACAACAAATATCACCAACAAATATCACCAACAATATCAACAACAATATCAACAATATCAACAACAATATCACCAACAATATCAACAACAATACCAATAACAATATCAACAACAATAGCACCAACAATATCAACAACAATATCAACAACAATAGCACTAACAATATCAACAAAAGTATCACTAAAAATATCACCAACAATATCAACAATATCAACAACAATATGACCCACAATATCAACAACAATATCAACAGTATCACCAACAATATCACCAACAATATCAACAATATCAACAACAATAACACCAACAATATCACCAAAAATATCACAAACAATATCACCAACAATATCAACAATATCAACAACAATATCACCAACAAATATCACCAGAAATATCACAAACAATATCGACAACAATATTACCATCAATATCAAAAACAGTTTCAACAGTATCACCAACAATATCACCAACAATATCAACAACAATATCACCAACAATATCACCAACAAATATCACAAACAATATCAACAACAATATCACCAACAATATCAAAAACAATATCACCAAATATATCACCAACAATATCAACAACAATATCACCAACAATATCACCAACAAATATCACCAAAAATATCACAAACAATATCAACAACAATATCACCAACAATATCACCAACAATATCAACAACAAATATCACCAACAATATCAACAATATCAACAACAATATCACCAACAATATCACCATCAATATCAACAGTATCACCAACAATATCACCAACAATATCAACAATATCAACAACAATATCACCAACAATATCACCAACAATATCAACAACAATATCAACAACATCACCAACAATATCACCAACAACATCAACAACAATATCACCAACGAGTTCACCAATAATATCAACAACATCACCAATAATATCACCAACGATATCACCAACAATATCACCAACAACATCACCAACAATATCACCAACAATATAATTAACAATATCACCAACAATATCACCAACAAATATCACCAACAAATATCACCAACAATATCAACAATATCACCAACAATATCACCAACAATATCACCAACAATATCAACAACATCACCAACAATATCACCAACAACATCAACAACAATATCACCAACGAGTTCACCAATAATATCAACAACATCACCAATAATATTACCAACAATATCACCAACAATATCACCAACAACATCACCAACAATATCACCAACAATATCAACAATAATACCAATAACAATATCAACAACAATACCAACAACAATATCACCAACAATATCAACAACAATATCAACAACAATATCACCAACAATATCATCAATAATATCAACAACAATACAAATAACAATATCAACAACAATATCACCAACAATATCAACAACAATATCAACAACAATATCACCAACAATATCAACAACAATACAAATAACAATATCAACAACAATATCACCAACAATATCAACAACAATATCACCAACAATATCACCAACAATATCAACAAAATTATAAACAACAACAATATCACCAATATCACCAACAATATCAACAACAATACCAACAACAATATCAACAACAATATCACAAACAATATCAACAACAATACCAATAACAATATCAACAACAATATCACCAACAATATCACCAACAATATCAACAATAATACCAATAACAATATCAACAACAATATCACCAACAATATCACCAACAATATCAACAACAATACCAATAACAATATCAATAACAATATCAACAACAATATCACCAACAATATCAACAACAATATCACCAAAAATATCAACAACAATATCACCAATATCACCAACAATATCAACAACAATACCAACAACAATATCAACAACAATATCACCAACAATATCAACAACAATACCAATAACAATATCAATAACAATATTATCAACAATATCACCAACAAATATCAACAACAAATATCACCAACAATATCAACAACAATATCACGAACAATATCACCAACAATATCGCAAACAATATCAACAACAATACCCCCAACAATATCAACAACAATACCAATAACAATATCAACGACAATATCACCAACAATATCACCAACAATATCAACAACAATATCACCAACAATATCACCAACAATATCAACAACAATACCAACAACAATATCACCAACAATATCAACAACAATATTACCAACAATATCGCAAACAATATCAACAACAATATCACCAACAATATCAACAACAATATAAACAACAATATCACCAACAATATCACCAGCAATACCAACAACAATATCAACAACAATATCACCAACACTATCACCAACAATATCACCAACAATATCAACAACAATATCACCAACAATATCAACAACAATATCACCAACAATATCGCAAACAATATCAACAACAATATCACCAACAATATCAACAACAATATCACCAACAATATCACCAACAATATCAACAGCAATACCAACAACAAATCAACAACAATATCACCAACAATATCACCAACAATATCAACAACAAATATCACCAACAATATCCACAACGATATCAACAACAATATCACCAACAATATCACCATCAATATCAACAGTATCACCAACAATATCACCAACAATATCACCAACAATATCAATAATATCAACAACAATATCACCAACAATATCACCAACAATATCACCAACAATATCAACATCACCAACAATATCACCAACAACATCAACAACAATATCAGCAACAAGTTCAGCAATAATATCAACAACATCACCAATAATATCACCAACGATATCACCAACAATATCACCAAAAACATCACCAACAATATCACCAACAATATAATCAACAATATCACCAACAATATCACCAACAAATATCACCAACAAATATCACCAACAATATCAACAACAATATCGCAAACAATATCAACAACAATACCGCCAACAATATCAACAACAATACCAATCACAACATCAATGACAATATCACCAACAATATCACCAACAATATCAACAACAATATCACCAACAATATCACCAACAATATCAACAACAATACCAACAACAATATCACCAACAATATCAACAACAATATCAACAACAATATCACCAACAATATCAACAGCAATACCAGCAACAATATCACAACAATACAAACAACAAAATCAACAACAATATAAACAATACCAATAACAATATCACCAACAATATCAACAACAATACAAATAACAATATCAACAACAATATCACCAACAATATCAACAACATTATCACAAACAATATCACCAACAATATCAACAAAGTTATAAACAACAACAATATCACCAATATCACCAACAATATCAACAACAATACCAACAACAATATCAACAACAATATCACCAACAATATCAACAACAATACAAATAACAATATCAACAACAATATCACCAACAATATCAACAACATTATCACAAACAATATCACCAACAATATCAACAAAGTTATAAACAACAACAATATCACCAATATCACCAACAATATCAACAACAATATCACCAACAACATCAACAACAATATCACCAATATCACCAACAATATCACCAACACTATCAACAACAATACCAATAACAATATCAACAACAAATATCACCAACAAATATCACCAACAAATATCACCAACAATATCACTAACAATATCAACAATATCAACACAAATATCACCAACAATATCAACAACAATACCAATAACAATATCAACAACAATATCACCAACAATATCAACAACAAATATCCCCAACAAATATCACCAACAATATCAACAACAATAGCACTAACAATATCACCAACAATATCAACAACAATATCAACAACAATAGCATTAACAATATCACCAACAATATCAACAACAATATCACCAACAATATCACCAATAATATCAACAACACTATCACCAAAAATATCAACAACAATATCAACAACAATATCAACAACAATATCACCAACAATATCAACAACAATATCAACAACAATATCACCAACAATATCACCAACAATATCAACAATATCAACAACAATATCACCAACAATATCACCAACAAATATCACCAAAAATATCACAAACAATGTCAACAACAATATCACCAACAATATCAACAACAATATCACCAACAATATCAACAATATCAACAACAATATCACCAACAATATCACCAACAAATATCACCAAAAATATCACAAACAATATCAACAACAATATCCCCAATAATATCACCAACAATATCAACAACAAATATCACCAACAATATCCACAACAATATCAACAACAATATCACCAACAATATCACCATCAATATCAACAGTATCACCAACAATATCACCAACAATATCAACAATATCAACAACAATATCACCAACAATATCACCTACAATATCAACAACATCACCAACAATATCACCAACAACATCAACAACAATATCAGCAACGAGTTCAGCAATAATATCAACAACATCACCAATAATATCACCAACGATATCACCAACAAATATCACCAAAAACATCACCAACAATATTACCAACAATATAATCAACAATATCACCAACAATATCACCAAATATCACCAACAAATATCACCAACAATATCAACAACAATATCAACAACAATATCACCAACAATATCGCAAACAATATCAACAACAATACCGCCAACAATATCAACAACAATACCAATAACAATATCAACGACAATATCACCAACAAAATCACCAACAATATCAACAACAATATCACCAACAATATCACCAACAATATCAACAACAATACGAACAACAATATCACCAACAATATCAACAACAATATCACCAACAATATCGCAAACAATATCAACAACAATATCACCAACAATATCAACAACAATATCAACAACAATATCACCAACAATATGAACAGCAATACCAGCAACAATATCACAACAATACGAACAACAAAATCAACAACAATATCAACAATACCAACAACAATATCATCAATAATATCAACAACAATACAAATAACAATATCAACAACAATATCACCAACAATATCAACAACAATATCACCAACAATATCACCAACAATATCAACAAAATTATAAACAACAACAATATCACCAATATCACCAACAATATCAACAACAATACCAACAACAATATCAACAACAATATCACAAACAATATCAACAACAATACCAATAACAATATCAACAACAATATCACCAACAATATCACCAACAATATCAACAACAATGCCAATAACAATATCAACAACAATATCAACCCCCAACAATATCAACAACAATACCAATAACAATATCAACGACAATATCACCAACAATATCACCAACAATATCAACAACAATATCACCAACAATATCACCAACAATATCAACAACAATACCAACAACAATATCACCAACAATATCAACAACAATATCACCAACAATATCGCAAACAATATCAACAACAATATCACCAACAATATCAACAACAATATAAACAACAATATCACCAACAATATCACCAGCAATACCAACAACAATATCAACAACAATATCACCAACACTATCACCAACAATATCACCAACAATATCAACAACAATATCACCAACAATATCAACAACAATATCACCAATATCACCAACAATATCAACAACAATACCAACAACAATATCAACAACAATATCACCAACAATATCAACAACAATACCAATAACAATATCAATAGCAATATTATCAACAATATCACCAACAAATATCAACAACAAATATCACCAACAATATCAACAACAATATCACGAACAATATCACCAACAATATCGCAAACAATATCAACAACAATACCCCCAACAATATCAACAACAATACCAATAACAATATCAACGACAATATCACCAACAATATCACCAACAATATCAACAACAATATCACCAACAATATCACCAACAATATCAACAACAATACCAACAACAATATCACCAACAATATCAACAACAATATCACCAACAATATCGCAAACAATATCAACAACAATATCACCAACAATATCAACAACAATATAAACAACAATATCACCAACAATATCACCAGCAATACCAACAACAATATCAACAACAATATCACCAACACTATCACCAACAATATCACCAACAATATCAACAACAATATCACCAACAATATCAACAACAATATCACCAACAATATCGCAAACAATATCAACAACAATATCACCAACAATATCAACAACAATATCACCAACAATATCACCAACAATATCAACAGCAATACCAACAACAATATCAACAACAATATCACCAACAATATCACCAACAATATCAACAACAAATATCACCAACAATATCCACAACGATATCAACAACAATATCACCAACAATATCACCATCAATATCAACAGTATCACCAACAATATCACCAACAATATCACCAACAATATCAATAATATCAACAACAATATCACCAACAATATCACCAACAATATCACCAACAATATCAACATCACCAACAATATCACCAACAACATCAACACCAATATCAGCAACAAGTTCAGCAATAATATCAACAACATCACCAATAATATCACCAACGATATCACCAACAATATCACCAAAAACATCACCAACAATATCACCAACAATATAATCAACAATATCACCAACAATATCACCAACAAATATCACCAACAAATATCACCAACAATATCAACAACAATATCGCAAACAATATCAACAACAATACCGCCAACAATATCAACAACGATACCAATAACAACATCAATGACAATATCACCAACAATATCACCAACAATATCAACAACAATATCACCAACAATATCACCAACAATATCAACAACAATATCACCAACAATATCACCAACAATATCAACAACAATACCAACAACAATATCACCAACAATGTCAACAACAATATCACCAACAATATCGCAAACAATATCAACAACAATATCACCAACAATATCAACAACAATATCAACAACAATATCACCAACAATATCAACAGCAATACCAGCAACAATATCACAACAATACAAACAACAAAATCAACAACAATATAAACAATACCAACAGCAATATCACCAACAATATCAACAACAATACCAATAACAATATCAACAACAATATCACCAACAATATCACCAACAATATCAACAACAATACCAATAACAATATCAACAACAATATCACCAACAATATCACCAACAATATCAACAACAATACCAATAACAATATCAATAACAATATCAACAATATCACCAACAATATCAACAACAATATCACCAACAAAATCAACAACAATATCACCAATATCACCAACAATATCAACAACAATACCAACAACAATATCAACAACAATATCACCAACAATATCAACAACAATACCAAAAACAATATCAATAACAATATTATCAACAATATCACCAACAAATATCAACAACAAATATCACCAACAATATCAACAACAATATCACTAACAATATCACCAACAATATCGCAAACAATATCAACAACAAAACCCCCAACAATATCAACAACAATACCAATAACAATATCAACGACAATATCACCAACAATATCACCAACAATATCAACAACAATATCACCAACAATATCACCAACAATATCAACAACAATACCAACAACAATATCACCAACAATATCAACAACAATATCACCAACAATATCGCAAACAATATCAACAACAATATCACCAACAATATCAACAACAATATCAACAACAATATCAGCAACAATATCACCAGCAATACCAACAACAATATCAACAACAATATCACCAACACTATCACCAACAATATCAACAACAATACCAACAACAATATCACCAACAATATCAACAACCATATCACCAACAATATCGCAAACAATATCAACAACAATATCACCAACAATATCAACAACAATATCACCAACAATATCACCAACAATATCAACAGCAATACCAACAACAATATCAACAACAATATCACCAACAATATCACCAACAATATCAACAACAAATATCACCAACAATATCCACAACGATATCAACAACAATATCACCAACAATATCACCATCAATATCAACAGTATCACCAACAATATCACCAACAATATCAATAATATCAACAACAATATCACCAACAATATCACCAACAATATCACCAACAATATCAACAACATCACCAACAATATCACCAACAACATCAACAACAATATCAGCAACAAGTTCAGCAATAATATCAACAACATCACCAATAATATCACCAACGATATCACCAACAATATCACCAAAAACATCACCAACAATATCACCAACAATATAATCAACAATATCACCAACAATATCACCAACAAATATCACCAACAAATATCACCAACAATATCAACAACAATATCGCAAACAATATCAACAACAATACCGCCAACAATATCAACAACAATACCAATAACAACATCAATGACAATATCACCAACAATATCACCAACAATATCACCAACAATATCACCAACAAATATCACCAACAAATATCACCAACAATATCAACAACAATATCGCAAACAATATCAACAACAATACCGCCAACAATATCAACAACAATACCAATAACAACATCAATGACAATATCACCAACAATATCACCAACAATATCACCAACAATATCAACAACAATACCAACAACAATATCACCAACAATGTCAACAACAATATCACCAACAATATCGCAAACAATATCAACAACAATATCACCAACAATATCAACAACAATATCAACAACAATATCACCAACAATATCAACAGCAATACCAGCAACAATATCACAACAATACAAACAACAAAATCAACAACAATATAAACAATACCAACAACAATATCACCAACAATATCAACAACAATACAAATAACAATATCAACAACAATATCACCAACAATATCAACAACATTATCACAAACAATATCACCAACAATATCAACAAAGTTATAAACAACAACAATATCACCAATATCACCAACAATATCAACAACAATACCAACAACAATATCAACAACAATATCAACAACAATACCAATAACAATATCAACAACAATATCACCAACAATATCACCAACAATATCAACAACAATACCAATAACAATATCAACAACAATATCACCAACAATATCACCAACAATATCAACAACAATACCAATAACAATATCAATTACAATATCAACAACAATATCACCAACAATATCACCAACAATATCAACAACAATATCAACAACAATATCACCAACAATATCAACAACAATACGAACAACAATATCACCAACAATATCAACAACAATATCACCAACAATATCACCAACAATATCAACAACAAATATCACCAACAAAATCAACAACAATATCAACAACAATATCACCAACAATATCACCATCAATATCAACAGTATCACCAACAATATCACCAACAATATCAACAATATCAACAACAATATCACCAACAATATCAACAACAATATCAACAACATCACCAACAACATCACCAACAACATCAACAACAATACCCCCAACGAGTTCACCAATAATATCAACAACATCACCAATAATATCACCAACGATATCACCAACAATATCACCAACAACATCACCAACAATATCACCAACAATATAATCATCGATATCACCAACAATATCACCAACAAACATCACCAACAAATATCACCAACAATATCAACAATATCGCAAACAATATCACCAACAATATCAACATCACCAACAATGTCACCAACAATATCACCAACAATATCAACACCAATATCACCAAAAATATCACCAACAATATCAACAGCAATATCACCACCAATATCAACAACAATATCACCAACACTATCACCAACAATATCAACAACAATACCAACAACAATATCACCAACCATATCCCCAACAATATCAACAACAATATCACCAAGAATATCACGAAAAATAACACCAACAATATCACCAACAATATCAACAACAATATCAACAATATCACCAACAATATCAACAACAATATCAACAATAATATCACCAACAATATCAACAGCAACACCAACAACAATATCACAACAATACCAACAACAATCTCAACAACAATATCAACAATACCAACAACAATATCACCAACAAAATCAACAACAATACCAATAACAATATCAACAACAATATCACCAACAATATCAACAACAATATCACCAACATTATCAACAACAATATCAACAACAATATCACCAACAATATCAACAACAATACCAACAACAATATCAACAACAATATCACCAACAATATCAACAACAGTACCAGTAACAATATCAACAACAATATCAACAACAATATCATCAACAATATCAACAACAATACCAATAACAATATCAACAACAATATCACCAACAATATCACCAACAATATCACCAACAATATCAACAACAATATCAACAACAATATTACCAATATCACCAACAATATCAACAACAATACCAATAACAATATCAACAACAATATCAACAGCAATATCAACAACAATATCAACAACAATATCACCAACAATATCAACAACAATATCACCACGAATATCACCAACAATATCAACAACAATACCAATAACAATACCAATAACAATATCACCAACAATATCATCAACAATATCAACAACAAATACCAACAACAATATCACCAACAATATCAACAACAATATGTCCAATATCACCAACAATATCACCAACAACATCAACAACAATATCAACATCAATATCACCAATGTCACCAACAATATCAACAACAATATCACTAACAATATCAACAACAATATCAACAACTATAACACCAACATTATCAACAACAATATCACCAAAATCACCAACAATATCAACAACAATATCACCAACAATATCAACAACAATATCACCAACATTATCAACAACAATATCAACAACAATATCACCAACAATATCAACAAGAATACCAACAACAATATCAACAACAATATCACCAACAATATCACCAACAATATCAACAACAATATCAACAACAATATCACCAACACTATCACCAACAATATCAACAACAATACCAACAACAATATCACCAACAATATCAACAACAATATCACCAACAATATCGCAAACAATATCAACAACAATATCACCAACAATATCAACAACAATATCACCAACAATATCACCAACAATATCAACAGCAATACCAACAACAATATCAACAACAATATCACCAACAATATCACCAACAATATCAACAACAAATATCACCAACAATATCCACAACGATATCAACAACAATATCACCAAAATATCACCATCAATATCAACAGTATCACCAACAATATCACCAACAATATCAATAATATCAACAACAATATCACCAACAATATCACCAACAATATCACCAACAATATCAACAACATCACCAACAATATCACCAACAACATCAACAACAATATCAGCAACAAGTTCAGCAATAATATCAACAACATCACCAATAATATCACCAACGATATCACCAACAATATCACCAAAAACATCACCAACAATATCACCAACAATATAATCAACAATATCACCAACAATATCACCAACAAATATCACCAACAAATATCACCAACAATATCAACAACAATATCGCAAACAATATCAACAACAATACCGCCAACAATATCAACAACAATACCAATAACAACATCAATGACAATATCACCAACAATATCATCAACAATATCACCAACAATATCACCAACAATATCAACAACAATACCAACAACAATATCACCAACAATGTCAACAACAATATCACCAACAATATCGCAAACAATGTCAACAACAATATCACCAACAATATCAACAACAATATCAACAACAATATCACCAAAAATATCAACAGCAATACCAGCAACAATATCACAACAATACAAACAACAAAATCAACAACAATATAAACAATACCAACAACAATATCACCAACAATATCAACAACAATACAAATAACAATATCAACAACAATATCACCAACAATATCATCAACAATATCAACAACAATACCAACAACAATATCACCAACAATATCAACAACAATATCACCAACAATATCGCAAACAATATCAACAACAATATCAACAACAATATCAACAATATCACCAACAATATCAACAACAATATCAACAAAAATATCACCAACAATATCAACAGCAATACCAACAACAATATCACAACAATACGAAAAACAAAATCAACAACAATATCAACAATACCAACAACAATATCACCAACAATATCAACAACAATACCAACAACAATATCAACAACAATATCACCAACAATTTCAACAACAATATCACCAACAATATCACCAACAATATCAACAACAATATCAACAACAATATCACGAATATCACCAACAATATCAACAACAATACCAACAACAATATCAACAACAATATCAACAACAAATACCAATAACAATATCACCAACAATATCAACAAAAATATCAACAACAATATCTCCAATATCAGCAACAAATATCACCAACAACATCAACAACAATATCACCAACAATATCACCAATGTCACAAACAATATCACCAACAATATCACCAACAATATCAACAACAATATCAACAACAATATCAACAACAATATCACCAACAATATCAACAACAATATCAACAACAATACCAACAACAATATCACCAACAATATCACCAACAAATATCACCAAAATATCACAAACAATATCAACAACAATATCACCAACAATATCAACAACAATATCAACAGTATCGCCAAAATTATCACCAACAATATCAACAATATCAACAACAATATCACCAACAATATCACCAACAAATATCACCAAAATATCACAAACAATATCAACAGCAATATCACCAACAATATCAACAACAATATCACCAACTATATCACCAACAATCACAACAATATCAACAACAATATCACCAACAATATCACCAACAAATATCACCAAAAATATCAACAACAATATCACCAACAATATCAACAACAATATCACCAACAATATCGCAAACAATATCAACAACAATATCACCAACAATATCAACAACAATATCAACAATATCACCAACAATATCAACAACAATATCAACAACAATATCACCAACAATATCACCAACAATATCAACAACAAATATCACCAACAAAATCAACAACAATATCAACAACAATATCACCAACAATATCAACAACAATATCACCAACAATATCGCAAACAATATCAACAACAATATCACCAACAATATCAACAACAATATCAACAATATCACCAACAAGATCAACAACAATATCAACAACAATATCACCAACAATATCAACAGCAATACCAACAACAATATCACAACAATACGAACAACAATATCAACAACAATATCAACAATACCAACAACAATATCACCAACAATATCAACAACAATACCAATAACAATATCAACAACAATATCACCAACAATATCACCAACAATATCACCAACAATATCACCAACAATATCAACAACAATATCAACAACAATATCACCAATATCACCAACAATATCAACAACAATACCAATAACAATGTCAACAACAATATCAACAACAATATCACCAAC
Organism: Chiloscyllium plagiosum; assembly: GCF_037043375.1. Lineage (NCBI taxonomy): Eukaryota > Metazoa > Chordata > Chondrichthyes > Orectolobiformes > Hemiscylliidae > Chiloscyllium > Chiloscyllium plagiosum. The sequence continues at coordinate 13,543,202 of NW_028270164.1, forward strand.
AATATCAACAACAATACCAATAACAATATCAACAACAATATCAACAACAATATCACCAACAATATCAACAACAATACCAATAACAATATCAACAACAATATCACCAACAATATCACCAACAATATCACCAACAATATCAACAACAATATTACCAATATCACCAACAATATCAACAACAATACCAATAACAATATCACCAACAATATCACCAACAATATCAACAACAATATCACCAACAATATCATCAACAATATCAATAACAATATCACCAACTATATCACAACAATATCAACAATATCAACAACAATATCACCAACAATATCAACAACAATACCAAAAACAATATCACATCAATACGAACTACAATATCACCACAAATAACACCAACAATATCAACAACAATACCAATAACAATACTAATAACAATATCAGCAACAATATCATGAACAATATCAACAACAATATCACCAACAATATCAACAACAAATACCAACAACAATATCACCAACAATATCAACAAACATATCAACAACAATATCTCCAAAATCACCAACAATATCACCAACAACATCAACAACAATATCACCAACAATATCACCAATGTCACCAACGATATCAACAACAATATCAACAACAATATCACCAACAACATCAGCATCAATATCACCAACAATATCCACAACAATACTAAAAACAATATCACAACAATACCAACAACAATATCACCATGAATATCAACAACAATATCAACAACAACACCAATAACAATACCAATAACAATATCACCAACAATATCATCAACAATATCAACAACAATATCACCAACAATATCAACAACAAATACCAATAACAATATCACCAACAATATCAACAACAATATCAACAACAAATATCACCAACAAATATCACCAACAAATATCACCAACAATATCACCAACAATATCAACAACAATATCAACAACAATATCAACAACAATATCACCAACAAATATCACCAAAAATATCACCAACAATATCACCAACAAATATCACCAAAAATATCACAAACAATATCAACAACAATATCACCAACAATATCCACAACAATATCAACAGTATCACCAACAATATCACCAACAATATCAACAATATCAACAACAATATCACCAACAATATCACCAACAAATATCAACAAAAATATCACAATCAATATCAACAGCAATATCACCAACAATATCAACAACAATATCACCAACTATATCACCAACAATAACACCAATATCAACAATAATATCACCAACAATATCACCAACAAATATCACCAGAAATATCACAAACAATATCAACAACAATATCACCAACAATATCACCAACAGTATCAACAACAAATATCACCAACAATATCAAAAACAATATCACCAACAATATCACCATCAATATCAACAGTATCACCAACAATATCACCAACAATATCAACAATATCAACAACAATATCACCAACAATATCACCAACAATATCAACAACCTCACCAACAATATCACCAAAAACATCAACAACAATATCACCGAGTTCACCAATAATATCAACAACATCACCAATAATATCACCAACGATATCACCAACAATATCACCAACAACATCACCAACAATATCACCAACAATATAATCAACAATATCACCAACAATATCACCAACAAATATCACCAACAAATATCACCAACAATATCAACAACAATATCACCAACAATATCACCAACAATATCGCAAACAATATCAACAACAATACCCCCAACAATATCAACAACAATACCAATAACAATATCAATGACAATATCACCAACATTATCACCAACAATATCAACAACAATATCACCAACAATATCATCAACAATATCAACAACAATACCAACAACAATATCACCAACAATATCAACAACAATATCACCAACAATATCGCAAACAATATCAACAACAATATCAACAACTATATCAACAATATCACCAACAATATCAACAACAATATCAACAAAAATATCACCAACAATATCAACAGCAATACCAACAACAATATCACAACAATACGAACAACAAAATCAACAACAATATCAACAATACCAACAACAATATCACCAACAATATCAACAACAATACCAATAACAATATCAACAACAATATCACCAACAATTTCAACAACAATATCACCAACAATATCACCAACAATATCAACAACAATATCAACAACAATATCAACAACAATATCACCAATATCACCAACAATATCAACAACAATACAAACAACAATATCAACAACAATATCAACAACAAATACCAATAACAATATAACCAACAATATCAACAAAAATATCAACAACAATATCAACAACAATATCACCAACAATATCACCAACAACATCAACAACAATGTCACCAACAATATCACCAATGTCACCAACAATATCAACAACAATATCACTAACATTATCAGCAACAAATACCAATAACAATATCACCAACAATATCAACAAAAATATCAACAACAATATCTCCAATATCAGCAACAAATATCACCAACAACATCAACAACAATATCACCAACAATATCACCAATGTCACAAACAATATCACCAACAATATCACCAACAATATCACCAACAATATCAACAACAATATCAACAACAATATCACCAACAATATCAACAACAATATCAACAACAATACCAACAACAATATCACCAACAAATATCACCAAAATATCACAAACAATATCAAAAACAATATCACCAACAATATCAACAACAATATCAACAACAATATCACCAATATCACCAACAATATCAACAACAATACCAATAACAATGTCAACAACAATATCAACAACAATATCACCAACAATATCAACAACAATACCAATAACAATATCAACAACAATATCAACAACAATATCACCAACAATATCAACAACAAAACCAATAACAATATCAACAACAATATCACCAACAATATCACCAACAATATCAACAACAATATTACCAATATCACCAACAATATCAACAACAATACCAATAACAATATCACCAACAATATCACCAACAATATCAACAACAATATCACCAACAATATCATCAACAATATCAACAACAATATCACCAACTATATCGCAACAATATCAACAATATCAACAACAATATCACCAACAATATCAACAACAATACCAATAACAATATCAACAACAATATCACCAACAATATCACCAACAATATCACCAACAATATCAACAACAATATTACCAATATCACCAACAATATCAACAACAATACCAATAACAATATCACCAACAATATCACCAACAATATCAACAACAATATCACCAACAATATCATCAACAATATCAACAACAATATCACCAACTATATCACAACAATATCAACAATATCAACAACAATATCACCAACAATATCAACAACAATACCAAAAACAATATCACATCAATACGAACTACAATATCACCACAAATAACACCAACAATATCAACAACAATACCAATAACAATGCTAATAACAATATCACCAACAATATCATGAACAATATCAACAACAATATCACCAACAATATCAACAACAAATACCAACAACAATATCACCAACAATATCAACAACAATATCACCAACAATATCACCAATGTCACCAACGATATCAACAACAATATCAACAACAATATCACCAACAATATCAGCAACAATATCACCAACAATATCAACAACAATACTAAAAACAATATCATAACAATATCAACAACAATATCACCAACTATATCACCAACAATCACAACAATATCAACAACAATATCAACAACAACACCAATAACAATACCAATAACAATATCACCAACAATATCATCAACAATATCAACAACAATATCACCAACAATATCAACAACAAATACCAATTACAATATCACCAACAATATCAACAACAATATCACCAACAATATCACCAACAATATCAACAACAATATCACCAACAATATCTACAACAATATCAACAACAATATCACCAACAATATCAACAGCAATACCAACAACAATATCACAACAATACCAACAACAATATCAACAACAATATGAACAATACCAACAACAATATCACCACGAATATCACCAACAATATTATCAACAATATCACCAACAATATCAACAACAATACCAAAAACAATATCACATCAATACGAACTACAATATCACCACAAATAACACCAACAATATCAACAACAATACCAATAACAATACTAATAACAATATCACCAACAATATCATGAACAATATCAACAACAATATCACCAACAATATCAACAACAAATACCAACAACAATATCACCAACAATATCAACAAACATATCAACAACAATATCTCCAAAATCACCAACAATATCACCAACAACATCAACAACAATATCACCAACAATATCACCAATGTCACCAACGATATCAACAACAATATCAACAACAATATCACCAACAATATCAGCAACAATATCACCAACAATATCAACAACAATACTAAAAACAATATCACAACAATACCAACAACAATATCACCATGAATATCAACAACAATATCAACAACAACACCAATAACAATACCAACAACAATATCACCAACAATATCATCGACAATATCAACAACAATATCACCAACAATATCAACAACAAATACCAATAACAATATCACCAACAATATCAACAACAATATCACCAACAATATCACCAACAATATCAACAACAATATCACCAACAATATCTACAACAATATCAACAACAATATCACCAACAATATCAACAGCAATACCAACAACAATATCACAACAATATCAACAACAATATGAACAATACCAACAACAATATCACCACGAATATCACCAACAATATCAACAACAATACCAATAACAATATCACCAACAATATCATCAACAATATCAACAACAATATCACCAACAATATCAACAACAAATACCAACAACAATATCTCCAACAATGTCAACAAAAATATCAACAACATCTCCAATATCAGCAACAAATATCACCAACAACATCAACAACAATATCACCAACAATATCACCAATGTCACAAACAAGATCAACAACAATATCACTAACAATATCACCAACAATATCAACAACTGTATCACCAACATTATCAACAACAATATCACCAACAATATCAACAACAGTATCACCAACAATATCAACAACAATATCACCAATATCACCAACAATATCACCAACAATATCAACAACAATACCAATAACAATATCAACAACAAATATCACCAACAAATATCACCAACAAATATCACCAACAATATCACCAACAATATCAACAACAATATCAACAACAATATCAACAACAATATCACCAACAAATATCACCAAAAATATCACCAACAATATCACCAACAAATATCACCAAAAATATCACAAACAATATCAACAACAATATCACCAACAATATCCACAACAATATCAACAGTATCACCAACAATATCACCAACAATATCAACAATATCAACAACAATATCACCAACAATATCATCAACAAATATCACCAAAAATATCACAATCAATATCAACAGCAATATCACCAACAATATCAACAACAATATCACCAACTATATCACCAACAATAACACCAATATCAACAATAATATCACCAACAATATCACCAACAAATATCACCAGAAATATCACAAACAATATCAACAACAATATCACCAACAATATCACCAACAGTATCAACAACAAATATCACCAACAATATCAAAAACAATATCACCAACAATATCACCATCAATATCAACAGTATCACCAACAATATCACCAACAATATCAACAATATCAACAACAATACCACCAACAATATCACCAACAATATCAACAACCTCACCTACAATATCACCAAAAACATCAACAACAATATCACCAACGAGTTCACCAATAATATCAACAACATCACCAATAATATCACCAACGATAACACCAACAATATCACCAACAACATCACCAACAATATCACCAACAATATAATCAACAATATCACCAACAATATCACCAACAAATATCACCAACAAATATCACCAACAATATCAACAACAATATCACCAACAATATCACCAACAATATCGCAAACAATATCAACAACAATACCCCCAACAATATCAACAACAATACCAATAACAATATCAATGACAATATCACCAACATTATCACCAACAATATCAACAACAATATCACCAACAATATCATCAACAATATCAACAACAATACCAACAACAATATCACCAACAATATCAACAACAATATCACCAACAATATCGCAAACAATATCAACAACAATATCAACAACTATATCAACAATATCACCAACAATATCAACAACAATATCAACAAAAATATCACCAACAATATCAACAGCAATACCAACAACAATATCACAACAATACGAACAACAAAATCAACAACAATATCAACAATACCAACAACAATATCACCAACAATATCAACAACAATACCAATAACAATATCAACAACAATATCACCAACAATTTCAACAACAATATCACCAACAATATCACCAACAATATCAACAACAATATCAACAACAATATCACCAATATCACCAACAATATCAACAACAATACAAACAACAATATCAACAACAATATCAGCAACAAATACCAATAACAATATCACCAACAATATCAACAAAAATATCAACAACAATATCTCCAATATCAGCAACAAATATCACCAACAACATCAACAACAATATCACCAACAATATCACCAATGTCACAAACAATATCACCAACAATATCACCAACAATATCACCAACAATATCACCAACAATATCAACAACAATATCAACAACAATATCACCAACAATATCAACAACAATATCAACAACAATACCAACAACAATATCACCAACAAATATCACCAAAATATCACAAACAATATCAAAAACAATATCACCAACAATATCAACAACAATATCAACAGTATCGCCAAAATTATCACCAACAATATCAACAATATCAACAACAATATCACCAACAGTATCACCAACACATATCACCAAAATATCACAAACAATATCAACAGCAATATCACCAACAATATCAACAACAATATCACCAACTATATCACCAACAATCACAACAATATCAACAACAATATCACCAACAATATCACCAACAAATATCACCAAAAATATCAACAACAATATCACCAACAATATCAACAACAATATCACCAACAATATCACCAACAATATCAACAACAATATCACCAACAATATCAACAAAAATATCAACAATATCACCAACAATATCAACAACAATATCAACAACAATATCACCAACAATATCACCAACAATATCAACAACAAATATCACCAACAAAATCAACAACAATATCAACAACAATATCACCAACAATATCAACAACAATATCACCAACAATATCGCAAACAATATCAACAACAATATCACCAACAATATCAACAACAATATCAACAATATCACCAACAAGATCAACAACAATATCAACAACAATATCACCAACAATATCAACAGCAATACCAACAACAATATCACAACAATACGAACAACAATATCAACAACAATATCAACAATACCAACAACAATATCACCAACAATATCAACAACAATACCAATAACAATATCAACAACAATATCACCAACAATATCAACAAAAATATCAACAACAAGATTTCCAATATCAGCAACAAATATCACCAACAACATCAACAACAATGTCACCAACAATATCACCAATGTCACAAACAATATCACCAACAATATCACCAACAATATCACCAACAATATCAACAACAATATCAACAACAATATCAACAACAATATCACCAACAATATCAACAACAATATCAACAACAATACCAACAACAATATCACCAACAAATATCACCAAAATATCACAAACAATATCAACAACAATATCACCAGCAATATCAACAACAATATCAACAGTATCGCCAAAATTATCACCAACAATATCAACAATATCAACAACAATATCACCAACAATATCACCAACACATATCACCAAAATATCACAAACAATATCAACAGCAATATCACCAACAATATCAACAACAATATCACCAACTATATCACCAACAATCACAACAATATCAACAACAATATCACCAACAATATCACCAACAAATATCACCAAAAATATCAACAACAATATCACCAACAATATCAACAACAATATCACCAACAATATCGCAAACAATATCAACAACAATATCACCAACAATATCAACAACAATATCAACAATATCACCAACAATATCAACAACAATATCAACAACAATATCACCAACAATATCACCAACAATATCAACAACAAATATCACCAACAAAATCAACAACAATATCAACAACAATATCACCAACAATATCAACAACAATATCACCAACAATATCGCAAACAATATCAACAACAATATCACCAACAATATCAACAACAATATCAACAATATCACCAACAAGATCAACAACAATATCAACAACAATATCACCAACAATATCAACAGCAATACCAACAACAATATCACAACAATACGAACAACAATATCAACAACAATATCAACAATACCAACAACAATATCACCAACAATATCAACAACAATACCAAGAACAATATCAACAACAATATCACCAACAATATCACCAACAATATCACCAACAATATCAACAACAATATGAACAATATCAACAACAATATCACCACGAATATCACCAACAATATCATCAACAATATCACCAACAATATCACCAATGTCACAAACAATATCACCAACAATATCACCAACAATATCACCAACAATATCAACAACAATATCAACAACAATATCAACAACAATATCACCAACAATATCAACAACAATATCAACAACAATACCAACAACAATATCACCAACAAATATCACCAAAATATCACAAACAATATCAACAACAATATCACCAACAATATCAACAACAATATCAACAGTATCGCCAAAATTATCACCAACAATATCAACAATATCAACAACAATATCACCAACAGTATCACCAACACATATCACCAAAATATCACAAACAATATCAACAGCAATATCACCAACAATATCAACAACAATATCACCAACTATATCACCAACAATCACAACAATATCAACAACAATATCACCAACAATATCACCAACAAATATCACCAAAAATATCAACAACAATATCACCAATAATATTATCAACAATATCACCAACAATATCAACAACAATACCAAAAACAATATCACATCAATACGATCTACAATATCACCACAAATAACACCAACAATATCAACAACAATACCAATAACAATACTAATAACAATATCACCAACAATATCATGAACAATATCAACAACAATATCACCAACAATATCAACAACAAATACCAACAACAATATCACCAACAATATCAACAAACATATCAACAACAATATCTCCAAAATCACCAACAATATCACCAACAACATCAACAACAATATCACCAACAATATCACCAATGTCACCAACGATATCAACAACAATATCAACAACAATATCACCAACAATATCAGCAACAATATCACCAACAATATCAACAACAATACTAAAAACAATATCACAACAATACCAACAACAATATCACCATGAATATCAACAACAATATCAACAACAACACCAATAACAATACCAACAACAATATCACCAACAATATCTACAACAATATCAACAACAATATCACCAACAATATCAACAACAAATACCAATAACAATATCACCAACAATATCAACAACAATATCACCAACAATATCACCAACAATATCAACAACAATATCACCAACAATATCTACAACAATATCAACAACAATATCACCAACAATATCAACAGCAATACCAACAACAATATCACAACAATATCAACAACAATATGAACAATACCAACAACAATATCACCACGAATATCACCAACAATATCAACAACAATACCAATAACAATACCAATAACAATATCACCAACAATATCATCAACAATATCAACAACAATATCACCAACAATATCAACAACAAATACCAACAACAATATCTCCAACAATATCAACAAAAATATCAACAACATCTCCAATATCAGCAACAAATATCACCAACAACATCAACAACAATATCACCAACAATATCACCAATGTCACAAACAAGATCAACAACAATATCACTAACAATATCACCAACAATATCAACAACTGTATCACCAACATTATCAACAACAATATCACCAACAATATCAACAACAGTATCACCAACAATATCAACAACAATATCACCAATATCACCAACAATATCACCAACAATATCAACAACAATACCAATAACAATATCAACAACAAATATCACCAACAAATATCACCAACAAATATCACCAACAATATCACCAACAATATCAACAACAATATCAACAACAATATCAACAACAATATCACCAACAAATATCACCAAAAATATCACCAACAATATCACCAACAAATATCACCAAAAATATCACAAACAATATCAACAACAATATCACCAACAATATCCACAACAATATCAACAGTATCACCAACAATATCACCAACAATATCAACAATATCAACAACAATATCACCAACAATATCACCAACAAATATCACCAAAAATATCACAATCAATATCAACAGCAATATCACCAACAATATCAACAACAATATCACCAACTATATCACCAACAATAACACCAATATCAACAATAATATCACCAACAATATCACCAACAAATATCACCAGAAATATCACAAACAATATCAACAACAATATCACCAACAATATCACCAACAGTATCAACAACAAATATCACCAACAATATCAAAAACAATATCACCAACAATATCACCATCAATATCAACAGTATCACCAACAATATCACCAACAATATCAACAATATCAACAACAATATCACCAACAATATCACCAACAATATCAACAACCTCACCAACAATATCACCAAAAACATCAACAACAATATCACCAACGAGTTCACCAATAATATCAACAACATCACCAATAATATCACCAACGATATCACCAACAATATCACCAACAACATCACCAACAATATCACCAACAATATAATCAACAATATCACCAACAATATCACCAACAAATATCACCAACAAATATCACCAACAATATCAACAACAATATCACCAACAATATCACCAACAATATCGCAAACAATATCAACAACAATACCCCCAACAATATCAACAACAATACCAATAACAATATCAATGACAATATCACCAACATTATCACCAACAATATCAACAACAATATCACCAACAATATCATCAACAATATCAACAACAATACCAACAACAATATCACCAACAATATCAACAACAATATCACCAACAATATCGCAAACAATATCAACAACAATATCAACAACTATATCAACAATATCAACAACAATATCAACAAAAATATCACCAACAATATCAACAGCAATACCAACAACAATATCACAACAATACGAACAACAAAATCAACAACAATATCAACAATACCAACAACAATATCACCAACAATATCAACAACAATACCAATAACAATATCAACAACAATATCACCAACAATTTCAACAACAATATCACCAACAATATCACCAACAATATCAACAACAATATCAACAACAATATCACCAATATCAACAACAATATCAACAACAATACAAACAACAATATCAACAACAATATCAACAACAAATACCAATAACAATATAACCAACAATATCAACAAAAATATCAACAACAATATCTCCAATATCACCAACAATATCACCAACAACATCAACAACAATGTCACCAACAATATCACCAATGTCACCAACAATATCAACAACAATATCACTAACATTATCAGCAACAAATACCAATAACAATATCACCAACAATATCAACAAAAATATCAACAACAATATCTCCAATATCAGCAACAAATATCACCAACAACATCAACAACAATATCACCAACAATATCACCAATGTCACAAACAATATCACCAACAATATCACCAACAATATCACCAACAATATCAACAACAATATCAACAACAATATCAACAACAATATCACCAACAATATCAACAACAATATCAACAACAATACCAACAACAATATCACCAACAAATATCACCAAAATATCACAAACAATATCAAAAACAATATCACCAACAATATCAACAACAATATCAACAGTATCGCCACAATTATCACCAACAATATCAACAATATCAACAACAATATCACCAACAGTATCACCAACACATATCACCAAAATATCACAAACAATATCAACAGCAATATCACCAACAATATCAACAACAATATCACCAACTATATCACCAACAATCACAACAATATCAACAACAATATCACCAACAATATCACCAACAAATATCACCAAAAATATCAACAACAATATCACCAACAATATCAACAACAATATCACCAACAATATCACCAACAATATCAACAACAATATCACCAACAATATCAACAACAATATCAACAATATCACCAACAATATCAACAACAATATCAACAACAATATCACCAACAATATCACCAACAATATCAACAACAAATATCACCAACAAAATCAACAACAATATCAACAACAATATCACCAACAATATCAACAACAATATCACCAACAATATCGCAAACAATATCAACAACAATATCACAAACAATATCAACAACAATATCAACAATATCACCAACAAGATCAACAACAATATCAACAACAATATCACCAACAATATCAACAGCAATACCAACAACAATATCACAACAATACGAACAACAATATCAACAACAATATCAACAATACCAACAACAATATCACCAACAATATCAACAACAATACCAATAACAATATCAACAACAATATCACCAACAATATCAACAAAAATATCAACAACAAGATCTCCAATATCAGCAACAAATATCACCAACAACATCAACAACAATATCACCAACAATATCACCAATGTCACAAACAATATCACCAACAATATCACCAACAATATCACCAACAATATCAACAACAATATCAACAACAATATCAACAACAATATCAACAACAATATCAACAACAATACCAACAACAATATCACCAACAAATATCACCAAAATATCACAAACAATATCAACAACAATATCACCAGCAATATCAACAACAATATCAACAGTATCGCCAAAATTATCACCAACAATATCAACAATATCAACAACAATATCACCAACAATATCACCAACACATATCACCAAAATATCACAAACAATATCAACAGCAATATCACCAACAATATCAACAACAATATCACCAACTATATCACCAACAATCACAACAATATCAACAACAATATCACCAACAATATCACCAACAAATATCACCAAAAATATCAACAACAATATCACCAACAATATCAACAACAATATCACCAACAATATCGCAAACAATATCAACAACAATATCACTAACAATATCAACAACAATATCAAAAATATCACCAACAATATCAACAACAATATCAACATCAATATCACCAACAATATCACCAACAATATCAACAACAAATATCACCAACAAAATCAACAACAATATCAACAACAATATCACCAACAATATCAACAACAATATCACCAACAATATCGCAAACAATATCAACAACAATATCACCAACAATATCAACAACAATATCAACAATATCACCAACAAGATCAACAACAATATCAACAACAATATCACCAACAATATCAACAGCAATACCAACAACAATATCACAACAATACGAACAACAATATCAACAACAATATCAACAATACCAACAACAATATCACCAACAATATCAACAACAATACCAATAACAATATCAACAACAATATCACCAACAATATCACCAACAATATCACCAACAATATCAACAACAATATGAACAATACCAACAACAATATCACCACGAATATCACCAACAATATCATCAACAATATCACCAACAATATCACCAATGTCACAAACAATATCACCAACAATATCACCAACAATATCACCAACAATATCAACAACAATATCAACAACAATATCAACAACAATATCACCAACAATATCAACAACAATATCAACAACAATACCAACAACAATATCACCAACAAATATCACCAAAATATCACAAACAATATCAACAACAATATCACCAACAATATCAACAACAATATCAACAGTATCGCCAAAATTATCACCAACAATATCAACAATATCAACAACAATATCACCAACAGTATCACCAACACATATCACCAAAATATCACAAACAATATCAACAGCAATATCACCAACAATATCAACAACAATATCACCAACTATATCACCAACAATCACAACAATATCAACAACAATATCACCAACAATATCACCAACAAATATCTCCAAAATCACCAACAATATCACCAACAACATCAACAACAATATCACCAACAATATCACCAATGTCACCAACGATATCAACAACAATATCAACAACAATATCACCAACAATATCAGCAACAATATCACCAACAATATCAACAACAATACTAAAAACAATATCACAACAATACCAACAACAATATCACCATGAATATCAACAACAATATCAACAACAACACCAATAACAATACCAACAACAATATCACCAACAATATCATCGACAATATCAACAACAATATCACCAACAATATCAACAACAAATACCAATAACAATATCACCAACAATATCAACAACAATATCACCAACAATATCACCAACAATATCAACAACAATATCACCAACAATATCTACAACAATATCAATAACAATATCACCAACAATATCAACAGCAATACCAACAACAATATCACAACAATATCAACAACAATATGAACAATACCAACAACAATATCACCACGAATATCACCAACAATATCAACAACAATACCAATAACAATACCAATAACAATATCACCAACAATATCATCAACAATATCAACAACAATATCACCAACAATATCAACAACAAATACCAACAACAATATCTCCAACAATATCAACAAAAATATCAACAACATCTCCAATATCAGCAACAAATATCACCAACAACATCAACAACAATATCACCAACAATATCACCAATGTCACAAACAAGATCAACAACAATATCACTAACAATATCACCAACAATATCAACAACTGTATCACCAACATTATCAACAACAATATCACCAACAATATCAACAACAGTATCACCAACAATATCAACAACAATATCACCAATATCACCAACAATATCACCAACAATATCAACAACAATACCAATAACAATATCAACAACAAATATCACCAACAAATATCACCAACAAATATCACCAACAATATCACCAACAATATCAACAACAATATCACCAACAAATATCACCAAAAATATCACCAACAATATCACCAACAAATATCACCAAAAATATCACAAACAATATCAACAACAATATCACCAACAATATCCACAACAATATCAACAGTATCACCAACAATATCACCAACAATATCAACAATATCAACAACAATATCACCAACAATATCACCAACAAATATCACCAAAAATATCACAATCAATATCAACAGCAATATCACCAACAATATCAACAACAATATCACCAACTATATCACCAACAATAACACCAATATCAACAATAATATCACCAACAATATCACCAACAAATATCACCAGAAATATCACAAACAATATCAACAACAATATCACCAACAATATCACCAACAGTATCAACAACAAATATCACCAACAATATCAAAAACAATATCACCAACAATATCACCATCAATATCAACAGTATCACCAACAATATCACCAACAATATCAACAATATCAACAACAATATCACCAACAATATCACCAACAATATCAACAACCTCACCAACAATATCACCAAAAACATCAACAACAATATCACCAACGAGTTCACCAATAATATCAACAACATCACCAATAATATCACCAACGATATCACCAACAATATCACCAACAACATCACCAACAATATCACCAACAATATAATCAACAATATCACCAACAATATCACCAACAAATATCACCAACAAATATCACCAACAATATCAACAACAATATCACCAACAATATCACCAACAATACCGCAAACAATATCAACAACAATACCCCCAACAATATCAACAACAATACCAATAACAATATCAATGACAATATCACCAACATTATCACCAACAATATCAACAACAATATCACCAACAATATCATCAACAATATCAACAACAATACCAACAACAATATCACCAACAATATCAACAACAATATCACCAACAATATCGCAAACAATATCAACAACAATATCAACAACTATATCAACAATATCACCAACAATATCAACAACAATATCAACAAAAATATCACCAACAATATCAACAGCAATACCAACAACAATATCACAACAATACGAACAACAAAATCAACAACAATATCAACAATACCAACAACAATATCACCAACAATATCAACAACAATACCAATAACAATATCAACAACAATATCACCAACAATTTCAACAACAATATCACCAACAATATCACCAACAATATCAACAACAATATCAACAACAATATCACCAATATCACCAACAATATCAACAACAATACAAACAACAATATCAACAACAATATCAACAACAAATACCAATAACAATATAACCAACAATATCAACAAAAATATCAACAACAATATCTCCAATATCACCAACAATATCACCAACAACATCAACAACAATGTCACCAACAATATCACCAATGTCACCAACAATATCAACAACAATATCACTAACATTATCAGCAACAAATACCAATAACAATATCACCAACAATATCAACAAAAATATCAACAACAATATCTCCAATATCAGCAACAAATATCACCAACAGCATCAACAACAATATCACCAACAATATCACCAATGTCACAAACAATATCACCAACAATATCACCAACAATATCACCAACAATATCACCAACAATATCAACAACAATATCAACAACAATATCACCAACAATATCAACAACAATATCAACAACAATACCAACAACAATATCACCAACAAATATCACCAAAATATCACAAACAATATCAAAAACAATATCACCAACAATATCAACAACAATATCAACAGTATCGCCAAAATTATCACCAACAATATCAACAATATCAACAACAATATCACCAACAGTATCACCAACACATATCACCAAAATATCACAAACAATATCAACAGCAATATCACCAACAATATCAACAACAATATCACCAACTATATCACCAACAATCACAACAATATCAACAACAATATCACCAACAATATCACCAACAAATATCACCAACAATATCACCAACAATATCAACAACAATATCACCAACAATATCAACAACAATATCAACAATATCACCAACAATATCAACAACAATATCAACAACAATATCACCAACAATATCACCAACAATATCAACAACAATATCACCAACAATATCACCAATATCACCAACAATATCAACAATAATATCAACAACAATATCAACAACAATACCAATAACAATATCACCAACAAATATCAACAACAATATCAAAAACAATATCAACAACAATACCAATAACAATATCAACAACAAATACCACCAACAATATTAACAACAGTATCAACAACAATATCAACAACATCACTAACAATATCACCAACAATATCAACAACAATATCACCAACAATATCACCAACAATACCAACAACAATATCAACAACAATATCACCAACAATATCACCAACAATATCAACAACAAAATCAACAACAATATCAACAACAATATCAACAACAATATCAACAACAATATCACCAACACTATCACCAACAATATCAACAACAATACCTACAACAATATCACCAACAATATCAATAACAATACCAATAACAATATCAACAACAAATATCACCAACAAATATCACCAACAATATCAACAACAATATCAACAACAATATCACCAACAATATCACCAGCAATACTAACAACAATATCAATAACAATATCACCAACACTATCACCAACAATATCAACAACAATATCAACAACAATATCACCAACAATATTAGCAACAATATGAACAATATCACCAACAATATCACCAACAATATCAACAACAATATCTCCCACAATATCACCAACAAATATCACCAAAAATATCACAAACAATATCAACAACAATATCACCAACAATATCAACAACAATATCACCAACTATATCACCAACAATATCAACAATATCAACAACAATATTACCAACAAATATCACCAAAAGTATCACAAACAATATTGACAACAATATCACCAACAATATCACCAACAATATCAACAACAAATATCACCAACAATATCAACAACAATATCAACAACAATATCACCAACAATATCACCATCAATATCAACAGTATCACCAACAATATCACCAACAATATCAACAATATCAACAACAATATCACCAACAATATCAACAACATCACCAACAATATCACCAACAATATCACCAACAACATCAACAACAATATCACCAACGAGTTCACCAATAATATGAACAACATCACCAACAATATCACCAACGATATCACCAACAATATCACCAACAAATATCACCAACAAATATCACCAACAATATTAACAACAATATCACCAACAATATCAACAACAATATCACTAACAATATCACCAACAATATCGCAAACAATATCAACAACAATACCCCCAACAATATCAACAATACCAACAACAATATCAACAACAATATCACCAACAATATCACCAACAATATTAGCAACAATATGAACAATATCACCAACAATATCACCAACAATATCACCAACAATACCAACAACAATATCAACAACAAATATCACCAACAATATCAACAACAATATCAACAACAAAATCAACAACAATATCAACAACAATATCACCAACAATATCAACAACAAAATCACCAACAAATATCACCGACAATATCACCAACAATATCAACAACAATATCAACAACAATATCACCAATATCACCAACAATATCAACAACAATATCACCAACAATATCACCAACAATATCAATAACAATACCAATAACAATATAAACAACAAATATCACCAACAAATATCACCAACAATATCAACAACAATATCAACAACAATATCACCAACAATATCGCCAACAATATCACCAACAATATCACCAATATCACCAACAATATCAACAATAATATCAACAACAATATCAACAACAATACCAATAACAATATCAACAACAAATATCAACAACAATATCAACAACAATATCAAAAACAATATCAACAACAATACCAATAACAATATCAACAACAAATACCACCATCAATATTAACAACAGTATCAACATCACTAACAATATCACCAACAATATCAACAACAATATCACTAACAATATCACCAACAATATCGCAAACAATATCAACAACAATACCCCCAACAATATCAACAACAATACCAATAACAATATCAACAACAATATCATCAACAATATCACCAACAATATCAACACTGTCCACAACAATATCAACAACAATATCACTAACAATATCAACAACAATATCAACAACAATATCACCAACAAATATCCCCAACAATATCACCAACAATATCAACAATATCGACAACAATATCAACAACAATATCACCAACAATATTAGCAACAATATGAACAATATCACCAACAATATCACCAACAATATCACCAACAATATCAACAACAATATCACCCACAATATCACCAACAAATATCACCAAAAATATCACAAATAAAATCAACAACAATATTACCAACAATATCAACAACAATATCACCAACTATATCACCAACAATATCAACAATATCAACAACAATATCAATACAATATTACCAACAAAGATCACCAAAAGTATCACAAACAATATCAACAACAATATCACCAACAATATCACCAACAATATCAACAACAAATATCACCAACAATATCAACAACAATATCAACAACAATATCACCAACAATATCACCATCAATATCAACAGTATCACCAACAATATCACCAACAATATCAACAATATCACCAACAATATCACCAACAATATCACCAACAATATCAACAACATCACCAACAATATCACCAACAATATCACCAACAACATCAACAACAATATCACTAACGAGTTCACCAATAATATGAACAACATCCCCAACAATATCACCAACTCTATCACCAACAATATCACCAATAATATTACCAACAACATCACCAACAATATCACCAACAATATAATCAATAATATCACCAACAATATCACCAACAAATATCACCAACAAATATCACCAACAATATTAACAACAGTATCAACCACAATATCAACATCAACATCACTAACAATATCACCAACAATATCAACAACAATATCACTAACAATATCACCAACAATATCGCAAACAATATCAACAACAATACCCCCAACAATATCAACAATACCAATAACAATATCAACAACAATATCATCAACAATATCAACAACAATATCAACAACAATATCAACAACAATATCACCAACAATATTAGCAACAATATGAACAATATTACCAACAATATCACCAACAATACCAACAACAATATCAACAACAATATCACCAACAATATCAACAACAATATCAACAACAATATCACCAACAATATCAACAACAATATCACCAACTATATCACCAACAATATCAACAATATCAACAACAATATTACCAACAAATATCACCAAAAGTATCACAAACAATATCAACAACAATATCACCAACAATATCACCAACAATATCAACAACAAATATCACCAACAATATCAACAACAATATCAACAACAATATCACCAACAATATCACCATCAATATCAACAGTATCACCAACAATATCACCAACAATATCAACAATATCAACAACAATATCACCAACAATATCACCAACAATATCAACAACATCACCAACAATATCACCAACAATATCACCTACAACATCAACAACAATATCACCAACGAGTTCACCAATAATATGAACAACATCACCAACAATATCACCAACGATATCACCAACAATATCACCAATAATATTACCAACAACATCACCAACAATATAATCAATAATATCACCAACAATATCACCAACAAATATCACCAACAAATATCACCAACAATATTAACAACAATATCACCAACAATATCAACAACAATATCACTAACAATATCAAAAACAATATCGCAAACAATATCAACAACAATACCCCCAACAATATCAACAATACCAACAACAATATCAACAACAATATCACCAACAATATCACCAACAATATTAGCAACAATATGAACAATATCACCAACAATATCACCAACAATATCACCAACAATACCAACAACAATATCAACAACAAATATCACCAACAATATCAACAACAATATCAACAACAAAATCAACAACAATATCAACAACAATATCACCAACAATATCAACAACAAAATCACCAACAAATATCACCGACAATATCACCAACAATATCAACAACAATATCAACAACAATATCACCAATATCACCAACAATATCAACAACAATATCACCAACAATATCACCAACAATATCAATAACAATACCAATAACAATATAAACAACAAATATCACCAACAAATATCACCAACAATATCAACAACAATATCAACAACAATATCACCAACAATATCACCAACAATATCACCAATAATATCACCAATATCACCAACAATATCAACAATAATATCAACAACAATATCAACAACAATACCAATAACAATATCAACAACAAATATCAACAACAATATCAACAACAATATCAAAAACAATATCAACAACAATACCAATAACAATATCAACAACAAATACCACCAACAATATTAACAACAGTATCAACAACAATATCAACAACATCACTAACAATATCACCAACAATATCAACAACAATATCACTAACAATATCACCAACAATATCGCAAACAATATCAACAACAATACCCCCAACAATATCAACAACAATACCAATAACAATATCAACAACAATATCATCAACAATATCACCAACAATATCAACACTGTCCACAACAATATCAACAACAATATCACTAACAATATCGACAACAATATCAACAACAATATCACCAACAATATTAGCAACAATATGAACAATATCACCAACAATATCACCAACAATATCACCAACAATATCAACAACAATATCACTCACAATATCACCAACAAATATCACCAAAAATATCACCAATAATATCAACAACAATATTACCAACAATATCAACAACAATATCACCAACTATATCACCAACAATATCAACAATATCAACAACAATATCAATACAATATTACCAACAAAGATCACCAAAAGTATCACAAACAATATCAACAACAATATCACCAACAATATCACCAACAATATCGCAAACAATATCAACAACAATACCCCCAACAATATCAACAACAATACCAATAACAATATCAACAACAATATCATCAACAATATCACCAACAATATCAACACTGTCCACAACAATATCAACAACAATATCACTAACAATATCGACAACAATATCAACAACAATATCACCAACAATATTAGCAACAATATGAACAATATCACCAACAATATCACCAACAATATCACCAACAATATCAACAACAATATCACTCACAATATCACCAACAAATATCACCAAAAATATCACAAACAATATCAACAACAATATTACCAACAATATCAACAACAATATCACCAACTATATCACCAACAATATCAACAATATCAACAACAATATCAATACAATATTACCAACAAAGATCACCAAAAGTATCACAAACAATATCAACAACAATATCACCAACAATATCACCAACAATATCAACAACAAATATCACCAACAATATCAACAACAATATCAACAACAATATCACCAACAATATCACCATCAATATCAACAGTATCACCAACAATATCACCAACAATATCAACAATATCACCAACAATATCACCAACAATATCACCAACAATATCAACAACATCACCAACAATATCACCAACAATATCACCAACAACATCAACAACAATATCACTAACGAGTTCACCAATAATATGAACAACATCCCCAACAATATCACCAACTCTATCACCAACAATATCACCAATAATATTACCAACATCATCACCAACAATATCACCAACAATATAATCAATAATATCACCAACAATATCATCAACAAATATCACCAACAAATATCACCAACAATATTAACAACAGTACCAACCACAATATCAACATCAACATCACTAACAATATCACCAACAATATCAACAACAATATCACTAACAATATCACCAACAATATCGCAAACAATATCAACAACAATACCCCCAGCAATATCAACAATATTAATAACAATATCAACAACAATATCATCAACAATATCAACAACAATATCAACAACAATATCAACAACAATATCACCAACAATATTAGCAACAATATGAACAATATTACCAACAATATCACCAACAATACCAACAACAATATCAACAACAATATCACCAACAATATCAACAACAATATCAACAACAAAATCAACAACAATATCAACAACAATATCACCAACAATATCAACAACAAAATCACCAACAAATATCACCGACAATATCACCAACAATATCAACAACAATATCAACAACAATATCACCAATATCACCAACAATATCAACAACAATATCACCAACAATATCACCAACAATATCAATAACAATATCAACAACAAATATCACCAACAAATATCACCAACAATATCAACAACAATATCAACAACAATATCACCAACAATATCAACAACAATATCACCAACAATATCACCAATATCACCAACAATATCAACAATAATATCAACAACAATATCAAGAACAATACCAATAACAATATCACCAACAAATATCAACAACAATATCAACAACAATATCAAAAACAATATCAACAACAATACCAATAACAATATCAACAACAAATACCACCAACAATATTAACAACAGTATCAACAACAATATCAACAACAACATCACTAACAATATCACCAACAATATCAACAACAATATCACTAATAATATCACCAACAATATCGCAAACAATATCAACAACAATACCCCCAACAATATCAACAACAATACCAATAACAATATCAACAACAATATCATCAACAATATCACCAACAATATCAACACTATCCACAACAATATCAACAACAATATCAACAACATCACCAACAATATTATCAACAATATGAACAATATCACCAACAATATTAGCAACAATATGAACAATATCACCAACAATATCACCAACAATATCACCAACAATATCAACAACAATATCACTCACAATATCACCAACAAATATCACCAAAAATATCACCAACAATATCAACAACAATATTACCAACAATATCAACAACAATATCACCAACTATATCACCAACAATATCAACAATATCAACAACAATATCAATACAATATTACCAACAAAGATCACCAAAAGTATCACAAACAATATCAACAACAATATCACCAACAATATCACCAACAATATCGCAAACAATATCAACAACAATACCCCCAACAATATCAACAACAATACCAATAACAATATCAACAACAATATCATCAACAATATCACCAACAATATCAACACTGTCCACAACAATATCAACAACAATATCACTAACAATATCGACAACAATATCAACAACAATATCACCAACAATATTAGCAACAATATGAACAATATCACCAACAATATCACCAACAATATCACCAACAATATCACCAACAATATCAACAACAATATCACTCACAATATCACCAACAAATATCACCAAAAATATCACAAACAATATCAACAACAATATTACCAACAATATCAACAACAATATCACCAACTATATCACCAACAATATCAACAATATCAACAACAATATCAATACAATATTACCAACAAAGATCACCAAAAGTATCACAAACAATATCAACAACAATATCACCAACAATATCACCAACAATATCAACAACAAATATCACCAACAATATCAACAACAATATCAACAACAATATCACCAACAATATCACCATCAATATCAACAGTATCACCAACAATATCACCAACAATATCAACAATATCACCAACAATATCACCAACAATATCACCAACAATATCAACAACATCACCAACAATATCACCAACAATATCACCAACAACATCAACAACAATATCACTAACGAGTTCACCAATAATATGAACAACATCCCCAACAATATCACCAACTCTATCACCAACAATATCACCAATAATATTACCAACATCATCACCAACAATATCACCAACAATATAATCAATAATATCACCAACAATATCATCAACAAATATCACCAACAAATATCACCAACAATATTAACAACAGTACCAACCACAATATCAACATCAACATCACTAACAATATCACCAACAATATCAACAACAATATCACTAACAATATCACCAACAATATCGCAAACAATATCAACAACAATACCCCCAGCAATATCAACAATATTAATAACAATATCAACAACAATATCATCAACAATATCAACAACAATATCAACAACAATATCAACAACAATATCACCAACAATATTAGCAACAATATGAACAATATTACCAACAATATCACCAACAATACCAACAACAATATCAACAACAATATCACCAACAATATCAACAACAATATCAACAACAAAATCAACAACAATATCAACAACAATATCACCAACAATATCAACAACAAAATCACCAACAAATATCACCGACAATATCACCAACAATATCAACAACAATATCAACAACAATATCACCAATATCACCAACAATATCAACAACAATATCACCAACAATATCACCAACAATATCAATAACAATATCAACAACAAATATCACCAACAAATATCACCAACAATATCAACAACAATATCAACAACAATATCACCAACAATATCAACAACAATATCACCAACAATATCACCAATATCACCAACAATATCAACAATAATATCAACAACAATATCAAGAACAATACCAATAACAATATCACCAACAAATATCAACAACAATATCAACAACAATATCAAAAACAATATCAACAACAATACCAATAACAATATCAACAACAAATACCACCAACAATATTAACAACAGTATCAACAACAATATCAACAACAACATCACTAACAATATCACCAACAATATCAACAACAATATCACTAATAATATCACCAACAATATCGCAAACAATATCAACAACAATACCCCCAACAATATCAACAACAATACCAATAACAATATCAACAACAATATCATCAACAATATCACCAACAATATCAACACTATCCACAACAATATCAACAACAATATCAACAACATCACCAACAATATTATCAACAATATGAACAATATCACCAACAATATCACCAACAATAACAACAACAATATCAACAACAATATCACCAACAATATCACCAACAATATCAACAACAATATCAACAACAATATCACCAACAATATCACCAATATCACCAACAATATCACCAACAACATCACCAACAATATCACCAACAATATCAACAACAATATCAACAACAAAATCAACAACAATATCAACAACAATATCACCAACAATATCAACAACAATATCACCAACAAATATCACCAACAATATCAGCAACAATATCAACAACAATATCAACAATATCACCAACACTATCACCAACAATATCAACAACAATACCAACAACAATATCACCAACAATATCAATAACAATACCAATAACAATATCAACAACAAATATCACCAACAAATATCACCAACAATATCAACAACAATATCAACAACAATATCACCAACAATATCACCAACAATATCAACAACAATATCACCAACAATATCACCAATATCACCAACTATATCAACAATAATATCAACAACAATATCAACAACAATACCAATAACAATATCACCAACAAATATCACCAACAATATCACCAACAATATCACCAACAATATCAACAACAATACCAATAACAATATCAACAACAAATATCACCAACAAATATCACCAACAATATCAACAACAATATCAACAACAACATTACCAAAAATATCACCAACAATATCAACAACAATATCAACAACGAAATCAACAGCAATATCAACAATAATATCAACAACAATACCAGCAACAAATATCACCAACAATATCACCAACAATATCAACAACAATATCAACAACAATATCACCAATATCACCAACAATATCAACAACAATATCACCAACAATATCACCAACAATATCAACAACAATACCAATAATAATATCAACAACAAATATCACCAACAAATATCACCAGCAATATCACCAACAATATCAACTACAATATCACCAACAATATCAACAACAATATCAACAACAATATCAACAACGATATCAAGAACAATATCACCAACAATATCAACAACAATATCAACAACAATATCACCAACAATATCACCAATATCACCAACAATATAAACAACAATATCAACAATAATATCAACAACAATACCAATAACGATATCAACAACAAATATCACCAACAAATATCACCAAAAATATCAACAACAATATGAACAACAATATCAACAACAATATCAACAACAATAGTAATAACAATATCAACAACAAATATCACCAACAAATATCACCAACAATATCAACAACAATATCAACAACAATATCAACAACAACATCAACAACAATATCACCAAAAATATCACCAACAATATCAACAACAATATCAACAACAAAATCAACAACAATATCACCAACAATATCAACAACAATATCAACAACAATATCAACAACAATATCACCAACAAATATCACCAACAATATCACCAACAATATCAACAACAATATCAACAACAATATCACCAACAATATCACCAACAATATCAACAACAATACCAATAATAATATCAACAACAAATATCACCAACAAATATCACCAGCAATATCACCAACAATATCAACAACAATATCACCAACAATATCAACAACAATATCAACAACAATATCACCAACAATAACAACAACAATATCAACAACAATATCACCAACAATATCACCAACAATATCAACAACAATATCACCAACAATATTACCAATATCACCAACAATATCACCAACAACATCACCAACAATATCACCAACAATATCAACGACAATATCAACAACAAAATCAACGACAATATCAACAACAATATCACCAACAATATCAACAACAATATCACCAACAAATATCACCAACACTATCACCAACAATATCAACAACAATACCAACAACAATATCACCAACAATATCAATAACAATACCAATAACAATATCAACAACAAATATCACCAACAAATATCACCAACAATATCAACAACAATATCAACAACAATATCACCGACAATATCACCAACAATATCAACAACAATATCACCAACAATATCACCAATATCACCAACAATATGAACAACAATATCAACAACAATATCAACAACAATACCAATAACAATATCACCAACAAATATCACCAACAATATCACCAACAATATCAACAACAATACCAATAACAATATCAACAACAGATATCACCAACAAATATCACCAACAATATCAACAACAATATCAACAACAACATTACCAAAAATATCACCAACAATATCAACAACAATATCAACAACGACATCAACAGCAATATCAACAACAATATCAACAATAATATCAACAACAATACCAGCCACAAATATCACCAACAATATCACCAACAATATCAACAACAATATCAACAACAATATCACCAATATCACCAGCAATATCAACAACAATATCACCAACAATATCACCAACAATATCAACAACAATACCAATAATAATATCAACAACAATATCACCAACAATATCAGAAACAATATCACCAAATATATCACCAACAATATCAACAACAATACCAATAACAATATCAACAACAATATCACCAACAATATCAACAACAATATCAACAACAATAGCACTAACAATATCACCAACAATATCAACAACAATATCAACAACAATATCAACAACAATATCACCAAAAATATCACCAACTCTATCAACAATATCAACAACAATATCACTAACAATATCAACAACAATATCAACAGTATCACCAACAATATCACCAACAATATCAACAATATCAACGACAATATCACCAACAATATCACCAAAAATATCACAAACAATATCAACAATATCATAAATATCACCAACAAATATCACCATAAATATCACAAACAATATCAACAACAATATCACCAACAATATCAAAAACAATATCAACAGTATCACCAACAATAACATCAACAATATCAACAACAATATCACCAACAATATCACCAACAAATATCACAAAAATATCACAAACAATATCAACAACAATATCACCAACAATATCAAAAACAATATCACCAAATATATCACCAACAATATCAACAATATCAACAACAATATCACCAACAATATCACCAAAAATATCACAAACAATATCAACAATATCAACAACAATATCACCAACAAATATCACCAAAAATATCACAAACAATATCAACAACAATATCACCAACAATATCAAAAACAATATCAACAGTATCACCAACAATATCATCAACAATATCAACAACAATATCACCAACAATATCACCAACAAATATCACAAAAATATCACAAACAATATCACCAACAATATCACCAACAAATATCACCAAAAACATCACAAACAATATCAACAACAATATCACCAACAATATCACCAACAATATCAACAACAAATATCACCAACAATATCAACAACAATATCAACAACAATATTACCAACAATATCACCATCAATATCAACAGTATCACCAAAATTATCAACAACAACATCAACAATATCAACAACAATATCACCAACAATAACACCAACAATATCACCAACAATATCAACAACATCACCAACAATATCACCAACAATATCACCAACAACATCAACCACAATATCACCAACGAGTTCACCAATAATATCAACAACATCACCAATAATATCACCAATGATATCACCAACAATATCACCAACAATATCACCAACAACATCACCAACAATACCACCAACAATATAATCAACAATATCACCAACAATATCAACAACAAATATCACCAACAATATCAACAACAAATATCACCAACAATATCAACAACAATATCACCATCAATATCAACAGTATCACCAACAATATCACCAACAATATCAACAATATCAACAACAATATCACCAACAATATCACCAACAATATCACCAACAATATCAACAACATCACCAACAATATCACCAACAATATCACCAACAACATCAACAACAATATCACCAACGAGTTCACCAATAATATCAACAACACCACCAATAATATCACCAATGATATCACCAACAATATCACCAACAATATCACCAACAACATCACCACAAATATCACCAACAATATAATCAACAATATCACCAACAATATCACCAACAAATATCACCAACAAATATCACCACCAATATCAACAACAATATCACTAACAATATCACCAACAATATCGCAAACAATATCAACAACAATACCCCCAACAATATCAACAATATCACCAACAATATCACCAACAATATCAACAGCAATATCACCAACAATATCAACAACAATATCACCAACACTATCACCAACAATATCAACAACAATACCAACAACAATATCACCAACAATATCCCCAACAATATCAACAACAATATCACCAACAATATCACCAACAATATCAACAACAATATCAACAATATCACCAACAATATCACCAACAATATCACCAACAATATCACCAACAACATCACCAACAAATATCACCAACAATATCAGCAACAATATCAACAACAATATCAACAATATCACCAACACTATCACCAACAATATCAACAACAATACCAACAACAATATCACCAACAATATCAATAACAATACCAATAACAATATCAACAA
Source organism: Chiloscyllium plagiosum (assembly GCF_037043375.1). Taxonomy (NCBI): domain Eukaryota; kingdom Metazoa; phylum Chordata; class Chondrichthyes; order Orectolobiformes; family Hemiscylliidae; genus Chiloscyllium; species Chiloscyllium plagiosum. The sequence continues at coordinate 13,574,718 of NW_028270164.1, forward strand.
CAAATATCACCAACAAATATCACCAACAATATCAACAACAATATCAACAACAATATCACCAACAATATCACCAACAATATCAACAACAATATCACCAACAATATCACCAATATCACCAACTATATCAACAATAATATCAACAACAATATCAACAACAATACCAATAACAATATCACCAACAAATATCACCAACAATATCACCAACAATATCACCAACAATATCAACAACAATACCAATAACAATATCAACAACAAATATCACCAACAAATATCACCAACAATATCAACAACAATATCAACAACAACATTACCAAAAATATCACCAACAATATCAACAACAATATCAACAACGAAATCAACAGCAATATCAACAATAATATCAACAACAATACCAGCAACAAATATCACCAACAATATCACCAACAATATCAACAACAATATCAACAACAATATCACCAATATCACCAACAATATCAACAACAATATCACCAACAATATCACCAACAATATCAACAACAATACCAATAATAATATCAACAACAAATATCACCAACAAATATCACCAGCAATATCACCAACAATATCAACTACAATATCACCAACAATATCAACAACAATATCAACAACAATATCAACAACGATATCAAGAACAATATCACCAACAATATCAACAACAATATCAACAACAATATCACCAACAATATCACCAATATCACCAACAATATAAACAACAATATCAACAATAATATCAACAACAATACCAATAACGATATCAACAACAAATATCACCAACAAATATCACCAAAAATATCAACAACAATATGAACAACAATATCAACAACAATATCAACAACAATAGTAATAACAATATCAACAACAAATATCACCAACAAATATCACCAACAATATCAACAACAATATCAACAACAATATCAACAACAACATCAACAACAATATCACCAAAAATATCACCAACAATATCAACAACAATATCAACAACAAAATCAACAACAATATCACCAACAATATCAACAACAATATCAACAACAATATCAACAACAATATCACCAACAAATATCACCAACAATATCACCAACAATATCAACAACAATATCAACAACAATATCACCAACAATATCACCAACAATATCAACAACAATACCAATAATAATATCAACAACAAATATCACCAACAAATATCACCAGCAATATCACCAACAATATCAACAACAATATCACCAACAATATCAACAACAATATCAACAACAATATCACCAACAATAACAACAACAATATCAACAACAATATCACCAACAATATCACCAACAATATCAACAACAATATCACCAACAATATTACCAATATCACCAACAATATCACCAACAACATCACCAACAATATCACCAACAATATCAACGACAATATCAACAACAAAATCAACGACAATATCAACAACAATATCACCAACAATATCAACAACAATATCACCAACAAATATCACCAACACTATCACCAACAATATCAACAACAATACCAACAACAATATCACCAACAATATCAATAACAATACCAATAACAATATCAACAACAAATATCACCAACAAATATCACCAACAATATCAACAACAATATCAACAACAATATCACCGACAATATCACCAACAATATCAACAACAATATCACCAACAATATCACCAATATCACCAACAATATGAACAACAATATCAACAACAATATCAACAACAATACCAATAACAATATCACCAACAAATATCACCAACAATATCACCAACAATATCACCAACAATATCAACAACAATACCAATAACAATATCAACAACAGATATCACCAACAAATATCACCAACAATATCAACAACAATATCAACAACAACATTACCAAAAATATCACCAACAATATCAACAACAATATCAACAACGACATCAACAGCAATATCAACAACAATATCAACAATAATATCAACAACAATACCAGCCACAAATATCACCAACAATATCACCAACAATATCAACAACAATATCAACAACAATATCACCAATATCACCAGCAATATCAACAACAATATCACCAACAATATCAACAACAATACCAATAATAATATCAACAACAATATCACCAACAATATCAGAAACAATATCACCAAATATATCACCAACAATATCAACAACAATACCAATAACAATATCAACAACAATATCAACAACAATATCAACAACAATAGCACTAACAATATCACCAACAATATCAACAACAATATCAACAACAATATCAACAACAATATCACCAAAAATATCACCAACACTATCAACAATATCAACAACAATATCACTAACAATATCAACAACAATATCAACAGTATCACCAACAATATCACCAACAATATCAACAATATCAACGACAATATCACCAACAATATCACCAAAAATATCACAAACAATATCAACAATATCATAAATATCACCAACAAATATCACCATAAATATCACAAACAATATCAACAACAATATCACCAACAATATCAAAAACAATATCAACAGTATCACCAACAATAACATCAACAATATCAACAACAATATCACCAACAATATCACCAACAAATATCACAAAAATATCACAAACAATATCAACAACAATATCACCAACAATATCAAAAACAATATCACCAAATATATCACCAACAATATCAACAATATCAACAACAATATCACCAACAATATCACCAAAAATATCACAAACAATATCAACAATATCAACAACAATATCACCAACAAATATCACCAAAAATATCACAAACAATATCAACAACAATATCACCAACAATATCAAAAACAATATCAACAGTATCACCAACAATATCATCAACAATATCAACAACAATATCACCAACAATATCACCAACAAATATCACAAAAATATCACAAACAATATCACCAACAATATCACCAACAAATATCACCAAAAATATCACAAACAATATCAACAACAATATCACCAACAATATCACCAACAATATCAACAACAAATATCACCAACAATATCAACAACAATATCAACAACAATATTACCAACAATATCACCATCAATATCAACAGTATCACCAACAATATCAACAACAACATCAACAATATCAACAACAATATCACCAACAATATCAACAACAATATCACCAACTATATCACCAACAATATCAACAATATCAACAATATCAACAACAATATCACCAACAATATTACCAACAAATATCACCAAAAGTATCACAAACAATATCAACAACAATATCACCAACAATATCACCAACAATATCAACAACAAATATCACCAACAATATCAACAACAATATCAACAACAATATCACCAACAATATCACCATCAATATCAACAGTATCACCAACAATATCACCAACAATATCAACAATATCAACAACAATATCACCAACAATATCACCAACAATATCAGCAACATCACCAACTATATCACCAACAATATCACCAACAACATCAACAACAATATCACCAACAAGTTCACCAATAATATGAACAACATCACCAACAATATCACCAACGATATCACCAACAATATCACCAATAATATTACCAACAACATCAACAACAATATCACCAACAATATAATCAATAATATCACCAATATCACCAACAAATATCACCAACAAATATCACCAACAATATTAACAACAGTATCAACAACAATATCAACAACAACATCACTAACAATATCACCAACAATATCAACAACAATATCACTAACAATATCACCAACAATATCGCAAACAATATCAACAACAATACCCCCAACAATATCAACAATACCAATAACAATATCAACAACAATATCATCAACAATATCAACACTATCAACAACAATATCAACAACAATATCAACAACAATATCACCAACAATATTAGCAACAATATGAACAATATCACCAACAATATCACCAACAATATCACCAACAATATCACCAAGAATATCAACAACAATATCACCAACAATATCAACAACAATATCAACAACAAAATCAACAACAATATCAACAACAATATCACCAACAATCTCAACAACAAAATCACCAACAAATATCACCGACAATATCACCAACAATATCAACAACAATATCAACAACAATATCACCATTATCACCAACAATATCAACAACAATATCACCAACAATACCACCTACAATATCAATAACAATACCACGAACAATATCAACAACAAATATCACCAACAAATATCACCAACAATATCAACAACAATATCAACAACAATATCACCAACAATATCACCAACAATATCAACAACAATATCACCAACAATATCACCAATATCACCAACAATATCAACAACAATATCAACAACAATATCAACAACAATACCAATAACAATATCACCAATAAATATCAACAACAATATCAAAAACAATATCAACAAAAATACCAATAACAATATCAACAACAAATACCACCAACAATATTAACAACAGTATCAACAACAATATCAACAACAACATCACTAACAATATCACCAACAATATCAACAACAATATCACTTACAATATCACCAACAATATCGCAAACAATATCAACAACAATACCCCCAACAATATCAACAACAATACCAATAACAATATCAACAACAATATCATCAACAATATCACCAACAATATCAACACTTTCCACAACAAAATCAACAACAATATCAACAACAATATCACCAACAATATTATCAACAATATGAACAATATCACCAACAATATCACCAACAATAACAACAACAATATCAACAACAATATCACCAACAATATCACCAACAATATCAACAACAATATCAACAACAATATCACCAACAATATCACCAATATCACCAACAATATCACCAACAATATCACCAACAATATCACCAACAATATCAACAACAATATCACCCACAATATCACCAACAAATATCACCAAAAATATCACAAACAATATCAACAACAATATCACCAACAATATCAACAACAATATCACCAACTATATCACCAACAATATCAACAATATCAACAATATCAACAACAATATCACCAACAATATTACCAACAAATATCACCAAAAGTATCACAAACAATATCAACAACAATATCACCAACAATATCACCAACAATATCAACAACAAATATCACCAACAATATCAACAACAATATCAACAACAATATCACCAACAATATCACCATCAATATCAACAGTATCACCAACAATATCACCAACAATATCAACAATATCAACAACAATATCACCAACAATATCACCAACAATATCAGCAACATCACCAACTATATCACCAACAATATCACCAACAACATCAACAACAATATCACCAACAAGTTCACCAATAATATGAACAACATCACCAACAATATCACCAACGATATCACCAACAATATCACCAATAATATTACCAACAACATCACCAACAATATCACCAACAATATAATCAATAATATCACCAACAATATCACCAACAAATATCACCAACAAATATCGCAAACAATATCAACAACAATACCCCCAACAATATCAACAATACCAATAACAATATCAACAACAATATCATCAACAATATCAACACTATCAACAACAATATCAACAACAATATCAACAACAATATCACCAACACTATTAGCAACAATATGAACAATATCACCAACAATATCACCAACAATATGACCAACAATACCAACAACAATATCAACAACAATATCACCAACAATATCAACAACAATATCAATAACAAAATCCACAACAATATCAACAACAATATCACCAACAATATCAACAACAAAATCACCAACACATATCACCGACAATACCACCAACAATATCAACAACAATATCAACAACAATATCACCAATATCACCAACAATATCAACAACAATATCACCAACAATATCACCAACAATATCAATAACAATACCAATAACAATATCAACAACAAATATCACCAACAAATATCACCAACAATATCAACAACAATATCAACAACATATCAACAACAATATCACCAACAATATCAACAATAATATCACCAACAATATCACCAATATCACCAACAATATCAACAATAATATCAACAACAATATCAACAACAATACCAATAACAATATCACCAACAAATATCAACAACAATATCAAAAACAATATCAACAACAATACCAATAACAACATCAACAACAAATACCACCAACAATATTAACAACAGTATCAACAACAATATCAACAACAACATCACTAACAATATCACCAACAATATCAACAACAATATCACTAACAATATCACCAACAATATCGCAAACAATATCAACAACAATACCCCCAACAATATCAACAACAATACCAATAACAATATCAACAACAATATCATCAACAATATCACCAACAATATCAACACTATCCACAACAATATCAACAACAATATCAACAACAATATCACTAACAATATCAACAACAATATCAACAACACATTCACCAACAAATATCCCCAACAATATCACCAACAATATCAACAATATCAACAACAATATCAACAACAATATCAACAACAATATTAGCAACAATATGAACAATATCACCAACAATATCACCAACAATATCACCAACAATATCAACAACAATATCACCCACAATATCACCAACAAATATCACCAAAAATATCACAAACAATATCAACAACAATATCACCAACAATATCAACAACAATATCACCAACTATATCACCAACAATATCAACAATATCAACAATATCAACAACAATATCACCAACAATATTACCAACAAATATCACCAAAAGTATCACAAACAATATCAACAACAATATCACCAACAATATCACCAACAATATCAACAACAAATATCACCAACAATATCAACAACAATATCAACAACAATATCACCAACAATATCACCATCAATATCAACAGTATCACCAACAATATCACCAACAATATCAACAATATCAACAACAATATCACCAACAATATCACCAACAATATCAGCAACATCACCAACTATATCACCAACAATATCACCAACAACATCAACAACAATATCACCAACAAGTTCACCAATAATATGAACAACATCACCAACAATATCACCAACGATATCACCAACAATATCACCAATAATATTACCAACAACATCAACAACAATATCACCAACAATATAATCAATAATATCACCAACAATATCACCAACAAATATCACCAACAAATATCACCAACAATATTAACAACAGTATCAACAACAATATCAACAACAACATCACTAACAATATCACCAACAATATCAACAACAATATCACTAACAATATCACCAACAATATCGCAAACAATATCAACAACAATACCCCCAACAATATCAACAATACCAATAACAATATCAACAACAATATCATCAACAATATCAACACTATCAACAACAATATCAACAACAATATCAACAACAATATCACCAACAATATTAGCAACAATATGAACAATATCACCAACAATATCACCAACAATATCACCAACAATATCACCAAGAATATCAACAACAATATCACCAACAATATCAACAACAATATCAACAACAAAATCAACAACAATATCAACAACAATATCACCAACAATCTCAACAACAAAATCACCAACAAATATCACCGACAATATCACCAACAATATCAACAACAATATCAACAACAATATCACCATTATCACCAACAATATCAACAACAATATCACCAACAATACCACCAACAATATCAATAACAATACCACGAACAATATCAACAACAAATATCACCAACAAATATCACCAACAATATCAACAACAATATCAACAACAATATCACCAACAATATCACCAACAATATCAACAACAATATCACCAACAATATCACCAATATCACCAACAATATCAACAACAATATCAACAACAATATCAACAACAATACCAATAACAATATCACCAATAAATATCAACAACAATATCAAAAACAATATCAACAAAAATACCAATAACAATATCAACAACAAATACCACCAACAATATTAACAACAGTATCAACAACAATATCAACAACAACATCACTAACAATATCACCAACAATATCAACAACAATATCACTTACAATATCACCAACAATATCGCAAACAATATCAACAACAATACCCCCAACAATATCAACAACAATACCAATAACAATATCAACAACAATATCATCAACAATATCACCAACAATATCAACACTTTCCACAACAATATCAACAACAATATCAACAACAATATCACCAACAATATTATCAACAATATGAACAATATCACCAACAATATCACCAACAATAACAACAACAATATCAACAACAATATCAGCAACAATATCACCAACAATATCAACAACAATATCAACAACAATATCACCAACAATATCACCAATATCACCAACAATATCACCAACAACATCACCAACAATATCACCAACAATATCAACAACAAAATCAACAACAATACCAATAACAATATCAACAACAATATCATCAACAATATCACCAACAATATCAACACTTTCCACAACAATATCAACAACAATATCAACAACAATATCACCAACAATATTATCAACAATATGAACAATATCACCAACAATATCACCAACAATAACAACAACAATATCAACAACAATATCACCAACAATATCACCAATATCACCAACAATATCACCAACAACATCACCAACAATATCACCAACAATATCAACAACAAAATCAACAACAATATCAACAACAATATCACCAACAATATCAACAACAATATCAACAACAATATCACCAACACTATCACCAACAATATCAACAACAATACCAACAACAATATCACCAACAATATGAATAACAATACCAATATCAATATCAACAACAAATATCACCAACAAATATCACCAACAATATCAACAACAATATCAACAACAATATCACCAACAATATCACCAGCAATACTAACAACAATATCAACAACAATATCACCAACACTATCACCAACAATATCAACAACAATATCAACAACAATATCACCAACAATATTTGCAACAATATGAACAATATCACCAACAATATCACCAACAATATCACCTACAATATCAACAACAATATCACCCACAATATCACCAACAAATATCACCAAAAATATCACAAACAATATCAACAACAATATCACCAACAATATCAACAACAATATCACCAACTATATCACCAACAATATCAACAATATCAACAACAATATCACCAACAATATTACCAACAAATATCACCAAAAGTATCACAAACAATATCAACAACAATATCACCAACAATATCACCAACAATATCAACAACAAATATCACCAACAATATCAACAACAATATCAACAACAATATCACCAACAATATCACCATCAATATCAACAGTATCACCAACAATATCACCAACAATATCAACAATATCAACAACAATATCACCAACAATATCACCAACAATATCAACAACATCACCAACAATATCACCAACAATATCACCAACAACATCAACAACAATATCACCAACAAGTTCACCAATAATATGAACAAAATCACCAACAATATCACCAACGATATCACCAATAATATTACCAACAACATCACCAACAATATCACCAACAATATAATCAATAATATCACCAACAATATCACCAACAAATATCACCAACAAATATCACCAACAATATTAACAACAGTATCAACAACAATATCAACAACAACATCACTAACAATATCACCAACAATATCAACAACAATATCACTAACAATATCAAAAACAATATCGCAACCAATATCAACAACAATACCCCCAACAATATCAACAATACCAATAACAATATCAACAACAATTTCATCAACAATATCAACACTATCAACAACAATATCAACAACAATATCACCAACAATATCACCAACAATATTAGCAACATTATGAACAATATCACCAACAATATCACCAACAATATCACCAACAATACCAACAACAATATCAACAACAATATCACCAACAATATCAACAACAATATCAACAACAAAATCAACAACAATATCAACAACAATATCACCAACAATATCAACAACAAAATCACCAACAAATATCACCGACAATATCACCAACAATATCAACAACAATATCAACAACAATATCACCAATATCACCAACAATATCAACAACAATATCACCAACAATATCACCAACAATATCAATAACAATACCAATAACAATTTCAACAACAAATATCACCAACAAATATCAACACTATCAACAACAATATCAACAACAATATCAACAACAATATCACCAACACTATTAGCAACAATATGAACAATATCACCAACAATATCACCAACAATATCACCAACAATACCAACAACAATATCAACAACAATATCACCAACAATATCAACAACAATATCAATAACAAAATCCACAACAATATCAACAACAATATCACCAACAATATCAACAACAAAATCACCAACACATATCACAGACAATACCACCAACAATATCAACAACAATATCAACAACAATATCACCAATATCACCAACAATATCAACAACAATATCACCAACAATATCACCAACAATATCAATAACAATACCAATAACAATATCAACAACAAATATCACCAACAAATATCACCAACAATACCAACAACAATATCAACAACATATCAACAACAATATCACCAACAATATCAACAATAATATCACCAACAATATCACCAATATCACCAACAATATCAACAATAATATCAACAACAATATCAACAACAATACCAATAACAATATCACCAACAAATATCAACAACAATATCAAAAACAATATCAACAACAATACCAATAACAACATCAACAACAAATACCACCAACAATATTAACAACAGTATCAACAACAATATCAACAACAACATCACTAACAATATCACCAACAATATCAACAACAATATCACTAACAATATCACCAACAATATCGCAAACAATATCAACAACAATACCCCCAACAATATCAACAACAATACCAATAACAATATCAACAACAATATCATCAACAATATCACCAACAATATCAACACTATCCACAACAATATCAACAACAATATCAACAACAATATCACTAACAATATCAACAACAATATCAACAACACATTCACCAACAAATATCCCCAACAATATCACCAACAATATCAACAATATCAACAACAATATCAACAACAATATCAACAACAATATTAGCAACAATATGAACAATATCACCAACAATATCACCAACAATATCACCAACAATATCAACAACAATATCACCCACAATATCACCAACAAATATCACCAAAAATATCACAAACAATATCAACAACAATATCACCAACAATATCAACAACAATATCACCAACTATATCACCAACAATATCAACAACATCAACAACAATATCACCAACAAGTTCACCAATAATATGAACAACATCAACAACAATATCACCAACAATAACAACAACAATATCAACAACAATATCACCAACAATATCACCAACAATATCAACAACAATATCAACAACAATATCACCAACAATATCACCAATATCACCAACAATATCACCAACAACATCACCAACAATATCACCAACAATATCAACAACAAAATCAACAACAATACCAATAACAATATCAACAACAATATCATCAACAATATCACCAACAATATCAACACTTTCCACAACAATATCAACAACAATATCACCAACAATATTATCAACAATATGAACAATATCACCAACAATATCACCAACAATAACAACAACAATATCAACAACAATATCACCAACAATATCACCAATATCACCAACAATATCACCAACAACATCACCAACAATATCACCAACAATATCAACAACAAAATCAACAACAATATCAACAACAATATCACCAACAATATCAACAACAATATCAACAACAATATCACCAACACTATCACCAACAATATCAACAACAATACCAACAACAATATCACCAACAATATCAATAACAATACCAATATCAATATCAACAACAAATATCACCAACAAATATCACCAACAATATCAACAACAATATCAACAACAATATCACCAACAATATCACCAGCAATACTAACAACAATATCAACAACAATATCACCAACACTATCACCAACAATATCAACAACAATATCAACAACAATATCACCATCAATATTTGCAACAATATGAACAATATCACCAACAATATCACCAACAATATCATCTACAATATCAACAACAATATCACCCACAATATCACCAACAAATATCACCAAAAATATCACAAACAATATCAACAACAATATCACCAACAATATCACCATCAATATCAACAGTATCACCAACAATATCAACAACAATATCAACAATATCAACAACAATATCACCAACAATATCACCAACAATATCAACAACATCACCAACAATATCACCAACAATATCACCAACAACATCAACAACAATATCACCAACGAGTTCACCAATAATATGAACAACATCACCAACAATATCATCAACGATATCACCAACAATATCACCAATAATATTACCAACAACATCACCAACAATATCACCAACAATATAATCAATAATATCACCAACAATATCACCAACAAATATCACCAACAAATATCACCAACAATATTAACAACAGTATCAACAACAATATCAACAACAACATCACTAACAATATCACCAACAATATCAACAACAATATCACTAACAATATCAAAAACAATATCGCAACCAATATCAACAACAATACCCCCAACAATATCAACAATACCAATAACAATATCAACAACAATTTCATCAACAATATCAACACTATCAACAACAATATCAACAACAATATCACCAACAATATCACCAACAATATTAGCAACATTATGAACAATATCACCAACAATATCACCAACAATATCACCAACAATACCAACAACAATATCAACAACAATATCACCAACAATATCAACAACAATATCAACAACAAAATCAACAACAATATCAACAACAATATCACCAACAATATCAACAACAAAATCACCAACAAATATCACCGACAATATCACCAACAATATCAACAACAATATCAACAACAATATCACCAATATCACCAACAATATCAACAACAATATCACCAACAATATCACCAACAATATCAATAACAATACCAATAACAATTTCAACAACAAATATCACCAACAAATATCAACACTATCAACAACAATATCAACAACAATATCAACAACAATATCACCAACACTATTAGCAACAATATGAACAATATCACCAACAATATCACCAACAATATCACCAACAATACCAACAACAATATCAACAACAATATCACCAACAATATCAACAACAATATCAATAACAAAATCCACAACAATATCAACAACAATATCACCAACAATATCAACAACAAAATCACCAACACATATCACAGACAATACCACCAACAATATCAACAACAATATCAACAACAATATCACCAATATCACCAACAATATCAACAACAATATCACCAACAATATCACCAACAATATCAATAACAATACCAATAACAATATCAACAACAAATATCACCAACAAATATCACCAACAATACCAACAACAATATCAACAACATATCAACAACAATATCACCAACAATATCAACAATAATATCACCAACAATATCACCAATATCACCAACAATATCAACAATAATATCAACAACAATATCAACAACAATACCAATAACAATATCACCAACAAATATCAACAACAATATCAAAAACAATATCAACAACAATACCAATAACAACATCAACAACAAATACCACCAACAATATTAACAACAGTATCAACAACAATATCAACAACAACATCACTAACAATATCACCAACAATATCAACAACAATATCACTAACAATATCACCAACAATATCGCAAACAATATCAACAACAATACCCCCAACAATATCAACAACAATACCAATAACAATATCAACAACAATATCATCAACAATATCACCAACAATATCAACACTATCCACAACAATATCAACAACAATATCAACAACAATATCACTAACAATATCAACAACAATATCAACAACACATTCACCAACAAATATCCCCAACAATATCACCAACAATATCAACAATATCAACAACAATATCAACAACAATATCAACAACAATATTAGCAACAATATGAACAATATCACCAACAATATCACCAACAATATCACCAACAATATCAACAACAATATCACCCACAATATCACCAACAAATATCACCAAAAATATCACAAACAATATCAACAACAATATCACCAACAATATCAACAACAATATCACCAACTATATCACCAACAATATCAACAACATCAACAACAATATCACCAACAAGTTCACCAATAATATGAACAACATCAACAACAATATCACCAACAATAACAACAACAATATCAACAACAATATCACCAACAATATCACCAACAATATCAACAACAATATCAACAACAATATCACCAACAATATCACCAATATCACCAACAATATCACCAACAACATCACCAACAATATCACCAACAATATCAACAACAAAATCAACAACAATACCAATAACAATATCAACAACAATATCATCAACAATATCACCAACAATATCAACACTTTCCACAACAATATCAACAACAATATCACCAACAATATTATCAACAATATGAACAATATCACCAACAATATCACCAACAATAACAACAACAATATCAACAACAATATCACCAACAATATCACCAATATCACCAACAATATCACCAACAACATCACCAACAATATCACCAACAATATCAACAACAAAATCAACAACAATATCAACAACAATATCACCAACAATATCAACAACAATATCAACAACAATATCACCAACACTATCACCAAAAATATCAACAACAATACCAACAACAATATCACCAACAATATCAATAACAATACCAATATCAATATCAACAACAAATATCACCAACAAATATCACCAACAATATCAACAACAATATCAACAACAATATCACCAACAATATCACCAGCAATACTAACAACAATATCAACAACAATATCACCAACACTATCACCAACAATATCAACAACAATATCAACAACAATATCACCATCAATATTTGCAACAATATGAACAATATCACCAACAATATCACCAACAATATCATCTACAATATCAACAACAATATCACCCACAATATCACCAACAAATATCACCAAAAATATCACAAACAATATCAACAACAATATCACCAACAATATCAACAACAATATCACCAACTATATCACCAACAATATCAACAATATCAACAACAATATCACCAACAATATTACCAACAAATATCACCAAAAGTATCACAAACAATATCAACAACAATATCACCAACAATATCACCAACAATATCAACAACAAATATCACCAACAATATCAACAACAATATCAACAACAATATCACCAACAATATCACCATCAATATCAACAGTATCACCAACAATATCACCAACAATATCAACAATATCAACAACAATATCACCAACAATATCACCAACAATATCAACAACATCACCAACAATATCACCAACAATATCACCAACAACATCAACAACAATATCACCAACAAGTTCACCAATAATATGAACAAAATCACCAACAATATCACCAACGATATCACCAATAATATTACCAACAACATCACCAACAATATCACCAACAATATAATCAATAATATCACCAACAATATCACCAACAAATATCACCAACAAATATCACCAACAATATTAACAACAGTATCAA
The DNA here is from genome assembly GCF_037043375.1 of Chiloscyllium plagiosum. Classification (NCBI taxonomy): domain Eukaryota; kingdom Metazoa; phylum Chordata; class Chondrichthyes; order Orectolobiformes; family Hemiscylliidae; genus Chiloscyllium; species Chiloscyllium plagiosum. The sequence continues at coordinate 13,590,713 of NW_028270164.1, forward strand.
CAACAATATCAACAACAACATCACTAACAATATCACCAACAATATCAACAACAATATCACTAACAATATCAAAAACAATATCGCAACCAATATCAACAACAATACCCCCAACAATATCAACAATACCAATAACAATATCAACAACAATTTCATCAACAATATCAACACTATCAACAACAATATCAACAACAATATCACCAACAATATCACCAACAATATTAGCAACATTATGAACAATATCACCAACAATATCACCAACAATATCACCAACAATACCAACAACAATATCAACAACAATATCACCAACAATATCAACAACAATATCAACAACAAAATCAACAACAATATCAACAACAATATCACCAACAATATCAACAACAAAATCACCAACAAATATCACCGACAATATCACCAACAATATCAACAACAATATCAACAACAATATCACCAATATCACCAACAATATCAACAACAATATCACCAACAATATCACCAACAATATCAATAACAATACCAATAACAATTTCAACAACAAATATCACCAACAAATATCACCAACAATATCAACAACAATATCAACAACACTATCAACAACAATATCACCAACACTACCAATAACAATACCAATAACAATTTCAACAACAAATATCACCAACAAATATCACCAACAATATCAACAACAATATCAACAACACTATCACCAACAATATCAACAACAATATCAACAACAATATCACCAACAATATTAGCAACAATATGAACAATATCACCAACAATATCACCAACAATATCACCAACTATATCACCAACGATATCAACAATATCAACAACAATATCACCAACAATATTACCAACAAATATCACCAAAAGTATCACAAACAATATCAACAACAATATCACCAACAATATCACCAACAATATCACCAACAAATATCACCAACAATATCAACAACAATATCAACAACAATATCACCAACAATATCACCATCAATATCAACAGTATCACCAACAATATCAACAATATCAACAACAATATCACCAACAATATCAACAACATCACCAACAATATCACCAACAATATCACCAACAACATCAACAACAATATCACCAACGAGTTCACCAATAATATGAACAACATCACCAACAATATTACCAATGATATCACCAACAATATCACCACTAATATTACCAACAACATCACCAACAATATAATCAATAATATCACCAACAATATCACCAACAAATATCACCAACAAATATCACCAACAATATTAACAACAGTATCAACAACAATATCAACAACAACATCACTAACAATATCACCAACAATATCACTAACAATATCAAAAACAATATCGCAAACAATATCAACAACAATACCCCCAACAATATCAACAATACCAATAACAATATCAACAACAATATCATCAACAATATCAACACTATCAACAACAATATCAACAACAATACCACCAACAATATCACCAACAATATTAGCAACAATATGAACAATATCACCAACAATATCACCAACAATATCACCAACAATATTAGCAACAATATGAACAATATCACCAACAATATCACCAACAATATCACCTACAATATCAACAACAATATCACCCACAATATTACCAACAAATATCACCAAAAATATCACAAACAATATCAACAACAATATCACCAACAATATCAACAACAATATCACCAACTATATCACCAACAATATCAACAATATCAACAACAATATCACCAACAATATTACCAACAAATATCACCAAAAGTATCACAAACAATATCAACAACAATATCACCAACAATATCACCAACAATATCAACAACAAATATCACCAACAATATCAACAACAATATCAACAACAATATCACCAACAATATCACCATCAATATCAACAGTATCACCAACAATATCACCAACAATATCAACAATATCAACAACAATATCACCAACAATATCACCAACAAATATCACCAACAAATATCACCAACAATATTAACAACAGTATCAACAACAATATCAACAACAACATCACTAACAATATCACCAACAATATCAACAACAATATCACTAACAATATCACCAACAATATCGCAAACAATATCAACAACAATACCCCCAACAATATCAACAATACCAATAACAATATCAACAACAATATCATCAACAATATCAACACTATCAACAACAATATCAACAACAATATCAACAACAATATCACCAACAATATTAGCAACAATATGAACAATATCACCAACAATATCACCAACAATATCACCAACAATATCACCAAGAATATCAACAACAATATCACCAACAATATCAACAACAATATCAACAACAAAATCAACAACAATATCACCGACAATATCACCAACAATCTCAACAACAAAATCACCATAAAATATCACCATAAAATATCACCATTATCACCAACAATATCAACAACAATATCACCAACAATATCAATAACAATACCAATAACAATATCAACAACAAATATCACCAACAAATATCACCAACAATATCACCAACAATATCACCAACAATATCAACAACAATATCACCAACAATATCACCAATATCACCAACAATATCAACAATAATATCAACAACAATATCAACAACAATACCAATAACAATATCACCAATAAATATCAACAACAATATCAAAAACAATATCAACAACAATACCAATAACAATATCAACAACAAATACCACCAACAATATTAACAACAGTATCAACAACAATATCAACAACAACATCACTAACAATATCACCAACAATATCAACAACAATATCACTAACAATATCACCAACAATATCGCAAACAATATCAACAACAATACCCCCAACAATATCAACAACAATACCAATAACAATATCAACAACAATATCATCAACAATATCACCAACAATATCAACACTTTCCACAACAATATCAACAACAATATCAACAACAATATCACCAACAATATTATCAACAATATGAACAATATCACCAACAATATCACCAACAATATCACCAACAATAACAACAACAATATCAACAACAATATCACCAACAATATCACCAACAATATCAACAACAATATCAACAACAATATCACCAACAATATCACCAATATCACCAACAATATCACCAACAACATCACCAACAATATCACCAACAATATCAACAACAAAATCAACAACAATATCAACAACAATATCACCAACAATATCAACAACAATATCAACAACAATATCACCAACACTATCACCAACAATATCAACAACAATACCAACAACAATATCACCAACAATATCAATAACAATACCAATAACAATATCAACAACAAATATCACCAACAAATATCACCAACAATATCAACAACAATATCAACAACAATATCACCAACAATATCACCAGCAATACTAACAACAATATCAACAACAATATCACCAACACTATCACCAACAATATCAACAACAATATCAACAACAATATCACCAACAATATTAGCAACAATATGAACAATATCACCAACAATATCACCAACAATATCACCTACAATATCAACAACAATATCACCCACAATATCACCAACAAATATCACCAAAAATATCACAAACAATATCTACAACAATATCACCAACAATATCAACAACAATATCACCAACTATATCACCAACAATATCAACAATATCAACAACAATATCACCAACAATATTACCAACAAATATCACCAAAAGTATCACAAACAATATCAACAACAATATCACCAACAATATCACCAACAATATCAACAACAAATATCACCAACAATATCAACAACAATATCAACAACAATATCACCAACAATATCACCATCAATATCAACAGTATCACCAACAATATCACCAACAATATCAACAATATCAACAACAATATCACCAACAATATCACCAACAATATCAACAACATCACCAACAATATCACCAACAATATCACCAACAACATCAACAACAATATCACCAACAAGTTCACCAATAATATGAACAACATCACCAACAATATCACCAACGATATCACCAACAATATCACCAATAATATTACCAACAATATCAACAACAATATCAACAACAATATCACCAACAAATATCACCAACAATATCACCAACAAATATCACCAACAAATATCACCAACAATATTAACAACAGTATCAACAACAATATCAACAACAACATCACTAACAATATCACCAACAATATCGCAAACAATTTCAACAACAATACCCCCAACAATATCAACAATACCAATAACAATATCAACAACAATATCATCAACAATATCAACACTATCAACAACAATATCAACAACAATATCAACAACAATATCACCAACAATATTAGCAACAATATGAACAATATCACCAACAATATCACCAACAATATCACCAACAATACCAATAACAATATCAACAACAATATCACCAACAATATCAACAACAATATCAACAACAAAATCAACAACAATATCAACAACAATATCACTAACAATATCACCAACAATATCGCAAACAATATCAACAACAATACCCCCAACAATATCAACAATACCAAAAACAATATCAACAACAATATCATCAACAATATCAACACTATCAACAACAATATCAACAACAATATCAACAACAATATCACCAACAATATTAGCAACAATATGAACAATATCAACAACAATATCACCAACAATATCACCAACAATACCAACAACAATATCAACAACAATATCACCAACAATATCAACAACAATATCAACAACAAAATCAACAACAATATCAACAACAATATCACCAACAATATCAACAACAAAATCACCAACAAATATCACCGACAATATCACCAACAATATCAACAACAATATCAACAACAATATCACCAATATCACCAACAATATCAACAACAATATCACCAACAATATCACCAACAATATCAATAACAATACCAATAACAATATCAACAACGAATATCACCAACAAATATCACCAACAATATCAACAACAATATCAACAACAATATCACCAACAATATCACCAACAATATCAACAACAATATCACCAACAATATCACCAATATCACCAACAATATCAACAATAATATCAACAACAATATCAACAACAATACCAATAACAATATCACCAACAAATATCAACAACAATATCAAAAACAATATCAACAACAATACCAATAACAATATCAACAACAAATACCACCAACAATATTAACAACAGTATCAACAACAATATCAACAACAACATCACTAACAATATCACCAACAATATCAACAACAATATCACTAACAATATCACCAACAATATCGCAAACAATATCAACAACAATACCCCCAACAGTATCAACAACAATACCAATAACAATATCAACAACAATATCATCAACAATATCACCAACAATATCAACACTATCCACAACAATATCAACAACAATATCAACAACAATATCACCAACAATATTATCAACAATATGAACAATATCACTAACAATATCACCAACAATATCACCAACAATAACAACAATAATATCAACAACAATATCACCAACAATATCACCAACAATATCAACAACAATATCAACAACAATATCACCAACAATATCACCAATATCACCAACAATATCATCAACAACATCACCAACAATATCACCAACAATATCAACAACAAAATCAACAACAATATCAACAACAATATCAACAACAATATCAACAACAATATCACCAACACTATCACCAACAATATCAACAACAATACCATCAACAATATCACCAACAATATCAATAACAATACCAATAACAATATCAACAACAAATATCACCAACAAATATCACCAACAATATCAACAACAATATCAACAACAATATCACCAACAATATCACCAGCAATACTAACAACAATATCAACAACAATATCACCAACACTATCACCAACAATATCAACAACAATATCAACAACAATATCACCAACAATATTAGCAACAATATGAACAATATCACCAACAATATCACCTCCAATATCAACAACAATATCACCCACAATATCACCAACAAATATCACCAAAAATATCACAAACAATATCAACAACAATATCACCAACAATATCAACAACAATATCACCAACTATATCACCAACAATATCAACAACAATATCACCAACAATATTACCAACAAATATCACCAAAAGTATCACAAACAATATCAACAACAATATCACCATCAATATCACCAACAATATCAACAACAAATATCACCAACAATGTCAACAACAATATCAACAACAATATCACCAACAATATCACCATCAATATCAACAGTATCACCAACAATATCACCAACAATATCAACAATATCAACAACAATATCACCAACAATATCACCAACAATATCAACAACATCACCAACAATATCACCAACAATATCACCAACAACATCAACAACAATATCACCAACGAGTTCACCAATAATATGAACAACATCACCAACAATATCATCAACGATATCACCAACAATATCACCAATAATATTACCAACAACATCACCAACAATATCACCAACAATATAATCAATAATATCACCAACAATATCACCAACAAATATCACCAACAAATATCACCAACAATATTAACAACAGTATCAACAACAATATCAACAACAACATCACTAACAATATCACCAACAACATCAACAACATTATCACTAACAATATCACCAACAATATCGCAAACAATATCAACAACAATACCCCCAACAATATCAACAACAATACCAATAACAATATCAACAACATTATCATCAACAATATCAACACTATCAACAACAATATCAACAACAATATCATCAACAATATCACCAACAATATTAGCAACAATATGAACAATATCACCAACAATATCACCAACAATATCACAAACAATACCAACAACAATATCAACAACAATATCACCAACAATATCAACAACAATATCAACAACAAAATCAACAACAATATCAACAACAATATCACCAACAATATCAACAACAAATTCACCAACAAATATCACCGACAATATCACCAACAATATCAACAACAATATCAACAACAATATCACCAATATCACCAACAATATCACCAAAAATATAACCAACAAATATCACCAAAAGTATCACAAACAATATCAACAACAATATCACCAACAATATCACCAACAATATCAACAACAAATATCACCAAAAGTATCACAAACAATATCAACAACAATATCACCAACAATATCACCAACAATATCAACAACAATATCACCAACAATATCACCAACAATATCAATAACAATACCAATAACAATATCAACAACAAATATCACCAACAAATATCACCAACAATATCAACAATAATATCAACAACAATATCACCAACAATATCACCAGCAATACTAACAACAATATCAACAACAATATCACCAACACTATCACCAACAATATCAACAACAATATCAACAACAATATCACCAACAATATTAGCAACAATATGAACAATATCACCAACAATATCACCAACAATATCAACAACAATATCACCCACAATATCACCAACAAATATCACCAAAAATATCACAAACAATATCAACAACAATATCACCAACAATATCAACAACAATATCACCAACTATATCACCAACAATATCAACAACATCACCAACAATATCACCAACAATATCACCAACAACATCAACAACAATATCACCAACAAGTTCACCAATAATATGAACAACATCACCAACAATATCACCAACGATATCACCAACAATATCACCAATAATATTACCAACAATATCAACAACAATATCAACAACAATATCACCAACAAATATCACCAACAATATCACCAACAAATATCACCAACAAATATCACCAACAATATTAACAACAGTATCAACAACAATATCAACAACAACATCACTAACAATATCACCAACAATATCGCAAACAATATCAACAACAATACCCCCAACAATATCAACAATGCCAATAACAATATCAACAACAATATCATCAACAATATCAACACTATCAACAACAATATCAACAACAATATCAACAACAATATCACCAACAATATTAGCAACAATATGAACAATATCACCAACAATATCACCAACAATATCACCAACAATACCAATAACAATATCAACAACAATATCACCAACAATATCAACAACAATATCAACAACAATATCAACAACAATATCACTAACAATATCACCAACAATATCGCAAACAATATCAACAACAATACCCCCAACAATATCAACAATACCAAAAACAATATCAACAACAATATCATCAACAATATCAACACTATCAACAACAATATCAACAACAATATCAACAACAATATCACCAACAATATTAGCAACAATATGAACAATATCAACAACAATATCACCAACAATATCACCAACAATACCAACAACAATATCAACAACAATATCACCAACAATATCAACAACAATATCAACAACAAAATCAACAACAATATCAACAACAATATCACCAACAATATCAACAACAAAATCACCAACAAATATCACCGTCAAAAAACACCAACAATATCAACAACAATATCACCAACAATATCACCAACAATATCAATAACAATACCAATAACAATATCAACAACGAATATCACCAACAAATATCACCAACAATATCAACAACAATATCAACAACAATATCACCAACAATATCACCAACAATATCAACAACAATATCACCAACAATATCACCAATATCACCAACAATATCAACAATAATATCAACAACAATATCAACAACAATACCAATAACAATATCACCAACAAATATCAACAACAATATCAAAAACAATATCAACAACAATACCAATAACAATATCAACAACAAATACCACCAACAATATTAACAACAGTATCAACAACAATATCAACAACAACATCACTAACAATATCACCAACAATATCAACAACAATATCACTAACAATATCACCAACAATATCGCAAACAATATCAACAACAATACCCCCAACAGTATCAACAACAATACCAATAACAATATCAACAACAATATCATCAACAATATCACCAACAATATCAACACTATCCACAACAATATCAACAACAATATCAACAACAATATCACCAACAATATTATCAACAATATGAACAATATCACTAACAATATCACCAACAATATCACCAACAATAACAACAATAATATCAACAACAATATCACCAACAATATCACCAACAATATCAACAACAATATCAACAACAATATCACCAACAATATCACCAATATCACCAACAATATCATCAACAACATCACCAACAATATCACCAACAATATCAACAACAAAATCAACAATATCAACAACAATATCAACAACAATATCAACAACAATATCACCAACACTATCACCAACAATATCAACAACAATACCATCAACAATATCACCAACAATATCAATAACAATACCAATAACAATATCAACAACAAATATCACCAACAATATCACCAGCAATACTAACAACAATATCAACAACAATATCACCAACACTATCACCAACAATATCAACAACAATATCAACAACAATATCACCAACAATATTAGCAACAATATGAACAATATCACCAACAATATCACCTCCAATATCAACAACAATATCACCCACAATATCACCAACAAATATCACCAAAAATATCACAAACAATATCAACAACAATATCACCAACAATATCAACAACAATATCACCAACTATATCACCAACAATATCAACAACAATATCACCAACAATATTACCAACAAATATCACCAAAAGTATCACAAACAATATCAACAACAATATCACCATCAATATCACCAACAATATCAACAACAAATATCACCAACAATGTCAACAACAATATCAACAACAATATCACCAACAATATCACCATCAATATCAACAGTATCACCAACAATATCAACAACAATATCAACAATATCAACAACAATATCACCAACAATATCACCAACAATATCAACAACATCACCAACAATATCACCAACAATATCACCAACAACATCAACAACAATATCACCAACGAGTTCACCAATAATATGAACAACATCACCAACAATATCATCAACGATATCACCAACAATATCACCAATAATATTACCAACAACATCACCAACAATATCACCAACAATATAATCAATAATATCACCAACAATATCACCAACAAATATCACCAACAAATATCACCAACAATATTAACAACAGTATCAACAACAATATCAACAACAACATCACTAACAATATCACCAACAATATCAACAACAATATCACTAACAATATCACCAACAATATCGCAAACAATATCAACAACAATACCCCCAACAATATCAACAACAATACCAATAACAATATCAACAACATTATCATCAACAATATCAACACTATCAACAACAATATCAACAACAATATCATCAACAATATCACCAACAATATTAGCAACAATATGAACAATATCACCAACAATATCACCAACAATATCACCAACAATACCAATAACAATATCAACAACAATATCACCAACAATATCAACAACAATATCAACAACAAAATCAACAACAATATCAACAACAATATCACTAACAATATCACCAACAATATCGCAAACAATATCAACAACAATACCCCCAACAATATCAACAATACCAAAAACAATATCAACAACAATATCATCAACAATATCAACACTATCAACAACAATATCAACAACAATATCAACAACAATATCACCAACAATATTAGCAACAATATGAACAATATCAACAACAATATCACCAACAATATCACCAACAATACCAACAACAATATCAACAACAATATCACCAACAATATCAACAACAATATCAACAACAAAATCAACAACAATATCAACAACAATATCACCAACAATATCAACAACAAAATCACCAACAAATATCACCGACAATATCACCAACAATATCAACAACAATATCAACAACAATATCACCAATATCACCAACAATATCAACAACAATATCACCAACAATATCACCAACAATATCAATAACAATACCAAAACAATATCAACAACGAATATCACCAACAAATATCACCAACAATATCAACAACAATATCAACAACAATATCACCAACAATATCACCAACAATATCAACAACAATATCACCAACAATATCACCAATATCACCAACAATATCAACAATAATATCAACAACAATATCAACAACAATACCAATAACAATATCACCAACAAATATCAACAACAATATCAAAAACAATATCAACAACAATACCAATAACAATATCAACAACAAATACCACCAACAATATTAACAACAGTATCAACAACAATATCAACAACAACATCACTAACAATATCACCAACAATATCAACAACAATATCACTAACAATATCACCAACAATATCGCAAACAATATCAACAACAATACCCCCAACAGTATCAACAACAATACCAATAACAATATCAACAACAATATCATCAACAATATCACCAACAATATCAACACTATCCACAACAATATCACCAACAACATCAACAACAATATCACCAACGAGTTCACCAATAATATGAACAACATCACCAACAATATCATCAACGATATCACCAACAATATCACCAATAATATTACCAACAACATCACCAACAATATCACCAACAATATAATCAATAATATCACCAACAATATCACCAACAAATATCACCAACAAATATCACCAACAATATTAACAACAGTATCAACAACAATATCAACAACAACATCACTAACAATATCACCAACAACATCAACAACAATATCACTAACAATATCACCAACAATATCGCAAACAATATCAACAACAATACCCCCAACAATATCAACAACAATACCAATAACAATATCAACAACATTATCATCAACAATATCAACACTATCAACAACAATATCATCAACAATATCACCAACAATATTAGCAACAATATGAACAATATCACCAACAATATCACCAACAATATCACAAACAATACCAACAACAATATCAACAACAATATCACCAACAATATCAACAACAATATCAACAACAAAATCAACAACAATATCAACAACAATATCACCAACAATATCAACAACAAATTCACCAACAAATATCACCGACAATATCACCAACAATATCAACAACAATATCAACAACAATATCACCAATATCACCAACAATATCACCAAAAATATTACCAACAAATATCACCAAAAGTATCACAAACAATATCAACAACAATATCACCAACAATATCACCAACAATATCAACAACAAATATCACCAAAAGTATCACAAACAATATCAACAACAATATCACCAACAATATCACCAACAATATCAACAACAATATCACCAACAATATCACCAACAATATCAATAACAATACCAATAACAATATCAACAACAAATATCACCAACAAATATCACCAACAATATCAACAATAATATCAACAACAATATCACCAACAATATCACCAGCAATACTAACAACAATATCAACAACAATATCACCAACACTATCACCAACAATATCAACAACAATATCAACAACAATATCACCAACAATATTAGCAACAATATGAACAATATCACCAACAATATCACCAACAATATCAACAACAATATCACCCACAATATCACCAACAAATATCACCAAAAATATCACAAACAATATCAACAACAATATCACCAACAATATCAACAACAATATCACCAACTATATCACCAACAATATCAACAACATCACCAACAATATCACCAACAATATCACCAACAACATCAACAAAAATATCACCAACAAGTTCACCAATAATATGAACAACATCACCAACAATATCACCAACGATATCACCAACAATATCACCAATAATATTACCAACAATATCAACAACAATATCAACAACAATATCACCAACAAATATCACCAACAATATCACCAACAAATATCACCAACAAATATCACCAACAATATTAACAACAGTATCAACAACAATATCAACAACAACATCACTAACAATATCACCAACAATATCGCAAACAATATCAACAACAATACCCCCAACAATATCAACAATACCAATAACAATATCAACAACAATATCATCAACAATATCAACACTATCAACAACAATATCAACAACAATATCAACAACAATATCACCAACAATATTAGCAACAATATGAACAATATCACCAACAATATCACCAACAATATCACCAACAATACCAATAACAATATCAACAACAATATCACCAACAATATCAACAACAATATCAACAACAAAATCAACAACAATATCAACAACAATATCACTAACAATATCACCAACAATATCGCAAACAATATCAACAACAATACCCCCAACAATATCAACAATACCAAAAACAATATCAACAACAATATCATCAACAATATCAACACTATCAACAACAATATCAACAACAATATCAACAACAATATCACCAACAATATTAGCAACAATATGAACAATATCAACAACAATATCACCAACAATATCACCAACAATACCAACAACAATATCAACAACAATATCACCAACAATATCAACAACAATATCAACAACAAAATCAACAACAATATCAACAACAATATCACCAACAATATCAACAACAAAATCACCAACAAATATCACCGTCAAAAAACACCAACAATATCAACAACAATATCACCAACAATATCACCAACAATATCAATAACAATACCAATAACAATATCAACAACGAATATCACCAACAAATATCACCAACAATATCAACAACAATATCAACAACAATATCACCAACAATATCACCAACAATATCAACAACAATATCACCAACAATATCACCAATATCACCAACAATATCAACAATAATATCAACAACAATATCAACAACAATACCAATAACAATATCACCAACAAATATCAACAACAATATCAAAAACAATATCAACAACAATACCAATAACAATATCAACAACAAATACCACCAACAATATTAACAACAGTATCAACAACAATATCAACAACAACATCACTAACAATATCACCAACAATATCAACAACAATATCACTAACAATATCACCAACAATATCGCAAACAATATCAACAACAATACCCCCAACAGTATCAACAACAATACCAATAACAATATCAACAACAATATCATCAACAATATCACCAACAATATCAACACTATCCACAACAATATCAACAACAATATCAACAACAATATCACCAACAATATTATCAACAATATGAACAATATCACTAACAATATCACCAACAATATCACCAACAATAACAACAATAATATCAACAACAATATCACCAACAATATCACCAACAATATCAACAACAATATCAACAACAATATCACCAACAATATCACCAATATCACCAACAATATCATCAACAACATCACCAACAATATCACCAACAATATCAACAACAAAATCAACAATATCAACAACAATATCAACAACAATATCAACAACAATATCACCAACACTATCACCAACAATATCAACAACAATACCATCAACAATATCACCAACAATATCAATAACAATACCAATAACAATATCAACAACAAATATCACCAACAAATATCACCAACAATATCAACAACAATATCAACAACAATATCACCAACAATATCACCAGCAATACTAACAACAATATCAACAACAATATCACCAACACTATCACCAACAATATCAACAACAATATCAACAACAATATCACCAACAATATTAGCAACAATATGAACAATATCACCAACAATATCACCTCCAATATCAACAACAATATCACCCACAATATCACCAACAAATATCACCAAAAATATCACAAACAATATCAACAACAATATCACCAACAATATCAACAACAATATCACCAACTATATCACCAACAATATCAACAACAATATCACCAACAATATTACCAACAAATATCACCAAAAGTATCACAAACAATATCAACAACAATATCACCATCAATATCACCAACAATATCAACAACAAATATCACCAACAATGTCAACAACAATATCAACAACAATATCACCAACAATATCACCATCAATATCAACAGTATCACCAACAATATCAACAACAATATCAACAATATCAACAACAATATCACCAACAATATCACCAACAATATCAACAACATCACCAACAATATCACCAACAATATCACCAACAACATCAACAACAATATCACCAACGAGTTCACCAATAATATGAACAACATCACCAACAATATCATCAACGATATCACCAACAATATCACCAATAATATTACCAACAACATCACCAACAATATCACCAACAATATAATCAATAATATCACCAACAATATCACCAACAAATATCACCAACAAATATCACCAACAATATTAACAACAGTATCAACAACAATATCAACAACAACATCACTAACAATATCACCAACAATATCAACAACAATATCACTAACAATATCACCAACAATATCGCAAACAATATCAACAACAATACCCCCAACAATATCAACAACAATACCAATAACAATATCAACAACATTATCATCAACAATATCAACACTATCAACAACAATATCAACAACAATATCATCAACAATATCACCAACAATATTAGCAACAATATGAACAATATCACCAACAATATCACCAACAATATCACAAAAAAGACCAACAACAATATCAACAACAATATCACCAACAATATCAACAACAATATCAACAACAAAATCAACAACAATATCAACAACAATATCACCAACAATATCAACAACAAATTCACCAACAAATATCACCGACAATATCACCAACAATATCAACAACAATATCAACAACAATATTACCAATATCACCAACAATATCACCAAAAATATTACCAACAAATATCACCAAAAGTATCACAAACAATATCAACAACAATATCACCAACAATATCACCAACAATATCAACAACAAATATCACCAAAAGTATCACAAACAATATCAACAACAATATCACCAACAATATCACCAACAATATCAACAACAATATCACCAACAATATCACCAACAATATCAATAACAATACCAATAACAATATCAACAACAAATATCACCAACAAATATCACCAACAATATCAACAATAATATCAACAACAATATCACCAAAAGTATCACAAACAATATCAACAACAATATCACCAACAATATCACCAACAATATCAACAACAATATCACCAACAATATCACCAACAATATCAATAACAATACCAATAACAATATCAACAACAAATATCACCAACAAATATCACCAACAATATCAACAATAATATCAACAACAATATCACCAACAATATCACCAGCAATACTAACAACAATATCAACAACAATATCACCAACACTATCACCAACAATATCAACAACAATATCAACAACAATATCACCAACAATATTAGCAACAATATGAACAATATCACCAACAATATCACCAACAATATCAACAACAATATCACCCACAATATCACCAACAAATATCACCAAAAATATCACAAACAATATCAACAACAATATCACCAACAATATCAACAACAATATCACCAACTATATCACCAACAATATCAACAATATCAACAACAATATCACCAAAAATATTACCAACAAATATCACCAAAAGTATCACAAACAATATCAACAACAATATCACCAACAATATCACCAACAATATCAACAACAAATATCACCAACAATATCAACAACAATATCAACAACAATATTAGCAACAATATGAACAATATCACCAACAATATCACCAACAATACCAACAACAATATCAACAACAATATCACCAACAATATCAACAACAATATCAACAACAAAATCAACAACAATATCAACAACAATATCACCAACAATATCAACAACAAAATCACCAACAAATATCACCGAAAATATCACCAACAATATCAACAACAATATCAACAACAATATCACCAATATCACCAACAATATCAACAACAATATCACCAACAATATCACCAACAATATCAATAACAATACCAATAACAATATCAACAACAAATATCACCAACAAATATCACCAACAATATCAACAACAATATCAACAACAATATCACCAACAATATCACCAACAATATCAACAACAATATCACCAACAATATCACCAATATCACCAACAATATCAACAATAATATCAACAACAATATCAACAACAATACCAATAACAATATCAACAACAAATACCACCAACAATATTAACAACAGTATCAACAACAATATCAACAACAACATCACTAACAATATCACCAACAATATCAACAACAATATCACCAACAATATCACCAACAATACCAACAACAATATCAACAACAATATCACCAACAATATCAACAACAATATCAACAACAAAATCAACAACAATATCAACAACAATATCACCAACAACATCACCAACAATATCAACAACAAAATCAACAACTTTATCAACAACAATATCAACAACAATATCAACAACAATATCACCAACACTATCACCAACAATATCAACAACAATACCAACAACAATATCACCAACAATATCAATAACAATACCAATAACAATATCAACAACAAATATCACCAACAAATATCACCAACAATATCAACAACAATATCAACAACAATATCACCAACAATATCACCAGCAATACTAACAACAATATCAACAACAATATCACCAACAATATCAACAACAATATCAACAACAATATCACCAACAATATTAGCAACAATATGAACAATATCACCAACAATATCACCAACAATATCAACAACAATATCTCCCACAATATCACCAACAAATATCACCAAAAATATCACAAACAATATCAACAACAATATCACCAACAATATCAACAACAATATCACCAACTATATCACCAACAATATCAACAATATCAACAACAATATCACCAACAATATTACCAACAAATATCACCAAAAGTATCACAAACAATATCAACAACAATATCACCAACAATATCACCAACAATATCAACAACAAATATCACCAACAATAACCACAACAATATCAACAACAATATCACCAACAATATCACCATCAATATCAACAGTATCACCAAAAATATCACCAACAATATCAACAATATCAACAACAATATCACCAACAATATCACCAACAATACCAACAACAATATCAACAACAATATCACCAACAATATCAACAACAATATCAACAACAAAATCAACAACAATATCAACAACAATATCACCAACAATATCAACAACAAAATCACCAACAAATATCACCGACAATATCACCAAAAATATCAACAACAATATCAACAACAATATCACCAATATCACCAACAATATCAACAACAATATCACCAACAATATCACCAACAATATCAATAACAATACCAATAACAATACCAACAACAAATATCACCAACAAATATCACCAACAATATCAACAACAATATCAACAACAATATCACCAACAATATCACCAACAATATCAACAACAATATCACCAACAATATCACCAATAATATCAACAATAATATCAACAACAATATCAACAACAATACCAATAACAATATCACCAACAAATATCAACAACAATATCAACAACAATATCAAAAACAATATCAACAACAATACCAATAACAATATCAGCAACAAATACCACCAACAATATTAACAACAGTATCAACAACAATATCAACAACAACATCACTAACAATATCACCAACAATATCAACAACAATATCACTAACAATATCACCATCAATATCGCAAACAATATCAACAACAATACCCCCAACAATATCAACAACAATACCAATAACTATATCAACAACAATATCATCAACAATATCACCAACAATATCAACACTATCCACAACAATATCAACAACAATATCAACAACAAATATCACCAACAATATTAACAACAGTATCAACCACAATATCAACAACAACATCACTAACAATATCACCAACAATATCAACAACAATATCACTAACAATATCACCAACAATATCGCAAACAATATCAACAACAATACCCCCAGCAATATCAACAATACCAATAACAATATCAACAACAATATCATCAACAATATCAACACTATCAACAACAATATCAACAACAATATCAACAACAATATCACCAACAATATTAGCAACAATATGAACAATATCACCAACAATATCACCAACAATATCACCAACAATACCAACAACAATATCAACAACAATATCACCAACAATATCAACAACAATATCAACAACAAAATCAACAACAATATCAACAACAATATCACCAACAATATCAACAACAAAATCACCAACAAATACCACCGACAATATCACCAACAATATCAACAACAATATCAACAACAATATCACCAATATCACCAACAATATCAACAACACTATCACCAACAATATCACCAACAATATCAATAACAATACCAATAACAATATCAACCACAAATATCACCAACAAATATCACCAACAATATCAACAACAATATCAACAACAATATCAACAACAATATCACCAACAATATCACCAATATCACCAACAATATCAACAATAATATCAACAACAATATCAAAAACAATATCAACAACAATACCAATAACAATATCACCAACAAATATCAACAACAATATCAAAAACAATATCAACAACAATACCAATAACAATATCAACAACAAATACCACCAACAATATTAACAACAGTATCAACAACAATATCAACAACAACATCACGAACAATATCACCAACAATATCAACAACAATATCACTAACAATATCACCAACAATATCGCAAACAATATCAACAACAATATCATCAACAATATCACCAACAATATCAACACTATCCACAACAATATCAACAACAATATCAACAACAATATCACCAACAATATTATCAACAATATGAACAATATCACTAACAATATCACCAACAATATCACCAACAATAACAACAACAATATCAACAACAATATCACCAACAATATCACCAACAATATCAACAACAATATCAACAACAATATCACCAACAATATCACCAATATCACCAACAATATCACCAACAACATCACCAACAATATCACCAACAATATCAACAACAAAATCAACAACAATATCAACAACAATATCAACAACAATATCAACAACAATATCACCAACACTATCACCAACAATATCAACAACAATACCATCAACAATATCACCAACAATATCAATAACAATACCAATAACAATATCAACAACAAATATCACCAACAAATATCACCAACAATATCAACAACAATATCAACAACAATATCACCAACAATATCACCAGCAATACTAACAACAATATCAACAACAATATCACCAACACTATCACCAACAATATCAACAACAATATCAACAACAATATCACCAACAATATTAGCAACAATATGAACAATATCACCAACAATATCACCTACAATATCAACAACAATATCACCCACAATATCACCAACAAATATCACCAAAAATATCACAAACAATATCAACAACAATATCACCAACAATATCAACAACAATATCACCAACTATATCACCAACAATATCAACAACAATATCACCAACAATATTACCAACAAATATCACCAAAAGTACCACAAACAATATCAACAACAATATCACCATCAATATCACCAACAATATCAACAACAAATATCACCAACAATGTCAACAACAATATCAACAACAATATCACCAACAATATCACCATCAATATCAACAGTATCACCAACAATATCACCAACAATATCAACAATATCAACAACAATATCACCAACAATATCACCAACAATATCAACAACATCACCAACAATATCACCAACAATACCAACAACAATATCAACAACAATATCACCAACAATATCAACAACAATATCAACAACAAAATCAACAACAATATCAACAACAATATCACCAACAACATCACCAACAATATCAACAACAAAATCAACAACTTTATCAACAACAATATCAACAACAATATCAACAACAATATCACCAACACTATCACCAACAATATCAACAACAATACCAACAACAATATCACCAACAATATCAATAACAATACCAATAACAATATCAACAACAAATATCACCAACAAATATCACCAACAATATCAACAACAATATCAACAACAATATCACCAACAATATCACCAGCAATACTAACAACAATATCAACAACAATATCACCAACAATATCAACAACAATATCAACAACAATATCACCAACAATATTAGCAACAATATGAACAATATCACCAACAATATCACCAACAATATCAACAACAATATCTCCCACTATATCACCAACAAATATCACCAAAAATATCACAAACAATATCAACAACAATATCACCAACAATATCAACAACAATATCACCAACTATATCACCAACAATATCAACAATATCAACAACAATATCACCAACAATATTACCAACAAATATCACCAAAAGTATCACAAACAATATCAACAACAATATCACCAACAATATCACCAACAATATCAACAACAAATATCACCAACAATAACCACAACAATATCAACAACAATATCACCAACAATATCACCATCAATATCAACAGTATCACCAAAAATATCACCAACAATATCAACAATATCAACAACAATATCACCAACAATATCACCAACAATACCAACAACAATATCAACAACAATATCACCAACAATATCAACAACAATATCAACAACAAAATCAACAACAATATCAACAACAATATCACCAACAATATCAACAACAAAATCACCAACAAATATCACCGACAATATCACCAAAAATATCAACAACAATATCAACAACAATATCACCAATATCACCAACAATATCAACAACAATATCACCAACAATATCACCAACAATATCAATAACAATACCAATAACAATACCAACAACAAATATCACCAACAAATATCACCAACAATATCAACAACAATATCAACAACAATATCACCAACAATATCACCAACAATATCAACAACAATATCACCAACAATATCACCAATAATATCAACAATAATATCAACAACAATATCAACAACAATACCAATAACAATATCACCAACAAATATCAACAACAATATCAACAACAATATCAAAAACAATATCAACAACAATACCAATAACAATATCAGCAACAAATACCACCAACAATATTAACAACAGTATCAACAACAATATCAACAACAACATCACTAACAATATCACCAACAATATCAACAACAATATCACTAACAATATCACCATCAATATCGCAAACAATATCAACAACAATACCCCCAACAATATCAACAACAATACCAATAACTATATCAACAACAATATCATCAACAATATCACCAACAATATCAACACTATCCACAACAATATCAACAACAATATCAACAACAAATATCACCAACAATATTAACAACAGTATCAACCACAATATCAACAACAACATCACTAACAATATCACCAACAATATCAACAACAATATCACTAACAATATCACCAACAATATCGCAAACAATATCAACAACAATACCCCAGGAATATCAACAATACCAATAACAATATCAACAACAATATCATCAACAATATCAACACTATCAACAACAATATCAACAACAATATCAACAACAATATCACCAACAATATTAGCAACAATATGAACAATATCACCAACAATATCACCAACAATATCACCAACAATACCAACAACAATATCAACAACAATATCACCAACAATATCAACAACAATATCAACAACAAAATCAACAACAATATCAACAACAATATCACCAACAATATCAACAACAAAATCACCAACAAATACCACCGACAATATCACCAACAATATCAACAACAATATCAACAACAATATCACCAATATCACCAACAATATCAACAACACTATCACCAACAATATCACCAACAATATCAATAACAATACCAATAACAATATCAACAACAAATATCACCAACAAATATCACCAACAATATCAACAACAATATCAACAACAATATCAACAACAATATCACCAACAATATCACCAATATCACCAACAATATCAACAATAATATCAACAACAATATCAAAAACAATATCAACAACAATACCAATAACAATATCACCAACAAATATCAACAACAATATCAAAAACAATATCAACAACAATACCAATAACAATATCAACAACAAATACCACCAACAATATTAACAACAGTATCAACAACAATATCAACAACAACATCACTAACAATATCACCAACAATATCAACAACAATATCACTAACAATATCACCAACAATATCGCAAACAATATCAACAGTATCACCAACAATATCACCAACAATATCAACAATATCAACAACAATATCACCAACAATATCACCAACAATATCAACAACATCACCAACAATATCACCAACAATACCAACAACAATATCAACAACAATATCACCAACAATATCAACAACAATATCAACAACAAAATCAACAACAATATCAACAACAATATCACCAACAACATCACCAACAATATCAACAACAAATATCACCAACAATGTCAACAACAATATCAACAACAATATCACCAACAATATCACCATCAATATCAACAGTATCACCAACAATATCACCAACAATATCAACAATATCAACAACAATATCACCAACAATATCACCAACAATATCAACAACATCACCAACAATATCACCAACAATACCAACAACAATATCAACAACAATATCACCAACAATATCAACAACAATATCAACAACAAAATCAACAACAATATCAACAACAATATCACCAACAACATCACCAACAATATCAACAACAAAATCAACAACTTTATCAACAACAATATCAACAACAATATCAACAACAATATCACCAACACTATCACCAACAATATCAACAACAATACCAACAACAATATCACCAACAATATCAATAACAATACCAATAACAATATCAACAACAAATATCACCAACAAATATCACCAACAATATCAACAACAATATCAACAACAATATCACCAACAATATCACCAGCAATACTAACAACAATATCAACAACAATATCACCAACAATATCAACAACAATATCAACAACAATATCACCAACAATATTAGCAACAATATGAACAATATCACCAACAATATCACCAACAATATCAACAACAATATCTCCCACTATATCACCAACAAATATCACCAAAAATATCACAAACAATATCAACAACAATATCACCAACAATATCAACAACAATATCACCAACTATATCACCAACAATATCAACAATATCAACAACAATATCACCAACAATATTACCAACAAATATCACCAAAAGTATCACAAACAATATCAACAACAATATCACCAACAATATCACCAACAATATCAACAACAAATATCACCAACAATAACCACAACAATATCAACAACAATATCACCAACAATATCACCATCAATATCAACAGTATCACCAAAAATATCACCAACAATATCAACAATATCAACAACAATATCACCAACAATATCACCAACAATACCAACAACAATATCAACAACAATATCACCAACAATATCAACAACAATATCAACAACAAAATCAACAACAATATCAACAACAATATCACCAACAATATCAACAACAAAATCACCAACAAATATCACCGACAATATCACCAAAAATATCAACAACAATATCAACAACAATATCACCAATATCACCAACAATATCAACAACAATATCACCAACAATATCACCAACAATATCAATAACAATACCAATAACAATACCAACAACAAATATCACCAACAAATATCACCAACAATATCAACAACAATATCAACAACAATATCACCAACAATATCACCAACAATATCAACAACAATATCACCAACAATATCACCAATAATATCAACAATAATATCAACAACAATATCAACAACAATACCAATAACAATATCACCAACAAATATCAACAACAATATCAACAACAATATCAAAAACAATATCAACAACAATACCAATAACAATATCAGCAACAAATACCACCAACAATATTAACAACAGTATCAACAACAATATCAACAACAACATCACTAACAATATCACCAACAATATCAACAACAATATCACTAACAATATCACCATCAATATCGCAAACAATATCAACAACAATACCCCAACAATATCAACAACAATACCAATAACTATATCAACAACAATATCATCAACAATATCACCAACAATATCAACACTATCCACAACAATATCAACAACAATATCAACAACAAATATCACCAACAATATTAACAACAGTATCAACCACAATATCAACAACAACATCACTAACAATATCACCAACAATATCAACAACAATATCACTAACAATATCACCAACAATATCGCAAACAATATCAACAACAATACCCCCAGCAATATCAACAATACCAATAACAATATCAACAACAATATCATCAACAATATCAACACTATCAACAACAATATCAACAACAATATCAACAACAATATCACCAACAATATTAGCAACAATATGAACAATATCACCAACAATATCACCAACAATATCACCAACAATACCAACAACAATATCAACAACAATATCACCAACAATATCAACAACAATATCAACAACAAAATCAACAACAATATCAACAACAATATCACCAACAATATCAACAACAAAATCACCAACAAATACCACCGACAATATCACCAACAATATCAACAACAATATCAACAACAATATCACCAATATCACCAACAATATCAACAACACTATCACCAACAATATCACCAACAATATCAATAACAATACCAATAACAATATCAACAACAAATATCACCAACAAATATCACCAACAATATCAACAACAATATCAACAACAATATCAACAATAATATCACCAACAATATCACCAATATCACCAACAATATCAACAATAATATCAACAACAATATCAAAAACAATATCAACAACAATACCAATAACAATATCACCAACAAATATCAACAACAATATCAAAAACAATATCAACAACAATACCAATAACAATATCAACAACAAATACCACCAACAATATTAACAACAGTATCAACAACAATATCAACAACAACATCACTAACAATATCACCAACAATATCAACAACAATATCACTAACAATATCACCAACAATATCGCAAACAATATCAACAACAATATCATCAACAATATCACCAACAATATCAACACTATCCACAACAATATCAACAACAATATCAACAACAATATCACCAACAATATTATCAACAATATGAACAATATCACTAACAATATCACCAACAATATCACCAACAATAACAACAACAATATCAACAACAATATCACCAACAATATCACCAACAATATCAACAACAATATCACCAACAATATCACCAATATCACCAACAATATCACCAACAACATCACCAACAATATCACCAACAATATCAACAACAAAATCAACAACAATATCAACAACAATATCAACAACAATATCAACAACAATATCACCAACACTATCACCAACAATATCAACAACAATACCATCAACAATATCACCAACAATATCAATAACAATACCAATAACAATATCAACAACAAATATCACCAACAAATATCACCAACAATATCAACAACAATATCAACAACAATATCACCAACAATATCACCAGCAATACTAACAACAATATCAACAACAATATCACCAACACTATCACCAACAATATCAACAACAATATCAACAACAATATCACCAACAATATTAGCAACAATATGAACAATATCACCAACAATATCACCTACAATATCAACAACAATATCACCCACAATATCACCAACAAATATCACCAAAAATATCACAAACAATATCAACAACAATATCACCAACAATATCAACAACAATATCACCAACTATATCACCAACAATATCAACAACAATATCAACAACAATATTACCAACAAATATCACCAAAAGTACCACAAACAATATCAACAACAATATCACCATCAATATCACCAACAATATCAACAACAAATATCACCAACAATGTCAACAACAATATCAACAACAATATCACCAACAATATCACCATCAATATCAACAGTATCACCAACAATATCACCAACAATATCAACAATATCAACAACAATATCACCAACAATATCACCAACAATATCAACAACATCACCAACAATATCACCAACAATATCACCAACAACATCAACAACAATATCACCAACGAGTTCACCAATAATATGAACAACATCACCAACAATATCACCAACGATATCACCAACAATATCACCAATAATATTACCAACAACATCACCAACAATATCACCAACAATATAATCAATAATATCACCAACAATATCACCAACAAATATCACCAACAAATATCACCAACAATATTAACAACAGTATCAACAACAATATCAACAACAACATCACTAACAATATCACCAACAATATCAACAACAATATCACTAACAATATCACCAACAATATCGCAAACAATATCAACAACAATACCCCCAACAATATCAACAACAATACCAATAACAATATCAACAACATTATCATCAACAATATCAACACTATCAACAACAATATCAACAACAATATCACCAACATTATCACCAACAATATTAGCAACAATATGAACAATATCACCAACAATATCACCAACAATATCACAAACAATACCAACAACAATATCAACAACAATATCACCAACAATATCAACAACAATATCATCAACAAAATCAACAACAATATCAACAACAATATCACCAACAATATCAACAACAAATTCACCAACAAATATCACCGACAATATCACCAACAATATCAACAACAATATCAACAACAATATCACCAATATCACCAACAATATCAACAACAATATCACCAACAATATCACCAACAATATCAATAACAATACCAATAACAATATCAACAACAAATATCACCAACAAATATCACCAACAATATCAACAAAAATATCAACAACAATACCGCCAACAATATCACCAGCAATACTAACAACAATATCAACAACAATATCACCAACACTATCACCAACAATATCAACAACAATATCAACAACAATATCACCAACAATATTAGCAACAATATGAACAATATCACCAACAATATCACCAACAATATCAACAACAATATCACCCACAATATCACCAACAAATATCACCAAAAATATCACAAACAATATCAACAACAATATCACCAACAATATCAACAACAATATCACCAACTATATCACCAACAATAACAACAATATCAACAACAATATCACCAAACATATTACCAACAAATATCACCAAAAGTATCACAAACAATATCAACACCAATATCACCAACAATATCACCAACAATATCAACAACAAATATCACCAACAATATCAACAATAATATCAACAACAATATTAGCAACAAAATGAACAATATCACCAACAATATCACCAACAATACCAACAACAATATCAACAACAATATCACCAACAATATCAACAACAATATCAACAACAAAATCAACAACAATATCAATAACAATATCACCAACAATATCAACAACAAAATCACCAACAAATATCACCGACAATATTACCAACAATATCAACAACAATATCAACAACAATATCACCAATATCACCAACAATATCAACAACAATATAACCAACAATATCACCAACAATATCAATAACAATACCAATAACAATATCAACAACAAATATCACCAACAAATATCACCAACAATATCAACAACAATATCAACAACAATATCACCAACAATATCACCAACAATATCAACAACAATATCACCAACAATATCACCAATATCACCAACAATATCAACAATAATATCAACAACAATATCAACAACAATACCAATAACAATATCACCAACAAATATCAACAACAATATCAAAAACAATATCAACAACAATACCAACAACAATATCAACAACAAATACCGCCAACAATATTAACAACAGTATCAACAACAATATCAACAACATCACTAACAATATCACCAACAATATCAACAACAATATCACCAACAATATCACCAACAATACCAACAACAATATCAACAACAATATCACCAACAATATCAACAACAATATCAACAACAAAATCAACAACAATATCAACAACAATATCACCAACAATATCACCAACAATATCAACAACAAAATCAACAACAATATCAACAACAATATCAACAACAATATCAACAACAATATCACCAACACTATCACCAACAATATCAATAACAATACCAATAACAATATCAACAACAAATATCACCAACAAATATCACCAACAATATCAACAACAATATCAACAACAATATCACCAACAATATCACCAGCAATACTAACAACAATATCAACAACAATATCACCAACACTATCACCAACAATATCAACAACAATATCAACAACAATATCACCAACAATATTAGCAACAATATGAACAATATCACCAACAATATCACCAACAATATCAACAACAATATCTCCCACAATATCACCAACAAATATCACCAAAAATATCACAAACAATATCAACAACAATATCACCAACAATATCAACAACAATATCACCAACTATATCACCAACAATATCAACAATATCAACAACAATATCACCAACAATATTACCAACAAATATCACCAAAAGTATCACAAACAATATCAACAACAATATCACCAACAATATCACCAACAATATCAACAACAAATATCACCAACAATATCAACAACAATATCAACAACAATATCACCAACAATATCACCATCAATATCAACAGTATCACCAACAATATCACCAACAATATCAACAATATCAACAACAATATCACCAACAATATCACCAATATCACCAACAATATCAACAATAATATCAACAACAATATCAACAACGATATCAAGAACAATATCACCAACAATATCAACAACAATATCAACAACAATATCACCAACAATATCACCAATATCACCAACAATAGAAACAACAATATCAACAATAATATCAACAACAATACCAATAACGATATCAACAACAAATATCACCAACAAATATCACCAACAATATCAACAACAATATGAACAACAATATCAACAACAATATCAACAACAATAGTAATAACAATATCAACAACAAATATAACCAACAAATATCACCAACAATATCAACAACAATATCAACAACAATATCAACAACAACATCGAAAACAATATCACCAAAAATATCACCAACAATATCAACAACAATATCAACAACAAGATCAACAACAATATCAACAACAATATCACCAACAAATATCACCAACAATATCACCAACAATATCAACAACAATATCAACAACAATATCACCAACAATATCAACAACAATACCAATAATAATATCAACAACAAATATCACCAACAAATATCACCAGCAATATCACCAACAATATCAACAACAATATCACCAACAATATCAACAACAATATCAACAACAATATCACCAACAATAACAACAACAATATCAACAACAATATCACCAACAATATCACAACAATATCAACAACAATATCACCAACAATATTACCAATATCACCAACAATATCACCAACAACATCACCAACAATATCACCAACAATATCAACAACAATATCAACAACAAAATCAACAACAATATCAACAACAATATCACCAACATTATCGACAACAATATCACCAACAAATATCACCAACAATATCAGCAACAATATCAACAACAATATCAACAATATCACCAACACTATCACCAACAATATCAACAACAATACCAACAACAATATCACCAACAATATCAATAACAATACCAATAACAATATCAACAACAAATATCACCAACAAATATCACCAACAATATCAACAACAATATCAACAACAATATCACCAACAATATCACCAACAATATCAACAACAATATCACCAACAATATCACCAATATCACCAACAATATCAACAATAATATCAACAACAATATCAACAACAATACCAATAACAATATCACCAACAAATATCACCAACAATATCACCAACAATATCACCAACAATATCAACAACAATACCAATAACAATATCAACAACAAATATCACCAACAAATATCACCAACAATATCAACAACAATATCAACAACAACATTACCAAAAATATCACCAACAATATCAACAACAATATCAACAACGAAATCAACAGCAATATCAACAACAATATCAACAATAATATCAACAACAATACCAGCAACAAATATCACCAACAATATCACCAACAATATCAACAACAATATCAACAACAATATCACCAATATCACCAACAATATCAACAACAATATCACCAACAATATCACCAACAATATCAACAACAATACCAATAATAATATCAACAACAAATATCACCAACAAATATCACCAGCAATATCACCAACAATATCAACTACAATATCACCAACAATATCAACAACAATATCAACAACAATATCAACAACGATATCAAGAACAATATCACCAACAATATCAACAACGATATCAAGAACAATATCACCAACAATATAAACAACAATATCAACAATAATATCAACAACAATACAAATAACGATATCAACAACAAATATCACCAACAAATATCACCAACAATATCAACAACAATATGAACAACAATATCAACAACAATATCAACAACAATAGTAATAACAATATCAACAACAAATATCACCAACAAATATCACCAACAATATCAACAACAATATCAACAACAATATCAACAACAACATCAACAACAATATCACCAAAAATATCACCAACAATATCAACAACAATATCAACAACAAAATCAACAACAATATCACCAACAATATCAACAACAATATCAACAACAATATCAACAACAATATCACCAACAAATATCACCAACAATATCACCAACAATATCAACAACAATATCAACAACAATATCACCAACAATATCACCAACAATATCAACAACAATACCAATAATAATATCAACAACAAATATCACCAACAAATATCACCAGCAATATCACCAACAATATCACCAATATCACCAACAATATCAACAATAATATCAACAACAATACCAATAACAATATCACCAACAATATCACCAACAATATCAACAACAATATCACCAACAATATCAACAATAATATCAAAAACAATACCAATAACAATATCAACAACAAATACCACCAACAATATTAACAACAGTATCAACAACAATATCAACAACAATATCGCTAACAATATCACCAACAATATCAACAACAATATCACTAACAATATCACCAACAATATCGCAAACAATATCAACAACAATACCCCCAACAATATCAACAACAATACCAATAACAAAATCAACAACAATATCATCAACAATATCACCAACAATATCAACACTATCCACAACAATATCAACAACAATATCAACAACATCACCAACAATATTATCAACAATATGAACAATATCACCAACAATATCACCAACAATATCACCAACAATAACAACAACAATATCAACAACAATATCACCAACAATATCACCAACAATATCAACAACAATATCACCAACAATATTACCAATATCACCAACAATATCACCAACAACATCACCAACAATATCACCAACAATATCAAAAACAATATCAACAACAAAATCAACAACAATATCAACAACAATATCACCAACAATATCAACAACAATATCACCAACAAATATCACCAACAATATCAGCAACAATATCAACAACAATATCAACAATATCACCAACACTATCACCAACAATATCAACAACAATACCAACAACAATATCACCAACAATATCAATAACAATACCAATAACCATATCAACAACAAATATCACCAACAAATATCACCAACAATATCAACAACAATATCAACAACAATATCACCGACAATATCACCAACAATATCAACAACAATATCACCAACAATATCACCAATATCACAAACTATATCAACAATAATATCAACAACAATATCAACAACAATACCAATAACAATATCACCAACAAATATCACCAACAATATCACCAACAATATCACCAACAATATCAACAACAATACCAATAACAATATCAACAACAAATATCACCAACAAATATCACCAACAATATCAACAACAATATCAACAACAACATTACCAAAAATATCACCAACAATATCAACAACAATATCAACAACGAAATCAACAGCAATATCAACAATAATATCAACAACAATACCAGCAACAAATATCACCAACAATATCACCAACAATATCAACAACAATATCAACAACAATATCACCAATATCACCAACAATATCAACAACAATATCACCAACAATATCACCAACAATATCAACAACAATACCAATAATAATATCAACAACAAATATCACCAACAAATATCACCAGCAATATCACCAACAATATCAACTACAATATCACCAACAATATCAACAACAATATCAACAACAATATCAACAACGATATCAAGAACAATATCACCAACAATATCAACAACAATATCAACAACAATATCACCAACAATATCACCAATATCACCAACAATATAAACAACAATATCAACAATAATATCAACAACAATACCAATAACGATATCAACAACAAATATCACCAACAAATATCACCAACAATATCAACAACAATATGAACAACAATATCAACAACAATATCAACAACAATAGTAATAACAATATCAACAACAAATATCACCAACAAATATCACCAACAATATCAACAACAATATCAACAACAATATCAACAACAACATCAACAACAATATCACCAAAAATATCACCAACAATATCAACAACAATATCAACAACAAAATCAACAACAATATCACCAACAATATCAACAACAATATCAATAACAATATCAACAACAATATCACCAACAAATATCACCAACAATATCACCAACAATATCAACAACAATATCAACAACAATATCACCAACAATATCACCAACAATATCAACAACAATACCAATAATAATATCAACAACAAATATCACCAACAAATATCACCAGCAATATCACCAACAATATCAACAACAATATCACCAACAATATCAACAACAATATCAACAACAATATCACCAACAATAACAACAACAATATCAACAACAATATCACCAACAATATCACAACAATATCAACAACAATATCACCAACAATATTACCAATGTCACCAACAATATCACCAACAACATCATCAACAATATCAACAACAATATCACCAACAATATCACCAATATCACCAACAATATCAACAATAATATCAACAACAATATCAACAACAATACCAATAACAATATCACCAACAAATATCACCAACAAATATCACCAACAATATCAACAACAATATCAACAACAATATCACCAACAATATCACCAACAATATCAACAACAATATCACCAACAATATCACCAATATCACCAACAATATCAACAATAATATCAACAACAATATCAACAACAATACCAATAACAATATCACCAACAAATATCACCAACAATATCACCAACAATATCACCAACAATATCAACAACAATACCAATAACAATACCAACAACAAATATCACCAACAATATCAACAACAATATCAACAACAATATGAACAACAATATCAACAACAATATCAACAACAATAGTAATAACAATATCAACAACAAATATCACCAACAAATATCACCAACAATATCAACAACAATATCACCAAAAATATCAACAACAATATCAACAACAATATCAACAATGATATCAAGAACAATATCACCAACAATATCAACAACAATATCAACAACAATATCGCCAACAATATCACCAATATGACCAATATAAACAACAATATCAACAATAATATCAACAACAATACCAATAACGATATCAACAACAAATATCACCAACAAATATCACCAACAATATCAACAACAATATGAACAACAATATCAACAACAATATCAACAACAATAGTAATAACAATATCAACAACAAATATCACCAACAAATATCACCAACAATATCAACAACAATATCAACAACAATATCAACAACAACATCAACAACAATATCACCAAAAATATCACCAACAATATCAACAACAATATCAACAACAAAATCAACAACAATATCACCAACAATATCAACAACAATATCAACAACAATATCAACAACAATATCACCAACAAATATCACCAACAATATCACCAACAATATCAACAACAATATCAACAACAATATCACCAACAATATCACCAACAATATCAACAACAATACCAATAATAATATCAACAACAAATATCACCAACAAATATCACCAGCAATATCACCAACAATATCAACAACAATATCACCAACAATATCAACAACAATATCAACAACAATATCACCAACAATAACAACAACAATATCAACAACAATATCACCAACAATATCACAACAATATCAACAACAATATCACCAACAATATTACCAATATCACCAACAATATCACCAACAACATCATCAACAATATCAACAACAATATCACCAACAATATCACCAATATCACCAACAATATCAACAATAATATCAACAACAATATCAACAACAATACCAATAACAATATCACCAACAAATATCACCAACAAATATCACCAACAATATCAACAACAATATCAACAACAATATCACCAACAATATCACCAACAATATCAACAACAATATCACCAACAATATCACCAATATCACCAACAATATCAACAATAATATCAACAACAATATCAACAACAATACCAATAACAATATCACCAACAAATATCACCAACAATATCACCAACAATATCACCAACAATATCACCAACAATATCAACAACAATACCAATAATAATATCAACAACAAATATCACCAACAAATATCACCAGCAATATCACCAACAATATCAACTACAATATCACCAACAATATCAACAACAATATCAACAACAATATCAACAACGATATCACCAACAATATCACCAACAATATCAACAATAATATCAACAACAATACCAGCAACAAATATCACCAACAATATCACCAACAATATCAACAACAATATCAACAACAATATCACCAATATCACCAACAATATCAACAACAATATCACCAACAATATCACCAACAATATCAACAACAATACCAATAATAATATCAACAACAAATATCACCAACAAATATCACCAGCAATATCACCAACAATATCAACTACAATATCACCAACAATATCAACAACAATATCAACAACAATATCAACAACGATATCAAGAACAATATCACCAACAATATCAACAACAATATCAACAACAATATCACCAACAATATCACCAATATCACCAACAATATAAACAACAATATCAACAATAATATCAACAACAATACCAATAACGATATCAACAACAAATATCACCAACAAATATCACCAACAATATCAACAACAATATGAACAACAATATCAACAACAATATCAACAACAATAGTAATAACAATATCAACAACAAATATCACCAACAAATATCACCAACAATATCAACAACAATATCAACAACAATATCAACAACAACATCAACAACAATATCACCAAAAATATCACCAACAATATCAACAACAATATCAACAACAAAATCAACAACAATATCACCAACAATATCAACAACAATATCAACAACAATATCAACAACAATATCACCAACAAATATCACCAACAATATCACCAACAATATCAACAACAATATCAACAATAATATCAACAACAATACCAATAACGATATCAACAACAAATATCACCAACAAATATCACCAACAATATCAACAACAATATGAACAACAATATCAACAACAATATCAACAACAATAGTAATAACAATATCAACAACAAATATCACCAACAAATATCACCAACAATATCAACAACAATATCAACAACAACATCAACAACAATATCACCAAAAATATCACCAACAATATCAACAACAATATCAACAACAAAATCAACAACAATATCACCAACAATATCAACAACAATATCAACAACAATATCAACAACAATATCACCAAGAAATATCACCAACAATATCACCAACAATATCAACAACAATATCAACAACAATATCACCAACAATATCACCAACAATATCAACAACAATACCAATAATAATATCAACTACAAATATCACCAACAAATATCACCAGCAATATCACCAACAATATCAACAACAATATCACCAACAATATCAACAACAATATCAACAACAATATCAACAATGATATCAAGAACAATATCACCAACTATATCAACAACAATATCAACAACAATATCAACAACAATATCACCAATATCACCAACAATATAAACAACAATATCAACAACAATATCACCAACAATATCAACAACAATATCAACAACAATATCAACAATATCACCAACAATATCAACAACAAAATCACCAACAAATATCACCGACAATATCACCAACAATATCAACAACAATATCAACAACAATATCAATAATATCACCAACAGTATCACCAACAATATCACCAACAATATCAACGACATCACCAACAATATCACCAAAAATATCAGCAACAACATCAACAACAATATCACTAACGAGTTCACCAATAATATGAACAAAATCCCCAACAATATCACCAACTCTATCACCAACAATATCTCCAATAATATTACCAACAACATCACCAACAATATCACCAACAATATAATCAATAATATCACCAACAATATCACCAACAAATATCACCAACAAATATCACCAACAATATTAACAACAGTATCAACCACAATATCAACATCAACATCACTAACAATATCACCAACAATATCAACAACAATATCACTAACAATATCACCAACAATATCGCAAACAATATCAACAACAATACCCCCAACAATATCAACAATACCAATAACAAAATCAACAACAATATCATCAACAATATCAACACTATCAACAACAATATCAACAACAATATCAACAACAATATCACCAACAATATTAGCAACAATATGAACAATATCACCAACAATATCACCAACAATATCACCAACAATACCAACAACAATATCAACAACAATATCACCAACAATATCAACAACAATATCAACAACAAAATCAACAACAATATCAACAACAATATCACCAACAATATCAACAACAAAATCACCAACAAATATCACCGACAATATCACCAACAATATCAACAACAATATCAACAACAATATCACCAATATCACCAACAATATCAACAACAATATCACCAACAATATCACCAACAATATCAAGAACAATACCAATAACAATATCACCAACAAATATCAACAACAATATCAACAACAGTATCAAAAACAATATCAACAACAATACCAATAACAATATCAACAACAAATACCACCAACAATATTAACAACAGTATCAACAACAATATCAACAACAACATCACTAACAATATCACCAACAATATCAACAACAATATCACTAACAATATCACCAACAATATCGCAAACAATATCAACAGCAATACCCCCAACAATATCAACAACAATACCAATAACAATATCAACAACAATATCATCAACAATATCACCAACAATATCATCACTATCCACAACAATATCAACAACAATATCAACAACATCACCAACAATATTATCAACAATATGAACAATATCACCAACAATATCACCAACAATAACAACAACAATATCAACAACAATATCACCAACAATAACAACAACAATATCAACAACAATATCAACAACAATATCACCAACAATATCACCAATATCACCAACAATATCACCAACAACATCACCAACAATATCACCAACAATATCAACAACAATATCAACAACAATATCAACAACAAAATCAACAACAATATCAACAACAATATCACCAACAATATCAACAACAATATCACCAACAAATATCACCAACAATATCAGCAACAATATCAACAACAATATCAACAATATCACCAACACTATCACCAACAATATCAACAACAATACCAACAACAATATCACCAACAATATCAATAACAATACCAATAACAATATCAACAACAAATATCACCAACAAATATCACCAACAATATCAACAACAATATCAACAACAATATCACCAACAATACCACCAACAATATCAACAACAATATCACCAACAATATCACCAATATCACCAACAATATCAACAATAATATCAACAACAATATCAACAACAATACCAATAACAATATCACCAACAAATATCACCAACAATATCACCAACAATATCACCAACAATATCAACAACAATACCAACAACAATATCAACAACAAATATCACCAACAAATATCACCAACAATATCAACAACAATATCAACAACAACATTACCAAAAATATCACCAACAATATCAACAACGAAATCAACAGCAATATCAACAACAATATCAACAATAATATCAACAACAATACCAGCAACAAATATCACCAACAATATCACCAACAATATCACCAACAATATCAACAACAATATCACCAATATCACCAACAATATCAACAACAATATCACCAACAATATCACCAACAATATCAACAACAATACCAATAATAATATCAACAACAAATATCACCAACAAATATCACCAGCAATATCACCAACAATATCAACTACAATATCACCAACAATATCAACAACAATATCAACAACAATATCAACAACGATATCAAGAACAATATCACCAACAATATCAACAACAATATCACCAACAATATCACCAATATCACCAACAATATAAACAACAATATCAACAATAATATCAACAACAATACCAATAACGATATCAACAACAAATATCACCAACAAATATCACCAACAATATCAACAACAATATGAACAACAATATCAACAACAATATCAACAACAATAGTAATAACAATATCAACAACAAATATCACCAACAAATATCACCAACAATATCAACAACAATATCAACAGCAATATCAACAACAACATCAACAACAATATCACCAACAATATCACCAACAATATCAACAACAATACCAATAATAATATCAACAACAAATATCACCAACAAATATCACCAGCAATATCACCAACAATATCAACAACAATATCACCAACAATATCAACAACAATATCAACAATGATATCAAGAACGATATCACCAACAATATCAACAACAATATCAACAACAATATCAACAATATCACCAATATCACCAACAATATAAACAACAATATAAACAACAATATCAACAACAATATCACCAACAATATCAACAACAATATCAACAACAATATCAACAACAATATCACCAACAATATCAACAACAAAATCACCAACAAATATCACCGACAATATCACCAACAATATCAACAACTATATCACGAACAATATCACCAACAATATCGCAAACAATATCAAGAACAATACCCCCAACAATATCAACAACAATACCAATAACAATATCAACAACAATATCATCAACAATATCACCAACAATATCAACACTATCCACAACAATATCAACAACAATATCAACAACAATATCACCAACAATATTATCAACAATATGAACAATATCACCAACAATATCACCAACAATATCACCAACAATAACAACAACAATATCAACAACAATATCACCAACAATATCACCAACAATAACAACAACAATATCAACAACAATATCAACAACAATATCACCAACAATATCCACAGCAATA
The DNA here is from genome assembly GCF_037043375.1 of Chiloscyllium plagiosum. Classification (NCBI taxonomy): domain Eukaryota; kingdom Metazoa; phylum Chordata; class Chondrichthyes; order Orectolobiformes; family Hemiscylliidae; genus Chiloscyllium; species Chiloscyllium plagiosum. Next base: position 13,631,908 of record NW_028270164.1, read on the forward strand.
CCAACAACAATATCACAACAATACGAACAACAATATCAACAACAATATCAACAATACCAACAACAATATCACCAACAATATCAACAACAATACCAATAACAATATCAACAACAATATCACCAACAATATCAACAACAATTTCACCAACAATATCACCAACAATATCAACAACAATATCAACAACAATATCACCAATATCAACAACAATATCAACAACAATACCAACAACAATATCAACAATATCACCAACAATATCAACAATACCAATAACAATATCAACAACAATATCAACAACAATATCACCAACAAATATCACCAACAATATCAACAACAATATCAACAACAATATCACCAACAATATCACCAACAATATCAACAACAATATCACCAACAATATCACCAATATCACCAACAATATCAACAATAATATCAACAACAATACCAATAACAATATCACCAATAAATATCAACAACAATATCAACAACAATATCAAAAACAATATCAACAACAATACCAATCACAATATCAACAACAAATACCACCAACAATATTAACAACAGTATCAACAACAATATCACCAACAATATCAACACTATCCACAACAACATCAACAACAATATCAACAACAATACCACCAACAATATTAACAACAGTATCAACAACAATATCACCAACAATATCAACACTATCCACAACAACATCACCAACAATATCACCAACAATATCACCAACAATAACAACAACAATATCAACAACAATATCATCAACAATAACACCAATATCACCAACAATATAAACAACAATATCAACAACAATATCACCAACAATATCAACAACAATATCAACAACAATATCAACAACAATATCACCAACAATATCAGCAACAGAATCACCAACAAATATCACCGACAATATCACCAACAATATCAACAACAATATCAGCAACAATATCACCAATATCACCAACAATATCAACAACAATATCACCAACAATATCACCAACAATATCAATAACAATATCAACAACAAATATCACCAACAAATATCACCAACAATATCAACAACAATATCAACAACAATATCACCAACAATATCACCAACAATATCAACAACAATATCACCAACAATATCACCAATATCACCAACAATATCAACAATAATATCAACAACAATATCAACAATGATATCAACAACAATACCAATAACAATATCACCAACAAATATCAACAACAATATCAACAACAATATCAAAAACAATATCAACAACAATACCAATAACAATATCACCAACAATATCACCAACAATATCAACAACAACATCACTAACAATATCACCAACAATATCGCAAACAATATCAAGAACAATACCCCCAACAATATCAACAACAATACCAATAACAATATCAACAACAATATCATCAACAATATCGCCAACAATATCAACACTATCCACAACAATATCAACAACAATATCAACAACAATATCACCAACAATATCACCAACAATATCAACAACAATATCAACAACAATATCAACAACAATATCACCAACAAAATCAACAACAATATCACCAACAATATCACCAATATCACCAACAATATCAACAATAATATCAACAACAATATCAAGAACAATACCAATAACAATATCACCAACAAATATCTACAACAATATCAACAACAATATCAAAATCAATATCAACAACAATACCAATAACAATATCAACAACAAATACCACCAACAATATTAACAACACTATCAACAACAATATCAACAACAACATCACTAACAATATCACCAACAATATCAACAACAATATCACTAACAATATCACCAACAATATCGCAAACAATATCAACAACAATACCCCCAACAATATCAACAACAATACCAATAACAATATCAACAACAATATCATCAACAATATCACCAACAATATCAACACTATCCACAACAATATCAACAACAATATCAGCAACAATATCACCAACAATATTATCAACAATATGAACAATATCACCAACAATATCACCAACAATATCATGAACAATAACAACAACAATATCAACAACAATATCACCAACAATATCACCAACAATATCAACAACAATATCAACAACAATATCACCAACAATATCACCAATATCACCAACAATATCACCAACAACATCACCAACAATATCACCAACAATATCAACAACAATATCAACAACAAAATCAACAACAATATCAACAACAATATCACCAACAATATAAACAACAATATCACCAACAAATATCACCAACAATATCACCAACAATATCAACATCAATATCAACAATATCACCAAAACTATCACCAACAATATCACCAACAATATCAACAACAATATCACCAACAATATCACCAATATCACCAACAATATCAACAATAATATCAACAACAATATCAACAACAATACCAATAACAATATCACCAACAAATATCACCAACAATATCACCAACAATATCAACAACAATATCAACAACAATACCAATAACAATATCAACAACAAATATCACCAACAAATATCACCAACAATATCAACAACAATATCAACAACAACATTACCAAAAATATCACCAACAATATCAACAACAATATCAACAACGAAATCAACAGCAATATCAACAACAATATCAACAATAATATCAACAACAATACCAGCAACAAATATCACCAACAATATCACCAACAATATCAACAACAATATCAACAACAATATCACCAATATCACCAACAATATCAACAACAATATCACCAACAATATCACCAACAATATCAACAACAATACCAATAATAATATCAACAACAAATATCACCAACAAATATCACCAGCAATATCACCAACAATATCAACTACAATATCACCAACAATATCAACAACAATATCAACAACAATATCAACAACGATATCAAGAACAATATCACCAACAATATCAACAACAATATCAACAACAATATCACCAACAATATCACCAATATCACCAACAATATAAACAACAATATCAACAATAATATCAACAACAATACCAATAACGATATCAACAACAAATATCACCAACAAATATCACCAACAATATCAACAACAATATGAACAACAATATCAACAACAATATCAACAACAATAGTAATAACAATATCAACAACACATATCACCAACAAATATCACCAACAATATCAACAACAATATCAACAACAATATCAACAACAATATCACCGAAAATATCACCAACAATATCAACAACAATATCAACAACAAAATCAACAACAATATCACCAACAATATCAACAACAATATCAACAACAATATCAACAACAATATCACCAACAAATATCACCAACAATATCACCAACAATATCAACAACAATATCAACAACAATATCACCAACAATATCACCAACAATATCAACAACAATACCAATAATAATATCAACAACAAATATCACCAACAAATATCATCAGCAATATCACCAACAATATCAACAACAATATCACCAACAATATCAACAACAATATCAACAACAATATCAACAATGATATCAAGAACAATATCACCAACAATATCAACAACAATATCAACAACAATATCACCAACAATATCACCAATATCACCAACAATATAAACAACAATATCAACAACAATATCACCAACAATATCAACAACAATATCAACAACAATATCAACAACAATATCAACAACAATATCACCAACAATATCAACAACAAAATCACCAACAAATATCACCGACAATATCACCAACAATATCAACAACAATATCAACAACAATATCACCAATATCACCAACAATATCAACAACAATATCACCAACAATATCACCAACAATATCAATAACAATACCAATAACAATATCAACAACAAATATCACCAACAAATATCACCAACAATATCAACAACAATATCAACAACAATATCACCAACAATATCACCAACAATATCAACAACAATATCACCAAAAATATCACCAATATCACCAACAATATCAACAATAATATCAACAACAATACCAATAACAATATCACCAACAAATATCAACAACAATATCAAAAACAATATCAACAACAATACCAATAACAATATCACCAACAATATCACCAACAATATCAACAACAATATCACCAACAATATCACCAATATCACCAACAATATCAACAATAATATCAACAACAATATCAACAACAATACCAATAACAATATCACAAACAAATATCAACAACAATATCAACAACAATATCAAAAACAATATCAATAACAATACCAATAACAATATCAACAACAAATACCACCAACAATATTAACAACAGTATCAACAACAATATCAATAACAACATCACTAACAATATCACCAACAATATCAACAACAATATCACTAACAATATCACCAACAATATCGCAAACAATATCAAGAACAATATCAACACTATCCACAACAATATCAACAACAATACCAACAACAATATCACCAACAATATTATCAACAATATGAACAATATCACCAACAATATCACCAACAATATCACCAACAATATCAACAAGAATATCAACAACAATATCACCAACAATATCACCAATATCACCAACAATATCACCAACAACATCACCAACAATATCACCAACAATATCAACAATAATATCAACAACAAAATCAACAACAATATCAACAACAATGTCACCAACAATATCAACAACAATATCACCAACAAATATCACCAACAATATCACCAACAATATCAACAACAATATCAACAACAATATCACCAGCACTATCACCAACAATATCAATAACAATACCAATAACAATATCAACAACAAATATCACCAACAAATATCACCAACAATATCACCAACAATATCAACAACAATATCACCAACAATATCACCAATATCACCAACAATATCAACAATAATATCAACAACAATACCAATAACAATATCACCAACAAATATCACCAACAATATCACCAACAATATCACCAACAATATCAACAACAATACCAATAACAATATCAACAACAAATATCACCAACAAATATCACCAACAATATCAACAACAATATCAACAACAACATTACCAAAAATATCACCAACAATATCAACAACAATATCAACAACGAAATCAACAGCAATATCAACAACAATATCAACAATAATATCAACAACAATACCAACAACAAATATCACCAACAATATCACCAACAATATCAACAACACTATCAACAACAATATCACCAATATCACCAACAATATCAACAACAATATCACCAACAATATCACCAACAATATCAACAACAATACCAATAATAATATCAACAACAAATATCACCAACAAATATCACCAGCAATATCACCAACAATATCAACAACAATATCACCAACAATATCAACAACAATATCAACAACAATATCAACAACGATATCAAGAACAATATCACCAACAATATCAACAACAATATCAACAACAATATCACCAACAATATCACCAATATCACCAACAATATAAACAACAATATCAACAATAATATCAACAACAATACCAATAACGATATCAACAACAAATATCACCAACAAATATCACCAACAATATCAACAACAATATGAACAACAAGATGAACAACAATATCAACAACAATAGCAGTAACAATATCAACAACAAATATCACCAACAATATCAACAATAATATCAACAACAATATCAACAACAACATCAAAATCAAAATCACCAAAAATATCAACAACAATATCAACAACAATATCAACAACAAAATCAACAACAATATCACCAACAATATCAACAACAATATCAACAACAATATCACCAACAAATATCACCAACAATATCACCAACAATATCAACAACAATATCAACAACAATATCACCAACAATATCAACAACAATACCAATAATAATATCAACAACAAATATCACCAACAAATATCACCAGCAATATCACCAACAATATCAACAACAATATCACCAACAATATCAACAACAATACCAACAACAATATCAACAATGATATCAAGAACAATATCACCAACAATATCAACAACAATATCAACAACAATATCACCAACAATATCACCAATATCACCAAAAATATAAACAACAATATCAACAACAATATCACCAACAATAATCAACAACAATATCAACAACAAAATCAACAACAATATCAACAACAATATCACCAACAATATCAACAACAAAATCACCAACAAATATCACCGACAATATCACCAACAATATCAACAACAATATCAACAACAATATCACCAATATCACCAACAATATCAACAACAATATCACCAACAATATCACCAACAATATCAATAACAATATCAACAACAAATATCACCAACAAATATCACCAACAATATCAACAACAATATCAACAACAATATCACCAACAATATCACCAACAATATCAACAACAATATCACCAACAATATCACCAATATCACCAACAATATCAACAATAATATCAACAACAATATCACCAATATCACCAACAATATCAACAATAATATCAACAACAATACCAATAACAATATCACAAACAAATATCAACAACAATATCAACAACAATATCAAAAACAATATCAACAACAATATCACCAACAATATCACCAATATCACCAACAATATCAACAATAATATCAACAACAATATCAACAATATCAACAACAATATCAACAACAATATCAACAACAATATCACCAACAATATTAGCAACAATATGAACAATATTACCAACAATATCACCAACAATACCAACAACAATATCAACAACAATATCACCAACAATATCAACAACAATATCAACAACAAAATCAACAACAATATCAACAACAATATCACCAACAATATCAACATCAAAATCACCAACAAATATCACCGACAATATCACCAACAATATCAACAACAATATCAACAACAATATCACCAATATCACCAACAATATCAACAACAATATCACCAACAATATCACCAACAATATCAATAACAATACCAATAACAATATCAACAACAAATATCACCAACAAATATCACCAACAATATCAACAACAATATCAACAACAATATCACCAACAATATCACCAACAATATCAACAACAATATCACCAACAATATCACCAATATCACCAACAATATCAACAATAATATCAACAACAATATCAACAATATCAACAACAATATCAACAACAATATCAACAACAATATCACCAACAATATTAGCAACAATATGAACAATATTACCAACAATATCACCAACAATACCAACAACAATATCAACAACAATATCACCAACAATATCAACAACAATATCAACAACAAAATCAACAACAATATCAACAACAATATCACCAACAATATCAACATCAAAATCACCAACAAATATCACCGACAATATCACCAACAATATCAACAACAATATCAACAACAATATCACCAATATCACCAACAATATCAACAACAATATCACCAACAATATCACCAACAATATCAATAACAATACCAATAACAATATCAACAACAAATATCACCAACAAATATCACCAACAATATCAACAACAATATCAACAACAATATCACCAACAATATCAACAATAATATCAACAACAATACCAATAACAATATCACAAACAAATATCAACAACAATATCAACAACAATATCAAAAACAATATCAACAACAATACCAATAACAATATCAACAACAAATACCACCAACAATATTAACAACAGTATCAACAACAATATCAACAACAACATCACTAACAATATCAGCAACAATATCAACAACAATATCACTAACAATATCACCAACAATATCGCAAACAATATCAACAACAATACCCCCAACAATATCAACAACAATACCAATAACAATATCAACAACAATATCATCAACAATATCACCAACAATATCAACACTATCCACAACAATATCAACAACAATATCAACAACAATATCACTAACAATATCAACAACAATATCAACAACACTATCACCAACAAATATCCCCAACAATATCACCAACAATATCAACAATATCAACAACAATATCAACAACAATATCACCAACAATATTAGCTACAATATGAACAACATCACCAACAATATCACCAACAATATCACCAACAATATCAACAACAATATCTCCCACAATATCACCAACAAATATCACCAAAAATATCACAAACAATATCAACAACAATATCACCAACAATATCAACAACAATATCACCAACTATATCACCAACAATATCAACAATATCAACAACAATATCACCAACAATATTACCAACAAATATCACCAAAAGTATCACAAACAATATCAACAACAATATCACCAACAATATCACCAACAATATCACCATCAATATCAACAGTATCATCAACAATATCACCAACAATATCAACAACAATATCACCAACAATATCACCAACAATATCAACAACATCACCAACAATATCACCAACAATATCACCAACAACATCAACAACAATATCACCAACGAGTTCACCAATAATATGAACAACATCACCAACAATATCACCAACGATATCACCAACAATATCACCAATAATATTACCAACAACAGCACCAACAATATCACCAACAATATAATCAATAATATCACCAACAATATCACCAACAAATATCGCCAACAAATATCACCAACAATATTAACAACAGTATCAACAACAATATCAACAACAACATCACTAACAATATAACCAACAATATCAACAACAATATCACTAACAATATCACCAACAATATCGCAAACAATATCAACAACAATACCCCCAACAATATCAACAATACCAATAACAATATCAACAACAATATCATCAACAATACCAACACTATCAACAACAATATCAACAACAATATCAACAACAATATCACCAACAATATTAGCAACAATATGAACAATATCACCAACAATATCACCAACAATATCACCAACAACACCAACAACAATATCAAAAATATCACCAACAATATCAACAACAATATCAACAACAAAATCAACAACAATATCAACAACAATATCACCAACAATATCAACAACAAACTCACCAACAAATATCACCGACAATATCACCAACAATATCAACAACAATATCAACAATATCACCAATATCACCAACAATATCAACAACAATATCACCAACAATATCACCAACAATATCAATAACAATACCAATAACAATATCAACAACAAATATCACCAACAAATATCACCAACAATATCAACAACAATATCAACAACAATATCACCAACAATATCACCAACAATATCAACAACAATATCACCAACTATATCACCAATATCACCAACAATATCACCAACAATATCAACAACAATATCAACAACAATGCCAATAACAATATCACCAACAAATATCAACAACAATATCAACAACAATATCAAAAACAATACCAATAACAATATCAACAACAAATACCACCAACAATATTAACAACAGTATCAACAACAATATCAACAACAGCATCACGAACAATATCACCAACAATATCAACAACAATATCACTAACAATATCACCAACAATATCGCAAACAACATCAACAACAATACCCCCAACAATATCAACAACAATACCAATAACAATATCAACAACAATATCATCAACAATATCACCAACAATATCAACACTATCCACAACAATATCAACAACAATATCAACAACAATATCACCAACAATATTATCAACAATATGAACAATATCACCAACAATATCACCAACAATATCACCAACAATAACAACAACAATATCAACAACAATATCACCAACAATATCAACAACAATACCAACAACAATATCAACAACAATATCAGCAACAATATCACCAATATCACCAACAATATCACCAACAACATCACCAACAATATCACCAACAATATCAACAACAATATCAACAACAAAATCTACAACAATATCAACAACAATATCACCAACAATATCAACAACAATATCACCAACAAATATCACCAACAATATCACCAACAATATCAACAACAACATCAACAACAATATCACCAACACTATCACCAACAATATCAACAACAATACCAACAACAATATCACCAACAATATCAATAACAATACCAATAACAATATCAACAACAAATATCACCAACAAATATCACCAACAATATCAACAACAATATCAACAACAATATCACCAACAATATCACCAACAATATCAACAACAATATCACCAACAATATCACCAATATCACCAACAATATCAACAATAATATCAACAACAATATCAACAACAATACCAATAACAATATCACCATCAAATATCAACAACAATATCACCAACAAATATCACCAACAATATCAACAACAATATCAACAACAATATCAACAACAACATCAACATCAAAATCACCAAACATATCAACAACAATATCAACAACAATATCAACAACAAAATCAACAACAATATCACCAACAATATCACCAACAATATCAACAACAATACCAATAATAATATCAACAACAAATATCACCAACAAATATCACCAGCAATATTACCAACAATATCAACAACAATATCACCAACAATATCAACAACAATATCAACAATGATATCAAGAACAATATCACCAACAATATCAACAACAATATCAACAACAATAATCAACAACAATATCAACAACAAAATCAACAGCAATATCAACAACAATATCAACAACAATATCACCAACAATATCAACAACAAAATCACCAACAAATATCACCGACAATATCACCAACAATATCAACAACAATATCAACAACAATATCACCAATATCACCAACAATATCAACAACAATATCACCAACAATATCACCAACAATATCAATAACAATACCAATAACAATATCAACAACAAATATCACCAACAAATATCACCAACAATATCAACAACAATATCAACAACAATATCACCAACAATATCAACAACAATATCACCAACAATATCACCAATATCATCAACAATATCAACAATAATATCAACAACAATACCAATAACAATATCACCAACAAATATCAACAACAATATCAACAACAATATCAAAAACAATATCAACAACAATACCAATAACAATATCAACAACAAATACCACCAACAATATTAACAACAGTATCAACAACAATATCAACAACAACATCACCAACAATATCAGCAACAATATCAACAACAATATCACTAACAATATCACCAACAATATCGCAAACAATATCAACAACAATACCCCCAACAATATCAACAACAATACCAATAACAATATCAACAACAATATCATCAACAATATCACCAACAATATCAACACTATCCACAACAATATCAACAACAATATCACTAACAATATCAACAACAATATCAACAACACTATCACCAACAAATATCCCCAACAATATCACCAACAATATCAACAATATCAACAACAATATCAACAACAATATCACCAACAATATTAGCAACAATATTAACAATATCACCAACAATATCACCAACAATATCAACAACAATATCACCCACAATATCACCAACAAATATCACCAACAAATATCACCAAAAATATCACAAACAATATCAACAGCAATATCACCAACAATATCAACAACAATATCACCAACTATATCACCAACAATATCAACAATATCAACAACAATATCACCAACAATATCACCAACAAATATCACCAAAAGTATCACAAACAATATCGACAACAATATCACCAACAATATGACCAACAATATCAACAACAAATATCACCAACAATATCAACAACAATATCAACAACAATATCACCAACAATATCACCATCAATATCAACAGTATCACCAACAATATCACCAACAATATCAACAACAATATCACCAACAATATCACCAACAATATCAACAACATCACCAACAATATCACCAACAATATCACCAACAACATCAACAACAATATCACCAACGAGTTCACCAATAATATGAACAACATCACCAACAATATCACCAACGATATCACCAACAATATCACCAATAATATTACCAACAACATCACCAACAATATAATCAATAATATCACCAACAATATCACCAACAAATATCACCAACAAATATCACCAACAATATTAACAACAGTATCAACAACAATATCAACAACAACATCACTAACAATATCACCAACAATATCAACAACAATATCACTAACAATATCACCAACAATATCGCAAACAATATCAACAACAATACCCCCAACAATATCAACAATACCAATAACAATATCAACAACAATATCATCAACAATACCAACACTATCAACAACAATATCAACAACAATATCAACAACAATATCACCAGCAATATGAGCAACAATATGAACAATATCACCAACAATATCACCAACAATATCACCAACAACACCAACAACAATATCAACAACAATATCACCAACAATATCAACAACAATATCAACAACAAAATCAACAACAATATCAACAACAATATCACCAACAATATCAACAACAAAATCACCAACAAATATCACCGACAATATCACCAACAATATCAACAACAATATCACCAATATCACCAACAATATCAACAACAATATCACCAACAATATCACCAACAATATCAATAACAATACCAATAACAATATCAACAACAAATATCACCAACAAATATCACCAACAATATCAACAACAATATCAACAACAATATCACCAACAATATCACCAACAATATCAACAACAATATCACCAACTATATCACCAATATCACCAACAATATCAACAATAATATCAACAACAATATCAACAACAATACCAATAACAATATCACCAACATATATCAACAACAATATCAACAACAATATCAAAAACAATACCAATAACAATATCAACAACAAATACCACCAACAATATTAACAACAATATCAACAACAATATCAAAAAAGATATCAAGAACAATATCACCAACAATATCAACAACAATATCAACAACAATATCACCAGCAATATCACCAATATCACCAACAATATAAACAACAATATCAACAACAATACCAATAACGATATCAACAACAAATATCACCAACAAATATCACCAACAATATCAACAACAATATGAACAACAATATCAACAACAATATCAACAACAATAGCAATAACAATATCAACAACAAATATCACCAACAAATATCACCAACAATATCAACAACAATATCAACAACAATATCAACAACAACATCAACAACAATATCACCAAAAATATCACCAACAATATCAACAACAATATCAACAACAAAATCAACAACAATATCACCAACAATATTAACAACAATATCAACAACAATATCAACAACAATATCACCAACAAATATCACCAACAATATCACCAACAATATCAACAACAATATCAACAAAAATACCAATAATAAGATCAACAACAAATATCACCAAGAAATATCACCAGCAATATCACCAACAATATCACCAACAATACCAATAACAATATCACCAACATATATCAACAACAATATCAACAACAATATCAAAAAAAGTACCAATAACAATATCAACAACAAATACCACCAACAATATTAACAACAGTATCAACAACAATATCAACAACAGCATCACTAACAATATCACCAACAATATCAACAACAATATCACTAACAATATCACCAACAATATCGCAAACAATATCAACAACAATACCCCCAACAATATCAACAACAATACCAATAACAATATCAACAACAATATCATCAACAATATCACCAACAATATCAACACTATCCACAACAATATCACTAACAATATCAACAACAATATCACCAACAATAGTATCAACAATATGAACAATATCACCAACAATATCACCAACAATATCACCAACAATAACAACAACAATATCAACAACAATATCGCCAACAATATCACCAACAATATCAACAACAATATCAACAACAATATCAGCAACAATATCACCAATATCACCAACAATATCACCAACAACATCACCAACAATATCACCAACAATATCAACAACAATATCAACAACAAAATCAACAACAATATCAACAACAATATCACCAACAATATCAACAACAATATCACCAACAAATATCACCAACAATATCACCAACAATATCAACATCAATATCAACAACAATATCACCAACAATATCACCAACAATATCAACAACAATATCAACAACAATATCACCAACACTATCACCAACAATATCAACAACATCACCAACAATATCACCAACAACATCAACAACAATATCACCAACGAGTTCACCAATAATATGAACAACATCACCAACAATATCACCAACAATATCACCAACAATATCAACAACAATATCAACAACAATATCAGCAACAATATCACCAATATCACCAACAATATCACCAACAACATCACCAACAATATCACCAACAATATCAACAACAATATCACCAACAATATCAACAACAATATCAACAACAATATCACCAACACTATCACCAACAATATCAACAACAATACCAACAACAATATCACCAACAATATCAATAACAATACCAATAACAATATCAACAACAAATATCACCAACAAATATCACCAGCAATATCAACAACAATATCAACAATAATATCACCAACAATATCACCAACAATATCAACAACAATATCACCAACAATATCACCAATATCACCAACAATATCAACAATAATATCAACAACAATATCAACAACAATACCAATAACAATATCACCAACAAATATCAACAACAATATCAACAACAATATCAAAAACAATATCAACAACAATACCAATAACAATATCAACAACAAATATCACCAACAAATATCACCAACAATATCAACAACAATATCAACAACAACATTACCAAAAATATCACCAACAATATCAACAACAATATCAACAACGAAATCAACAGCAATATCAACAACAATATCAACAATAATACCAACAACAATATCAGCAACAAATATCACCAACAATATCACCAACAATATCAACAACAAAATCAACAACTATATCACCAATATCACCAACAATATCAACAAGAATATCACCAACAATATCACCAACAATATCAACAACAATACCAATAATAATATCAACAACAAATATCACCAACAAATATCACCAGCAATATCACCAACAATATCAACAACAATATCACCAACAATATCACCAACAATATCCACAACAATATCAACAACAATATCAAAAACGATATCAAGAACAATATCACCAACAATATCAACAACAATATCAACAACAATATCACCAACAATATCACCAATATCACCAACAATATAAACAACAATATCAACAACAATACCAATAACGATATCAACAACAAATATCACCAACAAATATCACCAACAATATCAACAACAATATGAACAACAATATCAACAACATTATCAGCAACAATAGCAATAACAATATCAACAACAATATCACCAACGAGTTCACCAATAATATGAACAACATCACCAACAATATCACCAACGATATCACCAACAATATCACCAATAATATTACCAACAACATCACCAACAATATAATCAATAATATCACCAACAATATCACCAACAAATATCACCAACAAATATCACCAACAATATTAACAACAGTATCAACAACAATATCAACAACAACATCACTAACAATATCACCAACAATATCAACAACAATATCACTAACAATATCACCAACAATATCGCAAACAATATCAACAACAATACCCCCAACAATATCAACAATACCAATAACAATATCAACAACAATATCATCAACAATACCAACACTATCAACAACAATATCAACAACAATATCAACAACAATATCACCAGCAATATTAGCAACAATATGAACAATATCACCAACAATATCACCAACAATATCACCAACAACACCAACAACAATATCAACAACAATATCACCAACAATATCAACAACAATATCAACAACAAAATCAACAACAATATCAACAACAATATCACCGACAATATCAACAACAAAATCACCAACAAATATCACCGACAATATCACCAACAATATCAACAACAATATCACCAATATCACCAACAATATCAACAACAATATCACCAACAATATCACCAACAATATCAATAACAATACCAATAACAATATCAACAAAAAATATCACCAACAAATATCACCAACAATATCAACAACAATATCAACAACAATATCACCAACAATATCATCAACAATATCAACAACAATATCACCAACTATATCACCAATATCACCAACAATATCAACAATAATATCAACAACAATATCAACAACAATACCAATAACAATATCACCAACATATATCAACAACAATATCAACAACAATATCAAAAACAATACCAATAACAATATCAACAACAAATACCACCAACAATATTAACAACAGTATCAACAACAATATCAACAACAGCATCACTAACAATATCACCAACAATATCAACAACAATATCACTAACAATATCACCAACAATATCGCAAACAATATCAACAACAATACCCCCAACAATATCAACAACAATACCAATAACAATATCAACAACAATATCATCAACAATATCACCAACAATATCAACACTATCCACAACAATATCACCAACAATATCAACAACAATATCACCAACAATATTATCAACAATATGAACAATATCACCAACAATATCACCAACAATATCACCAACAATAACAACAACAATATCAACAACAATATCACCAACAATATCACCAACAATATCAACAACAATATCAACAACAATATCAGCAACAATATCACCAATATCACCAACAATATCACCAACAACATCACCAACAATATCACCAACAATATCAACAACAATATCAACAACAAAATCAACAACAATATCAACAACAATATCACCAACAATATCAACAACAATATCACCAACAAATATCACCAACAATATCACCAACAATATCAACAACAATATCAACAACAATATCACCAACAATATCACCAACAATATCAACAACAATATCAACAACAATATCACCAACACTATCACCAACAATATCAACAACATCACCAACAATATCACCAACAACATCAACAACAATATCACCAACGAGTTCACCAATAATATGAACAACATCACCAACAATATCACCAACAATATCACCAACAATATCAACAACAATATCAACAACAATATCAGCAACAATATCACCAATATCACCAACAATATCACCAACAACATCACCAACAATATCACCAACAATATCAACAACAATATCACCAACAATATCAACAACAATATCAACAACAATATCACCAACACTATCACCAACAATATCAACAACAATACCAACAACAATATCACCAACAATATCAATAACAATACCAATAACAATATCAACAACAAATATCACCAACAAATATCACCAGCAATATCAACAACAATATCAACAATAATATCACCAACAATATCACCAACAATATCAACAACAATATCACCAACAATATCACCAATATCACCAACAATATCAACAATAATATCAACAACAATATCAACAACAATACCAATAACAATATCACCAACAAATATCAACAACAATATCAACAACAATATCAAAAACAATATCAACAACAATACCAATAACAATATCAACAACAAATATCACCAACAAATATCACCAACAATATCAACAACAATATCAACAACAACATTACCAAAAATATCACCAACAATATCAACAACAATATCAACAACGAAATCAACAGCAATATCAACAACAATATCAACAATAATACCAACAACAATATCAGCAACAAATATCACCAACAATATCACCAACAATATCAACAACAAAATCAACAACTATATCACCAATATCACCAACAATATCAACAAGAATATCACCAACAATATCACCAACAATATCAACAACAATACCAATAATAATATCAACAACAAATATCACCAACAAATATCACCAGCAATATCACCAACAATATCAACAACAATATCACCAACAATATCACCAACAATATCCACAACAATATCAACAACAATATCAAAAACGATATCAAGAACAATATCACCAACAATATCAACAACAATATCAACAACAATATCACCAACAATATCACCAATATCACCAACAATATAAACAACAATATCAACAACAATACCAATAACGATATCAACAACAAATATCACCAACAAATATCACCAACAATATCAACAACAATATGAACAACAATATCAACAACAATATCAGCAACAATAGCAATAACAATATCAACAACAATATCACCAACGAGTTCACCAATAATATGAACAACATCACCAACAATATCACCAACGATATCACCAACAATATCACCAATAATATTACCAACAACATCACCAACAATATAATCAATAATATCACCAACAATATCACCAACAAATATCACCAACAAATATCACCAACAATATTAACAACAGTATCAACAACAATATCAACAACAACATCACTAACAATATCACCAACAATATCAACAACAATATCACTAACAATATCACCAACAATATCGCAAACAATATCAACAACAATACCCCCAACAATATCAACAATACCAATAACAATATCAACAACAATATCATCAACAATACCAACACTATCAACAACAATATCAACAACAATATCAACAACAATATCACCAGCAATATTAGCAACAATATGAACAATATCACCAACAATATCACCAACAATATCACCAACAACACCAACAACAATATCAACAACAATATCACCAACAATATCAACAACAATATCAACAACAAAATCAACAACAATATCAACAACAATATCACCAACAATATCAACAACAAAATCACCAACAAATATCACCAACAATATCACCAACAATATCAACAACAATATCACCAATATCACCAACAATATCAACAACAATATCACCAACAATATCACCAACAATATCAATAACAATACCAATAACAATATCAACAAAAAATATCACCAACAAATATCACCAACAATATCAACAACAATATCAACAACAATATCACCAACAATATCACCAACAATATCAACAACAATATCACCAACTATATCACCAATATCACCAACATTATCAACAATAATATCAACAACAATATCAACAACAATACCAATAACAATATCACCAACATATATCAACAACAATATCAACAACAATATCAAAAACAATACCAATAACAATATCAACAACAAATACCACCAA
Organism: Chiloscyllium plagiosum; assembly: GCF_037043375.1. Taxonomy (NCBI): domain Eukaryota; kingdom Metazoa; phylum Chordata; class Chondrichthyes; order Orectolobiformes; family Hemiscylliidae; genus Chiloscyllium; species Chiloscyllium plagiosum. The sequence continues at coordinate 13,651,287 of NW_028270164.1, forward strand.
CAATATTAACAACAGTATCAACAACAATATCAACAACAGCATCACTAACAATATCACCAACAATATCAACAACAATATCACTAACAATATCACCAACAATATCGCAAACAATATCAACAACAATACCCCCAACAATATCAACAACAATACCAATAACAATATCAACAACAATATCATCAACAATATCACCAACAATATCAACACTATCCACAACAATATCACCAACAATATCAACAACAATATCACCAACAATATTATCAACAATATGAACAATATCACCAACAATATCACCAACAATATCACCAACAATAACAACAACAATATCAACAACAATATCACCAACAATATCAACAACAATATCAACAACAATATCAGCAACAATATCACCAATATCACCAACAATATCACCAACAACATCACCAACAATATCACCAACAATATCAACAACAATATCAACAACAAAATCAACAACAATATCAACAACAATATCACCAACAATATCAACAACAATATCACCAACAAATATCACCAACAATATCACCAACAATATCAACAACAATATCAACAACAATATCACCAACAATATCACCAACAATATCAACAACAATATCAACAACAATATCACCAACACTATCACCAACAATATCAACAACATCACCAACAATATCACCAACAACATCAACAACAATATCACCAACGGGTTCACCAATAATATGAACAACATCACCAACAATATCACCAACAATATCACCAACAATATCAACAACAATATCAACAACAATATCAGCAACAATATCACCAATATCACCAACAATATCACCAACAACATCACCAACAATATCACCAACAATATCAACAACAATATCACCAACAATATCAACAACAATATCAACAACAATATCACCAACACTATCACCAACAATATCAACAACAATACCAACAACAATATCACCAACAATATCAATAACAATATCACCAACAATATTATCAACAATATGAACAATATCACCAACAATATCACCAACAATATCACCAACAATAACAACAACAATATCAACAACAATATCACCAACAATATCACCAACAATATCAACAACAATATCAACAACAATATCAGCAACAATATCACCAATATCACCAACAATATCACCAACAACATCACCAACAATATCACCAACAATATCAACAACAATATCAACAACAAAATCAACAACAATATCAACAACAATATCACCAACAATATCAACAACAATATCACCAACAAATATCACCAACAATATCACCAACAATATCAACAACAATATCAACAACAATATCACCAACAATATCACCAACAATATCAACAACAATATCAACAACAATATCACCAACACTATCACCAACAATATCAACAACATCACCAACAATATCACCAACAACATCAACAACAATATCACCAACGAGTTCACCAATAATATGAACAACATCACCAACAATATCACCAACAATATCACCAACAATATCAACAACAATATCAACAACAATATCAGCAACAATATCACCAATATCACCAACAATATCACCAACAACATCACCAACAATATCACCAACAATATCAACAACAATATCACCAACAATATCAACAACAATATCAACAACAATATCACCAACACTATCACCAACAATATCAACAACAATACCAACAACAATATCACCAACAATATCAATAACAATACCAATAACAATATCAACAACAAATATCACCAACAAATATCACCAGCAATATCAACAACAATATCAACAATAATATCACCAACAATATCACCAACAATATCAACAACAATATCACCAACAATATCACCAATATCACCAACAATATCAACAATAATATCAACAACAATATCAACAACAATACCAATAACAATATCACCAACAAATATCAACAACAATATCAACAACAATATCAAAAACAATATCAACAACAATACCAATAACAATATCAACAACAAATATCACCAACAAATATCACCAACAATATCAACAACAATATCAACAACAACATTACCAAAAATATCACCAACAATATCAACAACAATATCAACAACGAAATCAACAGCAATATCAACAACAATATCAACAATAATACCAACAACAATATCAGCAACAAATATCACCAACAATATCACCAACAATATCAACAACAAAATCAACAACTATATCACCAATATCACCAACAATATCAACAAGAATATCACCAACAATATCACCAACAATATCAACAACAATACCAATAATAATATCAACAACAAATATCACCAACAAATATCACCAGCAATATCACCAACAATATCAACAACAATATCACCAACAATATCACCAACAATATCCACAACAATATCAACAACAATATCAAAAACGATATCAAGAACAATATCACCAACAATATCAACAACAATATCAACAACAATATCACCAACAATATCACCAATATCACCAACAATATAAACAACAATATCAACAACAATACCAATAACGATATCAACAACAAATATCACCAACAAATATCACCAACAATATCAACAACAATATGAACAACAATATCAACAACAATATCAGCAACAATAGCAATAACAATATCAACAACAATATCACCAACGAGTTCACCAATAATATGAACAACATCACCAACAATATCACCAACGATATCACCAACAATATCACCAATAATATTACCAACAACATCACCAACAATATAATCAATAATATCACCAACAATATCACCAACAAATATCACCAACAAATATCACCAACAATATTAACAACAGTATCAACAACAATATCAACAACAACATCACTAACAATATCACCAACAATATCAACAACAATATCACTAACAATATCACCAACAATATCGCAAACAATATCAACAACAATACCCCCAACAATATCAACAATACCAATAACAATATCAACAACAATATCATCAACAATACCAACACTATCAACAACAATATCAACAACAATATCAACAACAATATCACCAGCAATATTAGCAACAATATGAACAATATCACCAACAATATCACCAACAATATCACCAACAACACCAACAACAATATCAACAACAATATCACCAACAATATCAACAACAATATCAACAACAAAATCAACAACAATATCAACAACAATATCACCAACAATATCAACAACAAAATCACCAACAAATATCACTGACAATATCACCAACAATATCAACAACAATATCACCAATATCACCAACAATATCAACAACAATATCACCAACAATATCACCAACAATATCAATAACAATACCAATAACAATATCAACAAAAAATATCACCAACAAATATCACCAACAATATCAACAACAATATCAACAACAATATCACCAACAATATCACCAACAATATCAACAACAATATCACCAACTATATCACCAATATCACCAACAATATCAACAATAATATCAACAACAATATCAACAACAATACCAATAACAATATCACCAACATATATCAACAACAATATCAACAACAATATCAAAAACAATACCAATAACAATATCAACAACAAATACCACCAACAATATTAACAACAGTATCAACAACAATATCAACAACAGCATCACTAACAATATCACCAACAATATCAACAACAATATCACTAACAATATCACCAACAATATCGCAAACAATATCAACAACAATACCCCCAACAATATCAACAACAATACCAATAACAATATCAACAACAATATCATCAACAATATCACCAACAATATCAACACTATCCACAACAATATCACCAACAATATCAACAACAATATCACCAACAATATTATCAACAATATGAACAATATCACCAACAATATCACCAACAATATCACCAACAATAACAACAACAATATCAACAACAATATCACCAACAATATCAACAACAATATCAACAACAATATCAGCAACAATATCACCAATATCACCAACAATATCACCAACAACATCACCAACAATATCACCAACAATATCAACAACAATATCAACAACAAAATCAACAACAATATCAACAACAATATCACCAACAATATCAACAACAATATCACCAACAAATATCACCAACAATATCACCAACAATATCAACAACAATATCAACAACAATATCACCAACAATATCACCAACAATATCAACAACAATATCAACAACAATATCACCAACACTATCACCAACAATATCAACAACATCACCAACAATATCACCAACAACATCAACAACAATATCACCAACGGGTTCACCAATAATATGAACAACATCACCAACAATATCACCAACAATATCACCAACAATATCAACAACAATATCAACAACAATATCAGCAACAATATCACCAATATCACCAACAATATCACCAACAACATCACCAACAATATCACCAACAATATCAACAACAATATCACCAACAATATCAACAACAATATCAACAACAATATCACCAACACTATCACCAACAATATCAACAACAATACCAACAACAATATCACCAACAATATCAATAACAATACCAATAACAATGTCAACAACAAATATCACCAACAAATATCACCAACAATATCAACAACAATATCAACAACAATATCACCAACAATATCACCAACAATATCAACAACAATATCACCAACAATATCACCAATATCACCAACAATATCAACAATAATATCAACAACAATATCAACAACAATACCAATAACAATATCACCAACAAATATCAACAACAATATCAACAACAATATCAAAAACAATATCAACAATAATACCAATAACAATATCAACAACAAATATCACCAACAAATATCACCAACAATATCAACAACAATATCAACAACAACATTACCAAAAATATCACCAACAATATCAACAACAATATCAACAACGAAATCAACAGCAATATCAACAACAATATCAACAAAAATACCAACAACAATATCAGCAACAAATATCACCAACAATATCACCAACAATATCAACAACAATATCAACAACAATATCACCAATATCACCAACAATATCAACAAGAATATCACCAACAATATCACCAACAATATCAACAACAATACCAATAATAATATCAACAACAAATATCACCAACAAATATCACCAGCAATATCACCAACAATATCAACAACAATATCACCAACAATATCACCAACAATATCCACAACAATATCAACAACAATATCAAAAAAGATATCAAGAACAATATCACCAACAATATCAACAACAATATCAACAACAATATCACCAACAATATCACCAATATCACCAACAATATAAACAACAATATCAACAACAATACCAATAACGATATCAACAACAAATGTCACCAACAAATATCACCAACAATATCAACAACAATATGAACAACAATATCAACAACAATATCAACAACAATAGCAATAACAATATCAACAACAAATATCACCAACAAATATCACCAACAATATCAACAACAATATCAACAACAATATCAACAACAACATCAACAACAATATCACCAAAAATATCACCAACAATATCAACAACAATATCAACAACAAAATCAACAACAATATCACCAACAATATTAACAACAATACCAACAACAATATCAACAACAATATCACCAACAAATATCACCAACAATATCACCAACAATATCAACAACAATATCAACAACAATATCACCAACAATATCACCAACAATATCAACAACAATACCAATAATAATATCAACAACAAATATCACCAAGAAATATCACCAGCAATATCACCAACCGTATCACCAACAATATCAACAACAATATCACCAACTATATCACCACTATCACCAACAATATCAACAATAATATCAACAACAATATCAACAACAATACCAATAACAATATCACCAACATCTATCAACAACAATATCAACAACAATATCAAAAACAATACCAATAACAATATCAACAACAAATACCACCAACAATATTAACAACAGTATCAACAACAATATCAACAACAGCATCACTAACAATATCACCAACAATATCAACAACAATATCACTAACAATATCACCAACAATATCGCAAACAATATCAACAACAATACCCACAACAATATCAACAACAATACCAATAACAATATCAACAACAATATCATCAACAATATCACCAACAATATCAACACTATCCACAACAATATCACCAACAATATCAACAACAATATCACCAACAATATTATCAACAATATGAACAATATCACCAACAATATCACCAACAATATCACCAACAATAACAACAACAATATCAACAACAATATCACCAACAATATCACCAACAATATCAACAACAATATCAACAACAATATCAGCAACAATATCACCAATATCACCAACAATATCACCAACAACATCACCAACAATATCACCAACAATATCAACAACAATATCAACAACAAAATCAACAACAATATCAACAACAATATCACCAACAATATCAACAACAATATCACCAACAAATATCACCAACAATATCACCAACAATATCAACAACAATATCAACAACAATATCACCAACAATATCACCAACAATATCAACAACAATATCAACAACAATATCACCAACACTATCACCAACAATATCAACAACATCACCAACAATATCACCAACAACATCAACAACAATATCACCAACGAGTTCACCAATAGTATGAACAACATCACCAACAATATCACCAACAATATCAACAACAATATCAACAACAATATCAGCAACAATATCACCAATATCACCAACAATATCACCAACAACATCACCAACAATATCACCAACAATATCAACAACAATATCACAAACAATATCAACAACAATATCAACAACAATATCACCAACACTATCACCAACAATATCAACAACAATACCAACAACAATATCACCAACAATATCACCAACAATATCAACAACAATACCAATAATAATATCAACAACAAATATCACCAAGAAATATCACCAGCAATATCACCAACAACATCACCAACAATATCACCAACAATATCAACAACAATATCAACAACAAAATCAACAACAATATCAACAACAATATCACCAACAACATCACCAACAATATCACCAACAATATCAACAACAATATCACCAACAATATCAACAACAATATCAACAACAATATCACCAACACTATCACCAACAATATCAACAACAATACCAACAACAATATCACCAACAATATCAATAACAATACCAATAACAATGTCAACAACAAATATCACCAACAAATATCACCAACAATATCAACAACAATATCAACAACAATATCACCAACAATATCACCAACAATATCAACAACAATATCACCAACAATATCACCAATATCACCAACAATATCAACAATAATATCAACAACAATATCAACAACAATACCAATAACAATATCACCAACAAATATCAACAACAATATCAACAACAATATCAAAAACAATATCAACAATAATACCAATAACAATATCAACAACAAATATCACCAACAAATATCACCAACAATATCAACAACAATATCAACAACAACATTACCAAAAATATCACCAACAATATCAACAACAATATCAACAACGAAATCAACAGCAATATCAACAACAATATCAACAATAATACCAACAACAATATCAGCAACAAATATCACCAACAATATCACCAACAATATCAACAACAATATCAACAACAATATCACCAATATCACCAACAATATCAACAAGAATATCACCAACAATATCACCAACAATATCAACAACAATACCAATAATAATATCAACAACAAATATCACCAACAAATATCACCAGCAATATCACCAACAATATCAACAACAATATCACCAACAATATCACCAACAATATCCACAACAATATCAACAACAATATCAAAAAAGATATCAAGAACAATATCACCAACAATATCAACAACAATATCAACAACAATATCACCAACAATATCACCAATATCACCAACAAAATAAACAACAATATCAACAACAATACCAATAACGATATCAACAACAAATGTCACCAACAAATATCACCAACAATATCAACAACAATATGAACAACAATATCAACAACAATATCAACAACAATAGCAATAACAATATCAACAACAAATATCACCAACAAATATCACCAACAATATCAACAACAATATCAACAACAATATCAACAACAACATCAACAACAATATCACCAAAAATATCACCAACAATATCAACAACAATATCAACAACAAAATCAACAACAATATCACCAACAATATTAACAACAATATCAACAACAATATCAACAACAATATCACCAACAAATATCACCAACAATATCACCAACAATATCAACAACAATATCAACAACAATATCACCAACAATATCACCAACAATATCAACAACAATACCAATAATAATATCAACAACAAATATCACCAAGAAATATCACCAGCAATATCACCAACCGTATCACCAACAATATCAACAACAATATCACCAACTATATCACCACTATCACCAACAATATCAACAATAATATCAACAACAATATCAACAACAATACCAATAACAATATCACCAACATCTATCAACAACAATATCAACAACAATATCAAAAACAATACCAATAACAATATCAACAACAAATACCACCAACAATATTAACAACAGTATCAACAACAATATCAACAACAGCATCACTAACAATATCACCAACAATATCAACAACAATATCACTAACAATATCACCAACAATATCGCAAACAATATCAACAACAATACCCACAACAATATCAACAACAATACCAATAACAATATCAACAACAATATCATCAACAATATCACCAACAATATCAACACTATCCACAACAATATCACCAACAATATCAACAACAATATCACCAACAATATTATCAACAATATGAACAATATCACCAACAATATCACCAACAATATCACCAACAATAACAACAACAATATCAACAACAATATCACCAACAATATCACCAACAATATCAACAACAATATCAACAACAATATCAGCAACAATATCACCAATATCACCAACAATATCACCAACAACATCACCAACAATATCAACAACAATATCAACAACAAAATCAACAACAATATCAACAACAATATCACCAACAATATCAACAACAATATCACCAACAAATATCACCAACAATATCACCAACAATATCAACAACAATATCAACAACAATATCACCAACAATATCACCAACAATATCAACAACAATATCAACAACAATATCACCAACACTATCACCAACAATATCAACAACATCACCAACAATATCACCAACAACATCAACAACAATATCACCAACGAGTTCACCAATAGTATGAACAACATCACCAACAATATCACCAACAATATCAACAACAATATCAACAACAATATCAGCAACAATATCACCAATATCACCAACAATATCACCAACAACATCACCAACAATATCACCAACAATATCAACAACAATATCACAAACAATATCAACAACAATATCAACAACAATATCACCAACACTATCACCAACAATATCAACAACAATACCAACAACAATATCACCAACAATATCAATAACAATACCAATAACAATATCAACAACAAATATCACCAACAAATATCACCAACAATATCAACAACAATATCAACAACAATATCACCAACAATATCACCAACAATATCAACAACAATATCACCAACAATATCACCAATATCACCAACAATATCAACAATAATATCAACAACAATATCAACAACAATATCAACAACAATATCAAAAACAATATCAACAACAATACCAATAACAATATCAACAACAAATATCAACAACAATATCAACAACAATATCAAAAACAATATCAACAACAATACCAATAACAATATCAACAACAAATATCACCAACAAATATCACCAACAATATCAACAACAATATCAACAACAACATTACCAAAAATATCACCAACAATATCAACAACAATATCAACAACGAAATCAACAGCAATATCAACAACAATATCAACAATAATACCAACAACAATATCAGCAACAAATATCACCAACAATATCACCAACAATATCAACAACAATATCAACAACAATATCACCAATATCACCAACAATATCAACAAGAATATCACCAACAATATCACCAACAATATCAACAACAATACCAATAATTATACCAACAACAAATATCACCAACAAATATCACCAACAATATCACCAACAATATCCACAACAATATCAACAACAATATCAAAAACGATATCAAGAACAATATCACCAACAATATCAACAACAATATGAACAACAATATCACCAACAATATCACCAATATCACCAACAATATAAACAACAATATCAACAACAATACCAATAACGATATCAACAACAAATATCACCAACAAATATCACCAACAATATCAACAACAATATGAACAACAATATCAACAACAATATCAACAACAATAGCAATAACAATATCAACAACAATATCACCAACGAGTTCACCAATAATATGAACAACATCACCAACAATATCACCAACGATATCACCAACAATATCACCAATAATATTACCAACAACATCACCAACAATATAATCAATAATATCACCAACAATATCACCAACAAATATCACCAACAAATATCACTAACAATATTAACAACAGTATCAACAACAATATCAACAACAACATCACTAACAATATCACCAACAATATCAACAACAATATCACTAACAATATCACCAACAATATCGCAAACAATATCAACAACAATACCCCCAACAATATCAACAATACCAATAACAATATCAACAACAATATCATCAACAATACCAACACTATCAACAACAATATCAACAACAATATCAACAACAATATCACCAGCAATATTAGCAACAATATGAACAATATCACCAACAATATCACCAACAATATCACCAACAACACCAACAACAATATCAACAACAATATCACCAACAATATCAACAACAATATCAACAACAAAATCAACAACAATATCAACAACAATATCACCAACAATATCAACAACAAAATCACCAACAAATATCACGGACAATATCACCAACAATATCAACAACAATATCACCAATATCACCAACAATATCAACAACAATATCACCAACAATATCACCAACAATATCAATAACAATACCAATAACAATATCAACAACAAATATCACCAACAAATATCACCCACAATATCAACAACAATATCAACAACAATATCACCAACAATATCAACAACAATAACACCAACTATATCACCAATATCACCAACAATATCAACAATAATATCAACAACAATATCAACAACAATACCAATAACAATATCACCAACAAATATCACCAACAATATCACCAATATCACCAACAATATAAACAACAATATCAACAACAATACCAATAACGATATCAACAACAAATATCACCAACAAATATCACCAACAATATCAACAACAATATGAACAACAATATCAACAACAATAGCAATAACAATATCAACAACAAATATCACCAACAAATATCACCAACAATATCAACAACAATATCAACAACAATATCAACAACAACATCAACAACAATATCACCAAAAATATCACCAACAATATCAACAACAATATCAACAACAAAATCAACAACAATATCACCAACAATATTAACAACAATATCAACAACAATATCAACAACAATATCACCAACAAATATCACCAACAATATCACCAACAATATCAACAACAATATCAACAACAATATCACCAACAATATCACCAACAATATCAACAACAATACCAATAATAATATCAACAACAAATATCACCAAGAAATATCACCAGCAATATCACCAACAATATCACCAACAATATCAACAACAATATCACCAACTATATCACCAATATCACCAACAATATCAACAATAATATCAACAACAATATAAACAACAATACCAATAACAATATCACCAACATATATCAACAACAATATCAACAACAATATCAAAAACAATACCAATAACAATATCAACAACAAATACCACCAACAATATTAACAACAGTATCAACAACAATATCAACAACAGCATCACTAACAATATCACCAACAATATCAACAACAATATCACTAACAATATCACCAACAATATCGCAAACAATATCAACAACAATACCCCCAACAATATCAACAACAATACCAATAACAATATCAACAACAATATCATCAACAATATCACCAACAATATCAACACTATCCACAACAATATCACCAACAATATCAACAACAATATCACCAACAATATTATCAACAATATGAACAATATCACCAACAATATCACCAACAATATCACCAACAATAACAACAACAATATCAACAACAATATCACCAACAATATCACCAACAATATCAACAACAATATCAACAACAATATCAGCAACAATATCACCAATATCACCAACAATATCACCAACAACATCACCAACAATATCACCAACAATATCAACAACAATATCAACAACAAAATCAACAACAATATCAACAACAATATCACCAACAATATCAACAACAATATCACCAACAAATATCACCAACAATATCACCAACAATATCAACAACAATATCAACAACAATATCACCAACAATATCACCAACAATATCAACAACAATATCAACAACAATATCACCAACACTATCACCAACAATATCAACAACATCACCAACAATATCACCAACAACATCAACAAGAATATCACCAACGAGTTCACCAATAGTATGAACAACATCACCAACAATATCACCAACAATATCACCAACAATATCAACAACAATATCAACAACAATATCAGCAACAATATCACCAATATCACCAACAATATCACCAACAACATCACCAACAATATCACCAACAATATCAACAACAATATCACAAACAATATCAACAACAATATCAACAACAATATCACCAACACTATCACCAACAATATCAACAACAATACCAACAACAATATCACCAACAATATCAATAACAATACCAATAACAATATCAACAACAAATATCACCAACAAATATCACCAACAATATCAACAACAATATCAACAACAATATCACCAACAATATCACCAACAATATCAACAACAATATCACCAACAATATCAACAATATCACCAACAATATCAACAATAATATCAACAACAATATCAACAACAATATCAACAACAATATCAAAAACAATATCAACAACAATACCAATAACAATATCAACAACAAATATCAACTACAATATCAACAACAATATCAAAAACAATATCAACAACAATACCAATAACAATATCAACAACAAATATCACCAACAAATATCACCAACAATATCAACAACAATATCAACAACAACATTACCAAAAATATCACCAACAATATCAACAACAATATCAACAACGAAATCAACAGCAATATCAACAACAATATCAACAATAATACCAACAACAATATCAGCAACAAATATCACCAACAATATCACCAACAATATCAACAACAATATCAACAACAATATCACCAATATCACCAACAAATTCAACAAGAATATCACCAACAATATCACCAACAATATCAACAACAATACTAATAATTATACCAACAACAAATATCACCAACAAATATCACCAACAATATCACCAACAATATCCACAACAATATCAACAACAATATCAAAAACGATATCAAGAACAATATCACCAACAATATCAACAACAATATCAACAACAATATCACCAACAATATCACCAATATCACCAACAATATAAACAACAATATCAACAACAATACCAATAACGATATCAAAAACAAATATCACCAACAAATATCACCAACAATATCAACAACAATATGAACAACAATATCAACAACAATATCAACAACAATAGCAATAACAATATCAACAACAATATCAACAACGAGTTCACCAATAATATGAACAACATCACCAACAATATCACCAACGATATCACCAACAATATCACCAATAATATTGCCAACAACATCACCAACAATATAATCAATAATATCACCAACAATATCACCAACAAATATCACCAACAAATATCACTAACAATATTAACAACAGTATCAACAACAATATCAACAACAACATCACTAACTATATCACCAACAATATCAACAACAATATCACTAACAATATCACCAACAATATCGCAAACAATATCAACAACAATACCCCCAACAATATCAACAATACCAATAACAATATCAACAATATCATCAACAATACCAACACTATCAACAACAATATCAACAACAATATCAACAACAATATCACCAGCAATATTAGCAACAATATGAACAATATCACCAACAATATCACCAACAATATCACCAACAACACCAACAACAATATCAACAACAATATCACCAACAATATCAACAACAATATCAACAACAAAATCAACAACAATATCAACAACAATATCACCAACAATATCAACAACAAAATCACCAACAAATATCACCGACAATATCACCAACAATATCAACAACAATATCACCAATATCACCAACAATATCAACAACAATATCACCAACAATATCACCAACAATATCAATAACAATACCAATAACAATATCAACAACAAATATCACCAACAAATATCACCCACAATATCAACAACAATATCAACAACAATATCACCAACAATATCAACAACAATATCACCAACTATATCACCAATATCACCAACAATATCAACAATAATATCAACAACAATATCAACAACAATACCAATAACAATATCACCAACATATATCAACAACAATATCAAAAACAATACCAATAACAATATCAACAACAAATACCACCAACAATATTAACAACAGTATCAACAACAATATCAACAACAGCATCACTAACAATATCACCAACAATATCAACAACAATATCACTAACAATATCACCAACAATATCGCAAACAATATCAACAACAATACCCCCAACAATATCAACAACAATACCAATAACAATATCAACAACAATATCATCAACAATATCACCAACAATATCAACACTATCCACAACAATATCACCAACAATATCAACAACAATATCACCAACAATATTATCAACAATATGAACAATATCACCAACAATATCACCAACAATAACAACAACAATATCAACAACAATATCACCAACAATATCACCAACAATATCACCAACAATATCAACAACAATATCAACAATAATACCAATAACAATATCAACAATATCACCTACAACATCACCAACAATATCACCAACAATATCAACAACAATATCAACAACAAAATCAACAACAATATCAACAACAATATCACCAACAATATCAACAACAATATCACCAACAAATATCACCAACAATATCACCAACAATATCAACAACAATATCAACAACAATATCACCAACAATATCACCAACAATATCAACAACAATATCAACAACAATATCACCAACACTATCACCAACAATATCAACAACATCACCAACAATATCACCAACAACATCAACAACAATATCACCAACGGGTTCACCAATAATATGAACAACATCACCAACAATATCACCAACAATATCACCAACAATATCAACAACAATATCAACAACAATATCAGCAACAATATCACCAATATCACCAACAATATCACCAACAACATCACCAACAATATCACCAACAATATCAACAACAATATCACCAACAGTATCAACAACAATATCAACAACAATATCACCAACACTATCACCAACAATATCAACAACAATACCAACAACAATATCACCAACAATATCAATAACAATACCAATAACAATATCAACAACAAATATCACCAACAAATATCACCAACAATATCAACAACAATATCAACAACAATATCACCAACAATATCACCAACAATATCAACAACAATATCACCAACAATATCACCAATATCACCAACAATATCAACAATAATATCAACAACAATATCAACAACAATACCAATAACAATATCACCAACAAATATCAACAACAATATCAACAACAATATCAAAAACAATATCAACAACAATACCAATAACAATATCAACAACAAATATCACCAACAAATATCACCAACAATATCAACAACAATATCAACAACAACATTACCAAAAATATCACCAACAATATCAACAACAATATCAACAACGAAATCAACAGCAATATCAACAACAATATCAACAATAATACCAACAACAATATCAGCAACAAATATCACCAACAATATCACCAACAATATCAACAACAATATCAACAACAATATCACCAATATCACCAACAATATCAACAAGAATATCACCAACAATATCACCAACAATATCAACAACAATACCAATAATAATATCAACAACAAATATCACCAACAAATATCACCAGCAATATCACCAACAATATCAACAACAATATCACCAACAATATCACCAACAATATCCACAACAATATCAACAACAATATCAAAAACGATATCAAGAACAATATCACCAACAATATCAACAACAATATCAACAACAATATCACCAACAATATCACCAATATCACCAACAATATAAGCAACAATATCAACAACAATACCAATAACGATATCAACAACAAATATCACCAACAAATATCACCAACAATATCAACAACAATATGAACAACAATATCAACAACAATATCAACAACAATAGCAATAACAATATCAACAACAAATATCACCAACAAATATCACCAACAATATCAACAACAATATCAACAACAATATCAACAACAACATCAACAACAATATCACCAAAAATATCACCAACAATATCAACAACAATATCAACAACAAAATCAACAACAATATCACCAACAATATTAACAACAATATCAACAACAATATCAACAACAATATCACCAACAAATATCACCAACAATATCACCAACAATATTATCAACAATATGAACAATATCACCAACAATATCACCAACAATAACAACAACAATATCAACAACAATATCACCAACAATATCACCAACAATATCACCAACAATATCAACAACAATATCAACAACAATACCAATAACAATATCAACAATATCACCTACAACATCACCAACAATATCACCAACAATATCAACAACAATATCAACAACAAAATCAACAACAATATCAACAACAATATCACCAACAATATCAACAACAATATCACCAACAAATATCACCAACAATATCACCAACAATATCAACAACAATATCAACAACAATATCACCAACAATATCACCAACAATATCAACAACAATATCAACAACAATATCACCAACACTATCACCAACAATATCAACAACATCACCAACAATATCACCAACAACATCAACAACAATATCACCAACGGGTTCACCAATAATATGAACAACATCACCAACAATATCACCAACAATATCACCAACAATATCAACAACAATATCAACAACAATATCAGCAACAATATCACCAATATCACCAACAATATCACCAACAACATCACCAACAATATCACCAACAATATCAACAACAATATCACCAACAATATCAACAACAATATCAACAACAATATCACCAACACTATCACCAACAATATCAACAACAATACCAACAACAATATCACCAACAATATCAATAACAATACCAATAACAATATCAACAACAAATATCACCAACAAATATCACCAACAATATCAACAACAATATCAACAACAATATCACCAACAATATCACCAACAATATCAACAACAATATCACCAACAATATCACCAATATCACCAACAATATCAACAATAATATCAACAACAATATCAACAACAATACCAATAACAATATCACCAACAAATATCAACAACAATATCAACAACAATATCAAAAACAATATCAACAACAATACCAATAACAATATCAACAACAAATATCACCAACAAATATCACCAACAATATCAACAACAATATCAACAACAACATTACCAAAAATATCACCAACAATATCAACAACAATATCAACAACGAAATCAACAGCAATATCAACAACAATATCAACAATAATACCAACAACAATATCAGCAACAAATATCACCAACAATATCACCAACAATATCAGCAACAATATCAACAACAATATCACCAATATCACCAACAATATCAACAAGAATATCACCAACAATATCACCAACAATATCAACAACAATACCAATAATAATATCAACAACAAATATCACCAACAAATATCACCAGCAATATCACCAACAATATCAACAACAATATCACCAACAATATCACCAACAATATCCACAACAATATCAACAACAATATCAAAAACGATATCAAGAACAATATCACCAACAATATCAACAACAATATCAACAACAATATCACCAACAATATCACCAATATCACCAACAATATAAACAACAATATCAACAACAATACCAATAACGATATCAACAACAAATATCACCAACAAATATCACCAACAATATCAACAACAATATGAACAACAATATCAACAACAATATCAACAACAATAGCAATAACAATATCAACAACAAATATCACCAACAAATATCACCAACAATATCAACAACAATATCAACAACAATATCAACAACAACATCAACAACAATATCACCAAAAATATCACCAACAATATCAACAACAATATCAACAACAAAATCAACAACAATATCACCAACAATATTAACAACAATATCAACAACAATATCAACAACAATATCACCAACAAATATCACCAACAATATCACCAACAATATCAACAACAATATCAACAACAATATCACCAACAATATCACCAACAATATCAACAACAATACCAATAATAATATCAACAACAAATATCACCAAGAAATATCACCAGCAATATCACCAACAATATCACCAACAATATCAACAACAATATCACCAACTATATCACCAATATCACCAACAATATCAACAATAATATCAACAACAATATCAACAACAATACCAATAACAATATCACCAACATATATCAACAACAATATCAACAACAATATCAAAAACAATACCAATAACAATATCAACAACAAATACCACCAACAATATTAACAACAGTATCAACAACAATATCAACAACAGCATCACTAACAATATCACCAACAATATCAACAACAATATCACTAAAAATATCACCAACAATATCGCAAACAATATCAACAACAATACCCCCAACAATATCAACAACAATACCAATAACAATATCAACAACAATATCATCAACAATATCACCAACAATATCAACACTATCCACAACAATATCACCAACAATATCAACAACAATATCACCAACAATATTATCAACAATATGAACAATATCACCAACAATATCACCAACAATATCACCAACAATAACAACAACAATATCAACAACAATATCACCAACAATATCACCAACAATATCAACAACAATATCAACAACAATATCAGCAACAATATCACCAATATCACCAACAATATCACCAACAACATCACCAACAATATCACCAACAATATCAACAACAATATCAACAACAAAATCAACAACAATATCAACAACAATATCACCAACAATATCAACAATATCACCAACAAATATCAACAACAATATCAACAACAAAATCAACAACAATATCAACAACAAAATCAACAACAATATCAACAACAATATCACCAACAATATCAACAACAATATCAACAACAATATCACCAACAATATCACCAACAATATCAACAACAATATCAACAACAATATCACCAACACTATCACCAACAATATCAACAACATCACCAACAATATCACCAACAACATCAACAACAATATCACCAACGAGTTCACCAATAATATGAACAACATCACCAACAATATCACCAACAATATCACCAACAATATCAACAACAATATCAACAACAATATCAGCAACAATATCACCAATATCACCAACAATATCACCAACAACATCACCAACAATATCACCAACAATATCAACAACAATATCACCAACAATATCAACAACAATATCAACAACAATATCACCAACACTATCACCAACAATATCAACAACAATACCAACAACAATATCACCAACAATATCAATAACAATACCAATAACAATATCAACAACAAATATCACCAACAAATATCACCAACAATATCAACAACAATATCAACAACAATATCACCTACAATATCAACAACAATATCACCAACAATATCACCAATATCACCAACAATATCAACAATAATATCAACAACAATATCAACAACAATACCAATAACAATATCACCAACAAATATCAACAACAATATCAACAACAATATCAAAAACAATATCAACAACAATACCAATAACAATATCAACAACAAATATCACCAACAAATATCACCAACAATATCAACAACAATATCAACAACAACATTACCAAAAATATCACCAACAATATCAACAACAATATCAACAACGAAATCAACAGCAATATCAACAACAATATCAACAATAATACCAACAACAATATCAGCAACAAATATCACCAACAATATCACCAACAATATCAACAACAATATCAACAACAATATCACCAATATCACCAACAATATCAACAAGAATATCACCAACAATATCACCAACAATATCAACAACAATACCAATAATAATATCAACAACAAATATCACCAACAAATATCACCAGCAATATCACCAACAATATCAACAACAATATCACCAACAATATCACCAACAATATCCACAACAATATCAACAACAATATCAAAAACGATATCAAGAACAATATCACCAACAATATCAACAACAATATCACCAACAATATCACCAATATCACCAACAATATAAACAACAATATCAACAACAATACCAATAACGATATCAACAACAAATATCACCAACAAATATCACCAACAATATCAACAACAATATGAACAACAATATCAACAACAATATCAACAACAATAGCAATAACAATATCAACAACAAATATCACCAACAAATATCACCAACAATATCAACAACAATATCAACAACAATATCAACAAAAACATCAACAAAAATATCACCAAAAATATCACCAACAATATCAACAACAATATCAACAACAAAATCAACAACAATATCACCAACAATATTAACAACAATATCAACAACAATATCAACAACAATATCACCAACAAATATCACCAACTATATCACCAACAATATCAACAACAATATCAACAACAATATCACCAACAATATCACCAACAATATCAACAACAATACCAATAATAATATCAACAACAAATATCACCAAGAAATATCACCAGCAATATCACCAACAATATCAACTACAATATCACCAACAATATCAACAACATTATCAACAACAATATCAACAATGCTATCAAGAACAATATCACCAACAATATCAACAACAATATCAACAACAATATCACCAACAATATCACCAATATCACCAACAATATAAACAACAATATCAACAATAATATCAACAACAATACCAATAACGATATCAACAACAAATATCACCAACAAATATCACCAACAATATCAACAACAATATGAACAACAATATCAACAACATTATCACCAACAATATCACCAACAATGTCAACAACAATATCAACAACAAAATCAACAACAATATCAACAACAATATCACCAACAATATCTACAACAATATCAACAACAATATCAACAACAATATCACCAACAAATATCACCAACAATATCAACAACAATATCAATAACAATATCGCAAACAATATCAACAACAATTCCAATAACAATATCAACAACAAATATCACCAACAAATATCACCAACAATATCAACAACAATACCAAAAACAATATCAGCAACAATATCAAGTATAATATCAACAACAATATCTACAACAAGATCAACAACAAGATCAACAACAATATCAACAACAATATCACCAACAATATCAACAACAATATCACCAACAATATCACCAATATCACCAACAATATCACCAACAATATCAACAACAATATTAACAACAATATCAACAACAATATCACCAACAATATCACCAATATCAACAACAATATCAACAACAATATCAACAACAATATCAACAACAAATATCACCAACAAATATCACCAACAATATCAACAACAATATCAACAACAATATTAACAACAATATCACCAACAAATATCACAAACAATATCAACAACAATATCACCAACAATATCAACAACAATATCAACAA
The DNA here is from genome assembly GCF_037043375.1 of Chiloscyllium plagiosum. NCBI lineage: Eukaryota > Metazoa > Chordata > Chondrichthyes > Orectolobiformes > Hemiscylliidae > Chiloscyllium > Chiloscyllium plagiosum. The sequence goes on from NW_028270164.1 coordinate 13,673,716, forward strand.
CAAGTTCACCAACAATATCACCAACAATATCAACAACAATATCACCAACAATATCAACAACAATATCACCAACAATATCAACAATAATATCACCAACAACATCAACAACATCACTAACAATATCACCAACAATATCAACAACAATATCAAAAACAATATCAACAACAATACCATTAACAATATCAACAACAAATGTCACCAACAATATCACCAACAATATCAACAACAATATCAACAACAACATTACCAAAAATATCACCAACAATATCACCAACAATATCAACATCACCAACAATATCACCAACAATATCACCAACAACATCAACAACAATATCACCATCGAGTTCACCAATAATATGAACAACATCACCAACAATATCACCAACGATATCACCAACAATATCACCAATAATATTACCAACAACATCACCAACAATATCACCAACAATATAATCAATAATATCACCAACAATATCACCAACAAATATCACCAACAAATATCACCAACAATATTAACAACAGTATCAACAACAATATCAACAACAACATCACTAACAATATCACCAACAATATCAACAACAATATCACTAACAATATCACCAACAATATCGCAAACAATATCAACAACAATACCCCCAACAATATCAACAATACCAATAACAATATCAACAACAATATCATCAACAATATCAACACTATCAACAACAATATCAACAACAATATCAACAACAATATCACCAACAATATTAGCAACAATATGAACAATATCACCAACAATATCACCAACAATATCACCAACAATACCAACAACAATATCAACAACAATATCACCAACAATATCAACAAGAAATATCAACAACAATATCAACAACAAAATCAACAACAATATCAACAACAATATCACCAACAATATCAACAACAAAATCACCAACAAATATCACCGACAATATCACCAACAATATCAACAACAATATCAACAACAATATCACTAATATCACCAACAATATCAACAACAATATCACCAACAATATCACCAACAATATCAATAACAATACCAATAACAATATCAACAACAAATATCACCAACAAATATCACCAACAATATCAACAACAATATCAACAACAATATCACCAACAATATCACCAACAATATCAACAACAATATCACCAACAATATCACCAATAATATCAACAACAATATCAACAACAATACCAATAACAATATCACCAACAAATATCAACAACAATATCAACAACAATATCAAAAACAATATCAACAACAGTACCAATAACAATATCAACAACAAATACCACCAACAATATTAACAACAGTATCAACAACAATATCAACAACAACATCACTAACAATATCACCAACAATATCAACAACAATATCACTAACAATATCACCAACAATATCGGAAACAATATCAACAACAATACCCCCAACAATATCAACAACAATACCAATAACTATATCAACAACAATATCATCAACAATATCACCAACAATATCAACACTATCCACAACAATATCAACAACAATATCACCAACAATATTATCAACAATATGAACAATATCACCAACAATATCACCAACAATATCAACAACAATATCAACAACAATATCAACAACAATATCACCAATATCACCAACAATATAAACAACAATATCAACAATAATATCAACAACAATACCAATGACGATATCAACAACAAATATCACCAACAAATATCACCAACAATATCAACAATAATATGAACAACAATATCACCAACAACATCAACAACAATATCAACAACAATATCAACAACAATATCAGCAACAATATCACCAATATCACCAACAATATCACCAACAACATCACCAACAATATCACCAACAATATCAACAACAATATCAACAACAAAATCAACAACAATATCAACAACAATATCACCAACAATATCAACAACAATATCACCAACAAATATCACCAACATTATCACCAACAATATCAACAACAATATCAACAACAATATCACCAACAATATCACCAACAATATCAACAACAATATCAACAACAATATCACCAACACTATCACCAACAATATCAACAACATCACCAACAATATCACCAACAATATCACCAACAACATCAACAACAATATCACCAACGAGTTCACCAATAATATGAACAACATCACCAACAATATCACCAACAATATCACCAACAATATCAACAACAATATCAACAACAATATCAGCAACAATATCACCAATATCACCAACAATATCACCAACAACATCACCAACAATATCACCAACAATATCAACAACAATATCACCAACAATATCAACAACATTACCAACAACAGTATCACCAACAATATCACCAACACTATCACCAACAATATCAACAACAATACCAACAACAATATCACCAACAATCTCAATAACAATACCAATAACAATATCAACAACAAATATCAACAACAATATCACCAACAATATCACCAACAATATCAACAACAATATCACCAACAATATCACCAATATCACCAACAATATCAACAATAATATCAACAACAATATCAACAACAATACCAATAACAATATCACCAACAAATATCAACAACAATATCAACAACAATATCAAAAACAATATCAACAACAATACCATTAACAATATCAACAACAAATATCACCAACAAATATCACCAACAATATCAACAACAATATCAACAACAACATTACCAAAAATATCACCAACAATATCAACAACAATATCAACAACGAAATCAACAGCAATATCAACAACAATATCAACAATAATACCAACAACAATATCAGCAACAAATATCACCAACAATATCACCAACAATATCAACAACAATATCAACAACAATATCAACAACAATACCAATAATAATATCAACAACAAATATCACCAACAAATATCACCAGCAATATCACCAACAATATCAACAACAATATCACCAACAATATCACCAACAATATCCACAACAATATCAACAACAATATCAAAAACGATATCAAGAACAATATCACCAACAATATCAACAACAATATCAACAACAATATCACCAACAATATCACCAATATCACCAACAATATAAACAACAATATCAACAACAATACCAATAACGATATCAACAACAAATATCACCAACAAATATCACCAACAATATCAACAACAATATGAACAACAATATCAACAACAATATCAACAACAATAGCAATAACAATATCAACAACAAATATCACCAACAAATATCACCAACAATATCAACAACAATATCAACAACAATATCAACAACAACATCAACAACAATATCACCAAAAATATCACCAACAATATCAACAACAATATCAACAACAAAATCAACAACAATATCACCAACAATATTAACAACAATATCAACAACAATATCAACAACAATATCACCAACAAATATCACCAACAATATCACCAACAATATCAACAACAATATCAACAACAATATCACCAACAATATCACCAACAATATCAACAACAATACCAATAATAATATCAACAACAAATATCACCAAGAAATATCACCAGCAATATCACCAACAATATCAACAACAATATCACCAACAATATCAACAACAATATCAACAACAATATCAACAATGATATCAAGAACAATATCACCAACAATATCAACAATAATATCAACAACAATACCAATAACGATATCAACAACAAATATCACCAACAAATATCACCAACAATATCAACAACAATATGAACAACAATATCACCAACAACATCAACAACAATATCAACAACAATATCAACAACAACATCAACAACAACATCAACAACAACTATCACCAACAAGTATCACCAACAATATCAACAACAATATGAACAACAATATAACCAACAACATCAACAACAATATCAACAACAATATCAACAACAATATCAACAACAACATCAACAACAACTATCACCAACAAATATCACCTACAATATCAACAACAATATGAACAACAATATCACCAACAACATCAACAACAATATCAAGAACAATATCAACAACAATATCAACAACAACATCAACAACAACTATCACCAACAAGTATCACCAACAAATATCAACAACAATATGAACAACAATATTACCAACAATATCACCAACAATATCAACAACAATATCACCAACAATATTAGCAACAATATCAACAATATCAACAACAATATCACCAACAATATCACCAACAATGTCAACAACAATATCAACAACAAAATCAACAACAATATCAACAACAATATCACCAACAATATCAACAACAATATCAACAACAATATCACCAACAAATATCACCAACAATATCAACAACAATATCAATAACAATATCGCAAACAATATCAACAACAATACCAATAACAATATCAACAACAAATATCACCAACAAATATCACCAACAATATCAACAACAATACCAACAATAATATCAGCAACAATATCAACTATAATATCAACAACAATATCTACAACAAGATCAACAACAAGATCAACAACAATATCACCAACAATATCAACAACAATATCACCAACAATATCACCAATATCACCAACAATATCAACAACAATATCAACAACAATATCAACAACAATATCAACAACAAATATCACCAACAAATATCACCAACAATATCAACAACAATATCAACAACAATATCAACAACAATATTAACAACAATATCACCAACAATATCACCAACAATATCACCAACAATATCAACAACAATATCAACAACAATATCACCAACAATATCACCAATATCAACAACAATATCAACAACAATATCAACAACAATATCAACAACAAATATCACCAACAAATATCACCAACAATATCAACAACAATATCAACAACAATATTAACAACAATATCAACAACAATATCACCAACAAATATCACCAACAATATCAACAACAATATCACCAACAATATCAACAACAATATCAACAACAAGTTCACCAACAATATCACCAACAATATCAACAACAATATCACCAACAATATCAACAACAGTATCACCAGCAATATCACCAACAATATCAACAATAATATCACCAACAACATCAACAACATCACTAACAATATCACCAATAATATCAACAACAATATCAACAACAATATCAACAAAATATCACCAATAATATCAACATCACCAACAATATCACCAACAATATCACCAATATCAACAACAATATCAAAAACAATATCACCAACAATATCAACAACAATATCAACAACAACATCACCAACAATATCACTAACAATATCAACAACAATATCACCAACAATATCACCAACAATATCACCAACAATATCAACATCACCAACAATATCACCAACAATATCACCAACAACATCAACAACAATATCACCATCGAGTTCACCAATAATATGAACAACATCACCAACAATATCACCAACGATATCACCAACAATATCACCAATAATATTACCAACAACATCACCAACAATATCACCATCAATATAATCAATAATATCACCAACAATATCACCAACAAATATCACCAACAAATATCACCAACAATATTAACAACAGTATCAACAACAATATCAACAACAACATCACTAACAATATCACCAACAATATCAACAACAATATCACTAACAATATCACCAACAATATCGCAAACAATATCAACAACAATACCCCCAACAATATCAACAATACCAATAACAATATCAACAACAATATCATCAACAATATCAACACTATCAACAACAATATCAACAACAATATCAACAACAATATCACCAACAATATTAGTAACAATATGAACAATATCACCAACAATATCACCAACAATATCACCAACAATACCAACAACAATATCAACAACAATATCACCAACAATATCAACAACAATATCAACAACAATATCACCCACAATATCAACAACAAAATCACCAACAAATATCACCGACAATATCACCAACAATATCAACAACAATATCAACAACAATATCACCAACAAATATCACCGACAATATCACCAACAATATCAACAACAAAATCACCAACAAATATCACCGACAATATCACCAACAATATCAACAACAATATCAACAACAATATCAACAACAAAATCAACAACAATATCAACAACAATATCACCAACAATATCAACAACAAAATCACCAACAAATATCACCGACAATATCACCAACAATATCAACAACAATATCAACAACAATATCACCAATATCACCAACAATATCAACAACAATATCACCAACAATATCACCAACAATATCAATAACAATACCAATAACAATATCAACAACAAATATCACCAACAAATATCACCAACAATATCAACAACAATATCAACAACAATATCACCAACAATATCACCAACAATATCAACAACAATATCACCAACAATATCACCAATAATATCAACAATAATATCAACAACAATATCAACAACAATACCAATAACAATATCACCAACAAATATCAACAACAATATCAACAACAATATCAAAAACAATATCAACATCAGTACCAATAACAATATCAACAACAAATACCACCAACAATATTAACAACAGTATCAACAACAATATCAACATCAACATCACTAACAATATCACCAACAATATCAACAACAATATCACTAACAATATCACCAACAATATCGCAAACAATATCAACAACAATACCCCCAACAATATCAACAACAATACCAATAACTATATCAACAACAATATCATCAACAATATCACCAACAATATCAACACTATCCACAACAATATCAACAACAATATCAACAACAATATCACCAACAATATTATCAACAATATGAACAATATCACCAACAATATCACCAACAATATCAACAACAATATCAACAACAATATCACCAATATCACCAACAATATAAACAACAATATCAACAATAATATCAACAACAATACCAATAACGATATCAACAACAAATATCACCAACAAATATCACCAACAATATCAACAATAATATGAACAACAATATCACCAACAACATCAACAACAATATCAACAACAATATCACCAACAACATCAACAACAATATCAACAACAATATCAACAACAATATCACCAATATCACCAACAATATAAACAACAATATCAACAATAATATCAACAACAATACCAATAACGATATCAACAACAAATATCACCAACAAATATCACCAACAAATATCACCAACAATATTAACAACAGTATCAACAACAATATCAACAACAACATCACTAACAATATCACCAACAATATCAACAACAATATCACTAACAATATCACCAACAATATCGCAAACAATATCAACAACAATACCCCCAACAATATCAACAATACCAATAACAATATCAACAACAATATCATCAACAATATCAACACTATCAACAACAATATCAACAACAATATCAACAACAATATCACCAACAATATTAGTAACAATATGAACAATATCACCAACAATATCACCAACAATATCACCAACAATACCAACAACAATATCAACAACAATATCACCAACAATATCAACAAGAAATATCAACAACAATATCAACAACAAAATCAACAACAATATCAACAACAATATCACCAACAATATCAACAACAAAATCACCAACAAATATCACCGACAATATCACCAACAATATTAACAACAATATCAACAACAATATCACCAATATCACCAACAATATCAACAACAATATCACCAACAATATCACCAACAATATCACTAACAATACCAATAACAATATCAACAACAAATATCACCAACAAATATCACCAACAATATCAACAACAATATCACCAACAATATCACCAATAATATCAACAATAATATCAACAACAATATCAACAACAATACCAATAACAATATCACCAACAAATATCAACAACAATATCAACAACAATATCAAAAACAATATCAACATCAGTACCAATAACAATATCAACAACAAATACCACCAACAATATTAACAACAGTATCAACAACAATATCAACAACATCACTAACAATATCACCAACAATATCAACAACAATATCACTAACAATAACACCAACAATATCGCAAACAATATCAACAACGATACCCCCAACAATATCAACAACAATACCAATAACTATATCAACAACAATATCATCAACAATATCACCAACAATATCAACACTATCCACAACAATATCAACAACAATATCAACAACAATATCACCAATATCACCAACAATATAAACAACAATATCAACAATAATATCAACAACAATACCAATAACGATATCAACAACAAATATCACCAACAAATATCACCAACAATATCAACAATAATATGAACAACAATATCACCAACAACATCAACAACAATATCAACAACAATATCAACAACAATATCACCAATATCACCAACAATATAAACAACAATATCAACAATAATATCAACAACAATACCAATAACGATATCAACAACAAATATCACCAACAAATATCACCAACAATATCAACAATAATATGAACAACAATATCACCAACAACATCAACAACAATATCAACAACAATATCAACAACAATATCAACAACAACATCAACAACAAATATCACCAACAATATCATCAACAATATCAATACTATCAACAACAATATCAACAACAACATGAACAACAATATCAACAACAATACCCCCAACAATATCAACAACAATACCAATAACTATATCAACAACAATATCATCAACAATATCACCAACAATATCAACACTATCCACAACAATATCAACAACAATATCAACAACAATATCAACAACAATATTATCAACAATATGAACAATATCACCAACAATATCACCAACAATATCAACAACAATATCAACAACAATATCAACAACAATTTCACCAATATCACCAACAATATAAACAACAATATCAACAATAATATCAACAACAATACCAATAACGATATCAACAACAAATATCACCAACAAATATCACCAACAATATCAACAATAATATGAACAACAATATCACCAACAACATCAACAACAATATCAACAACAATATCAACAACAATATCAACAACAACATCAACAACATATATCACCAACAATATCATCAACAATATCAACACTATCAACAACAATATCAACAACAATATGAACAACAATATCACCAACAATATCACCAACAATGTCAACAACAATATCAACAACAAAATCAACAACAATATCAACAACAATATCACCAACAATATCAACAACAATATCAACAACAATATCAACAACAATATCACCAACAAATATCAGCAACAATATCAACAACAATATCAACAACAATATCGCAAACAATATCAACAACAATACCAATAACAATATCAACAACAAATATCACCAACAAATATCACCAACAATATCAACACCAATATCAGCAACAATATCACCTATAATATCAACAACAATATCTACAACAAGATCAACAACAAGATCAACAACAATATCAACAACAATATCAACAACAATATCACCAACAATATCACCAATATCACCACCAATATCAACAACAATATCAACAACAATATCAACAACAATATCAACAACAAATATCACCAACAAATATCACCAACAATATCAACAACAATATCACCAACAATATCAACAACAATATTAACAACAATATCAACAACAATATCACCAACAATATCACCAACAATATCAACAACAATATCAACAACAATATCACCAACAATATCACCAATATCAACAACAATATCAACAGCAATATCAACAACAAATATCACCAACAAATATCACCAACAATATCAACAACAATATCAACAACAATATTAACAACAATATCAACAACAATATCACCAACAAATATCACCAACAATATCAACAACAATATCACCAACAATATCAACAACAATATCAACAAGTTCACCAACAATATCACCAACAATATCAACAACAATATCACCAACAATATCAACAACAATATCACCAGCAATATCACCAACAATATCAACAATAATATCACCAACAACATCAACAACATCACTAACAATATCACCAACAATATCAACAACAATATCAACAACAATATCAACAAAATATCACCAATAATATCAACATCACCAACAATATCACCAACAATATCACCAATATCAACAACAATATCAAAAACAATATCACCAACAATATCAACAACAATATCAACAACAACATCACCAACAATATCACTAACAATATCACCAACAATATCACCATCAATATCAACAATATCAACAACGACATCACCAACAATATCAACAACAATATCTACAACAATATCACCAACAAATATCACCAACAACATCACCAACAATATCAACAACAATATCACCAACAATAACACCATCAATATCAACAATATCAACAACAACATCACCAACAATATCAACAACAATATCAACAACAACATCACCAACAATATCACCAACAATATCAACAACAATGTCACCAACAATATCAACAACAATGTCACCAACAATATCAACAACAACATCACCAACAATATCAACAACAATATCAACAACAACATCACCAACAATATCACCAACAATATCAACAACAATGTCACCAACAATATCAACAACAATGTCACCAACAATATCACCAACAAATATCACCAACAATATCACCAACAATATCAACAACAATATCAACAACAATATCACCAACAAATATCAACAGCAGTATCACCAACAATATCACCAACAATATCAACAACAATATCACCAACAATATCAACAACAATATCACCAACAAATATCACCAACAATATCACCAACAATATCAACAACAATATCAACAACAATATCACCAACAATATCACCAACAATATCAACAACAATATCAACAACAACATCACCAACAATATCACCAACAATATCAACAACAACATCACCAACAATATCACCAACAATATCAACAACAATATCACCAACAATATCAACAACAATATTAACAACAACATCACCAACAATATCACCAACAATATCAACAACAATATCACCAACAATATCAACAACAATATCACCAACAAATATCACCAATAATATCACCAACAATATCAACAACAATATCAACAACAACATCACCAACAATATCACCAACAATATCAACAACAACATTACCAACAATATCACCAACAATATCAACAACAACTTCACCAACAATATCACCAACAATATCAACAACAACATCACCAACAATATCACCAACAATATCAACAACAATATCACCAACAATATCAACAACAATATCAACAACAACATCACCAACAATATCACCAACAATATCAACAACAATATCACCAACAATATCAACAACAATATCACCAACAAATATCACCAATAATATCACCAACAATATCAACAACAATATCAACAACAACATCACCAACAATATCACCAACAATATCACCAACAATATCACCATCAATATCAACAATATCAACAACGACATCACCAACAATATCAACAACAATATCAACAACAATATCACCAACAATATCACCAACAATATCAACAACAATATCAACAACAACATCACCAACAATATCACCAACAATATCAACAACAATGTCACCAACAATATCAACAACAATATCACCAACAATATCACCAACAATAACACCATCAATATCAACAATATCAACAACAATATCACCAACAACATCAACAACAACATCACCAACAATATCACCAACAATATCAACAACAATGTCACCAACAATATCAACAACAATATCACCAACAATATCACCAACAATAACACCATCAATATCAACAATATCACCAACAATATCAACAACAATATCAACAACAACATCACCAACAATATCACCAACAATATCAACAACAATGTCACCAACAATATCAACAACAATATCACCAACAATATCAACAACAATATCACCAACAAATATCACCAACAACATCACCAACAATATCAACAACAATATCAACAACAATATCACCAACAAATATCAACAACAATATCACCAATTTTATCAACAATATCACCAACAATATCAACAACAATATCACCAACAAATATCACCAATAATATCACCAACAATATCAACAACAATATCAACAATATCACCAACAATATCACCAACAACATCACCAATAATATCACCAACGACATCGCCAACAAATGTCACCAACAAATATCACCAACAATATCACCAACAACATCACCAACAATATCACCAACAATATCACCAACAATATCAACAACAATATCACCAACAATATCACCAACGACATTACCAACAAATATCACCAACAAATATCAACAACACTATCACCAACAATATTAACAACAATATCAACAACATCAACAATATAAACAAATATAACACCACCAACAAAAAGAATATCTTCAGGAATCAAGTCTGTCAGTAAAATGTCGGACAATTTCATTGTCGATATTTCCATTAGCATTGATTCCAAGTGAGAAAAAGTGTTTTAGATAAAGGTTTTAAGTGTCAGTTTCAAGCTCTGATTTATTAGAATGGAAATAATCACTCAATTTATATAATATCATTGTGATAGCTTCCTTACTGGTGAGCTGAAGGCGAGCTTTTCTTGGTGTTTTAATTTTAGTTTTAATTGGCAGAGGGGTTCAATTTCCACATCATAACATTTACAATGTTGCTATTTATGTTATTGGAAACTCATAATGGGAAGTACCAATTATCTGTCTACCACGTCCCAAGTTAAATGCTTCATTATTCATCCAAGCTCATGGTGTTGTATATTTCATAAAAGTGACAGTTTTTGTTGAGCCAGGGCGTATGATGTGTCACTCCCAGGGACATTCCATTCTCTACCATCTTCTCCTCCTCTGTTCTCTCATGTTAAACATTATTCCCAAACTGAGAGGGTGTAAGACTGTATGGTTCCAGCTGGTTAAACCTTGCCTGATAGAAGGTGCAAGGAGCAGTGTGGGATCATGATAGTCTGAGTTCCTCACACACTGAAGGGACTTCTCATCCATTGGAATAGTGCACCAGACTGCACCTGTAAATATCCATCCACATCTAATAATCCTCATTGATAAAAAGATGCTGAGCATTACAGGATGTGCTACTGAAACATGTTTCATTTAGCCTTTACATATTGTTCAAGTCATTCATAAATTAAACTGTAATTTAGTTTTCCCACTTTACTTCCTTAGAGGTGTGGTTTTATTTTGTTACAATGTTTGTAGAGAGCAGTATGAACAGGGGACAAATGTTTGAAACATCAAGCAGTCTCATTTCTTTCAAATGATTTTGTATTTCTTCCGTTTTGCACAGTTACGTTGTCTGGGATGTGATACGCTGGGTACTCTTCACTCTCCTGGTGATTTGTTCTGTTTCAATCACAATGTTTACACGAAAACATTAGGTGAGCATCATGGCCTTTACACGAATGATTTTCAGCACTCTAAGTTCCCCATCAATGAGGTGGCCCTGGGTGGAGGGGTTTCGAAGCAGGAGACACGATTTGAGAAGAATGGGTTGACCATTTGTGACTGAGATGAGCAGGAATTTCTTCACTCAGAGGGTGATGGTTTGTTGGAATTCTCTGCCCTAGAGAGCTCTGGAGGGACCAGCCTTGAGTATATTCAAAACAGAGATCAATAATGTTCTGGGTAATAAAGATATGGAGGGACTTGGGGTTAGTGCAAGAAAAATGGTATTCAGGTGGAAGATCTGCCATGATCCAGGTGAAGACCGAAGGAGCCTCGAGGGGCTGAATGGCCTACTCTGATCCTGCCTCATCTCTCTCCATGACCATATATGAAAAACATTTTATAATGGTATGATACAGAGCATCCTAAATCCTTTATGTCCTCAGGAGGGATCTAGGCAGAACACTAGGCTGATCCAAGGTGTGGAGGGTTTATTTTCTGAGAAGATGATTTGATGGGATAGATGCAGAATGGATATTTCTTCTCGTGGGTGTGTCTTGGACCAGATGGCATCATCTCAGATCAAGGCATCATACATTTCAGACTGAGATGAGAAGAATTTTTATCCCTAAGGTGATTGTGAATCTATAGAATTAGTTACCAAAGTGGATTGAAATGCTGTGCCATTGAGTACACTCAAGACTGAGATGGTCTGGTGTTTAATCAGTCAGTAATTCAAGATTATGGGGAAAAGGCAGGAAAGTGAGATTGAAGATTATAAGAACCAATGTTGAATGGACTGTAATTGCTGCTATGTTGTATGTCTTAACCTATATCTGTGGTGACTGCTCACCAGCTTAACTGCAGAGAAACATTAACTCTCTCTGATAAAATGATTTTTTAGTTTTAGAGTGGAATTGTTCTGGATTATTTTCCCAGCACATGTGCAATAGGTGATGGGGAAGGAGGAGTGTGATCTGGACATAGCTCCAGTTCATCTCGAGCTTTGCTCAGTTCATTGCCATGTCCAGACTTTAAATCAAAACTAACATGACCAATATGGCATCGTGCTCTGTCTCAATGTATCTGATGTTTCTTTCCAGTTACTCATTGAATCTGATGCTCTCACCTTGACGAATGTGGGAAAATGAAGTTTTCCTGCACCTTTGACACCGGCTGGAATTTTGCATCTTGTTTGAATATTCATTATCTGTCTCACATTGCACATTTATTTTCTTAATTCTGTATGAGAAATGACATTTTGTCAGAAAATAATTTTCCATTAATGGAGTGGAAGAAGCATCAACGACTGAAATGATCACTGGAACCGCTACTTTGAATATCTACATTGATTAAAATTTGTTTGTGCAATGTAACATTGCAGATTTATACATCATGTTTTATTTTGTCATGATATGCGTCAATAGGAGTCTCTTTCGATAAGAAATAAGCGATTTGCATTATTCATTCACTTGAAATAGTGTCTCCAATGATACATCCCATTTTTATATGGGATAGAGCTATGTACATTTTTAAGGAGAATGGGAGACCCTCATAGAGAAAGAGAGAAGTGGGTAGATGTTCTCCCTCCCTGAAATGATGTGGAAAATTCCAAGAAGTTGGAAAATACACAAAGAACTTCTCATCGAGAAATGATTTTCCAATTTTCTCCTTAAGTGTATAAATGACAACATCAGAATCTCATGACTGAGTTCTGACCATCTTATTTCCATACATTTGAATCTCATTACTAACCCAATTCTCACTATTTATTCACAATTTCTCAATTCTTCTCTTGCTCGCTGAAAGTAGACAATGCAAATTCCCAGTGTGTTAATCACAGCAGCTAACTGGTGAATGCTACTCACTGATTGCTTGTCTCAAACTTCACCCAGACTTCATCTGACTTCACCACCATATCCTTGCACACTCCCTGGAGACAATCCTCCTCCACTCTATATCCACTCAAGTCATCATGGGCAAACCGTCAGCCTTCCCCTCATCACCAGACCTGCTCTCGGTCCAGCTCTCCCATCAGTTGAATGTGGAGCTCTGGGATAGTTGCTTGTGGGCTGCCAGTCTCTGCGCTTTCCATCGCAGTTAAACACAGAGCCCTGTCACTTTAAGCTGCAGGCTGCCAGTCTCTGGGAGCTGCATTGTGTTTTCCCACAGAGTTCATAGGTGACAGCCTGTCACAATGGGAGGCACTGAGCAGTCAAGTGGGTGGGCATATCTCTGTGTGGCACCATCCCATACCAATGTCATTCGACAACGTTGTTAGAGATAGAACAGCATAGAATTAAACCTGTGTTGCTGTCCTAAAGATTTCACCTATTCACCTTTTTTTTGGATATGTATAGCTCCCAAGCATACATTAATAAATATTTAATAAAGAAACCTGAATCTGGCCTGGACTAAACAGGAAATAGAACATACAATCACTCTTTTGGGGTCTCTCACAAAACATAGGAGGCACCAGAGGAGGTGGGGTTATTCCAGGTCACTGTCACTTTGACCTCCACATGGGGAGGGTTAGGGCCAATAAGGGCTTTGCAATTCTCAAAGACATTGGCTCTGATTTGAAATTAGGGACATAATGGCTATAGAGACAGAATGAACAGAAACGGTGAGATGGCAAAAGATCATTGGATCCACAGGGACAGCAACAACAAAGAGAGGAAGAAGGAGCATTCTGCATCACAGGTAGAGTCTGCTGTTAATTCACAGAGACACCCCACTCCCGGTGTCTGCAACACATGGAGCACCTTATCGAAGCTACTAATAGTTCTGAAGAATGGTCAACGGACCCAAAACAGAGACTCTACTTTTTCACCACAGACACTGCCAGACCTGCTGTGTTTCTCCAGCAATTTCTGTTTTTGTCACAAAAACACTCACTTAACGCTTCACCAATCCTGACCCAGTCGCTGTACAGTAAGTGTGTAAAATGACTGACACCCAATTGCAGAGTGGGGATGGAGTCATTTATTCATATTTTGGGAGGGACAGTGGAAGGTATCTTGCAGTAAAACTCTATGAATTTGAAATCTATTCGGGGCAATTGCATCCACCATGCATCCACTGATTCAGTCCTATCACTGGCATCAACTCACACTTCAACAACAGGTCACTCATTGTCCAGAAAGCAACATTACAGGTGATGGCCTCAAGCAATCATTGACTACAACATTGTTCACCCCCAGCGTCTTGTTAACAAGGTCAATGTAATCAGACAAGATAATTTCAAAGTGCCTCTTGGGTTTGGTATTTCTGTAATGCACTGCATAGCAATCATTGGAAGACAGCAATTCTCAGCTGCCACATTCACACACTGAATTGTGAGTTCATAAAGAGATACAGCCAGTTCTTCCATAATGTGATGATTGCAATCCTGCATTATAGAAAAATCATGCTTTTGAAATAGTGCTCTAAGCGTTGGCTGTTTAAAAGTTTTAGAAGCTCATGCTTTAGAAATAGCATCCCCAATGCATCAATCATATAACAGCGAATTTGTGTTGACCAAGCGCACATTCTAACAGAAGGATCTGTCGTCTGCATTGTGTAAAGGTGCCTTTTCTTCAGGAAGGAGGAGTCTATAATAGTGACTTACTGCCAGAATTCTACACCCCTAATGGAGCCCGAAATCTTTGGCTGCACAGATGACATTTGGATGAGTATACCTCGGACATCCCAATGGAGTTATGACATGGACAACACTTGCCTTGAATTTTCTTGCCGGTGCCTACATTTCAATGAGCAGCTGTGTGGTATCTCCCACTCTACGACACACAAATGCAGTCGAGCTGTCTCTGCTGCCATTTTCTCCAGATCACAGCTATTCATATCTGTCCCTGAGTTGTGACAGGGAGAGACACTCAGTCCAGGAAGGAGAATGTCCCACCATCACTGGTTCACCCCAGGTGCAGGATTGCAGCAGCTGCACCCACATTGCTTTCAGAATGTCCCCATCACCAACTTACAGAGTTTAGGAACAGAAAAGGATTTCCACTCCATCAATGCTCAAACTGTATGTGACCATCGATGCCAGGTTTTGGAGGTATGTCTTCGATACACTGGGAGGTCCCACAATATTAAAGAGGTCACTGGGTCCTGCTTCTTCCCAAGGGTCTAAGGATTTTACAGGGGTAGCTGCTGAGAGACAAGGAGTATCGTCTCAAAACTTGGCCAATGACATCTCTATGAAACCCATTGACTGATGAGCACCAATGACTATAGTGATGGAGTGCAGCTGCGTGCTCATATTCAGCAGACACTAAGTGTGCCAGACCTGGACATCGTGGGAAATTAGGGGGGACATTGAGGGGCCACTTGCAGACATATTTGTATCATTATAAAAACTGTTGAGGTATTGAATGACTGGAACATATCGAATGTTGTGCCTTTGTTTAAGGAGGGATGTAAGGAAAAGCTGGGAAGTAGATACCTGAGTGTAACTTCGGTGGGAGGTAAGTTGTTGGAGGTGATTCTGAAAGTTGGATTCATAAAGCATTTGGTGAAGCAAGGAATGATCAGGAATAGTCAACATAGTTTAGTGTGAGAGAAATCCTTTCTCACAAACTTGATTGAGTATTTTAATGAAGTTACCAAGAAGATTGATCAGGACAGAGTGGTGGATGTTGTTTACTTGGATTTTAGTAAAGCCTTCGACAAAGTTCTGCATGGCAGCTTAATTATTAAAGGTAGATCACATGGATTTAGGGTGAGCTTGCCAATTGGATCCAAAATTGGCTTAACGGCAGGAGACAGAGAGTGATTGGTGGAGAGTTGTTTTTCAGACTGGAGGCCTATGACAAGGGGTGTTCCGCAGGGATCAGTGTGGAGTCCACATTTGTTGGTCATTTATATAAAAGCTTTAGATATGAATATGGGAGGCAGGGTTAGTACATTTGTGGATGACACCAAGATTGGTGGTATAGTGGACTGTTAAAAGATTATTTAAGGTCACAAAGGCAGCTTGGACAATTGGTTCAATGGGCTGAAGAGTGGCAGATGGAGTTTAGTTTGAATAAATGTAAAGTATAGGATTTTGGTAAAACAAAAAAAGACAAAAGTTACACAACTGAAAGTAGGCTTTGGGTAGTGTTGTAGAACAGAGAGACCTAGGGGTTCTGGGAAATAATTAATTGGAGCTGGCATCACATGTTGTTAGGGCGGTTAAGAAAGGATTTAGCTTGCTTGCTTTATTGCTCAGACCTTATTGGAGTATAGGATTTGGGACTTTTTTTGCATTTGAACCGAACATTGGTGAGACCTCTTCGGGAGGGTTTATCCAGTTTTGGTCTCCGTATAAAAGGAAGAATATTATTAATCTGGTGAGGATTCAGAAGAGATTTACCAGGAGTTGCTGGGAATGGAGGGCTTGAATTACAAGGAGAGGTTGGATAGGCTGGGACTTTTTTCCATGGAGCGTAGGAGGTTGAGAGCAGACCTTATTGAGCTTTATAAAATAATGAGGTTTACAGAAGAAGTGAATGGTGGGTGTCCTTTCCCTGGAGGAGGGATTTCAAGGTGAAGGACCATATTTCTAAGCTGAAAGGAGAATGTTTGAAAACTTCTTCACAGAGAGTGGTGCACGTGGGGAATGAACCTCCAGAGGAAGTGGTGGATGTGGGTACAGTTACAACATTTAAAAGACATTTAGATAAGAACATAAATAAATGATTGAAGGCTTTGGGCTCAGTGCAAGCAGATGGGACCGATTTTATTTGGCGTTATGGAATGACAGGTCTAACATATGAGGAACGGCTGAGGATACTGGGATTGTATTCGTTGGAGTTTAGAAGATTAAGGGGAGACTTAATAGAGACGTACAAAATAATACATGGCTTGGAAAAGGTGGATGCTAGGAAATTGTTTCAGTTAAACGAGGAGACTAGGACCCGTGGACACAGCCTTAGAATTAGAGGGGGTCATTTCAGAACAGAAATGCGGAGACATTTCTTCAGCCAGAGAGTGGTGGGCCTGTGGAATTCATTGCCACGGAGTGCAGTGGAAGCCGGGACACTAAATGTCTTCAAGGCTGAGATTGATAGATTCTTGTTGTCTAGAGGAATTAAGGGCTACGGGGAGAATGCTGGTAAGAGGAGCTGAAATGCGCATCAGCCATGATTGAATGGCGGAGTGGACTCGATGGGCCGAATGGCCTTACTTCCACTCCTATGTCTTATGGTCTTATGGACAAGTTGGACTGAAGGGTCTCTTTCCATATTGTGGTATGCCATGACTCCATGACAACGTATTAATAAAAACTCTATTGTTAGTTGCAGGAATAATTTTCATAGAAGAGAACTATTTTTGTCAAAATCTTTGTCAAAAGTTGCTTACCTGGAAGAATGAACCATTTCTAGTGCAGCTGAGATTTCAGTCTGAATGATGATCTTGGGTCACTATTACCCACAGCAGCTGACTCTTAAACTGTCTTGATTTCAGAATTTTCTATTCATTCAATGAAAAGTAATTTAGTTCCTCTGTTAAACATCACTGACAAGAGAGCTAATTCCTTCAGGGTCAGCTTTCATCATCTGGCTCACTGTAGTTTCAGAAACTGCCTTCCTATATCCTCTTCCTCATTTCAATTCTTGTAGACGTTGCGTTATACACTTATTCCAATGTGAGAAACAAGAGTTGAGAGACTGACATCAAGAACTGAACTGATCTTTGTGAATAAAACGATGTGGACTTTGATTCTCTTCATTTGTTCCATTCCTGGTGAGTGACCGAGTTGTATATTCAGATAATCAATGTTTGTTGAAGTCCACTCTCTGCTTTATACAGTAAAAAAAAATCACACTATAAGCTGGTGTTGTGTGATTTTTAACTTTGTCCACCCCAGTCCAACACTGGCTCCTCCACATCATGCTTTATACAGTGGAAATGCTTCAATATTTGGAGACATGTAAAGGCACAAAGGAAGCTCTTGTGACACAGTGAGTAACATTGTTATTGCCATGACAAATGCTCAGTGTTCGATTCTCACTCCAGCACATTTTGCAAAGGAATGTGTATTCTCACAAAGCCAAACAGGTTCATTAACAACCTGCAAATCTTTCCAAAATGCACAGGGCAGGGAGTAAGAGTGGGTGAGGTTCCAGATCAGCCTTATCCAATGCTGAGTCACACCGCTCACATTACAGCAACTGGCTCAGAGGAATGACCTGTTCCTGGAAGAACAAACTGCAGAAAATAGACACAGCATGTACTTTGTCTGCTTCATGCATCTCTAAATATGTAAGACTTTGTTATTTAAAGGGAATGTTGTATATTCTTCTAAAAATATTATCCTACTGTGGGATACAGTAAACAAATAATGTAGAGGTGCATTATCAATTTGGAATGAAATAAAAAGAACACAATTTTGTTTAAACTGAAAAAGCAGCAAAATTATAATGAAAACCTATTTCAATCAGGTGCAAGCTTCTAATGTTGCTTGACTTTCAAAAACCATTAAAAGGTGGAGTGGTCAGAAGCTCCCAAACGAACCAATTCTGATTTTTCATTATTTACTTTCCTTTTAAAATGCCATTAATTCAATATTTTTTACTGAGGCTTTTGCATAAAAAGAGGTAGTTGATTTATATTTCACCTCCCACAAGAAGCCTTTTTGCTTTCAGTCTTTGACCAACTTTAACCAAATTTAACCAAATTTATGCATTTTCAATCCCATTGATTTTAACATTGCAATGTAACATTGCAATAAAGCTACTGTTCAACATTTTCACCTCTCCTTCTTTGTGATAGATTTTTTTCAAGGTAATTTCAAACATTATTAAAATTCCCAATGGTGCATTACCCTTGACTGCAACTCAATGAATTCTGTGAGATCAAATCTGCCTGGAACATGTTGTGGTTTATGCCCACTCATTTCATGCAGAGTACTTTACAGACAGAGAACTGAAGCGTGCATCTGTTTCACAATCCCCTTTATTTCAAGGCTTCCTCTTTCCAAGAAGGTCTCTTTCTCCTGACTTCCATCAACTTTCCACATTCATGTATCTGTCTCCCTTTCTCTTCTCTCCACTTTACGTTTCAATTCCATTCTGTCATTTCAGTCAAGAATCATTCCCTACACAAAGTTGGTCTGGTAGTTATTGAAGTAAATGAGAAATTGAGGAATGCAGATGCTGGAGATCAGAGTCAAAAACTGTGGCACTGGAAAAGCACAGCCAGTCAGGCAGAACCCGAGGAGCAGAAGAGTCGACGTTTCTGGATAAGCCTTTCATTTGGAATTTATTGAAGTAAAGTCTATCCAGTCATCAACAGGTTGCTCCTCTTCCACACCGGGACAAAACGTGGCAGCAATTTAAACATTTTCCCATGAAGCATCTCATCGGGAACAATCAGTAAATTAGTTCTGTCATTTTATTATCCATACAATGACAATAATGTGTGATTACAAATAGTCCTGCCTTTTCTGCCCTCAAGATTCTGCACATTTATTTCTCTCTCCCATCGTGAACCATCCCTTCCTGAACTCCAATTCTCTTCCTCTCCAACAGGATCATTAGCCTCCATCTACACCACCTTCAGCAGGATGCCACCACTGGACTCATATTCACCTCCCCACCCTGTCACCCTTCTGTAGCTAACACAAACTTCCCTGAACACTATGGGACAATTTAACATCTGTTCTAATTGACCTAACCAGCACATTGTTGCACACTTACACTTAAATTCCTTTCTGCTATTTTAGTCGTGAATTATTCCCCACGTGAAGAGTTATTCTCCCAACAAGACTGTTTGTCTGCTATTTATTGAAGTGAAATCTACCCAGTCATCAACAGGCTTCTCCTCTTCCACATCCGTACACAATTGGGCAGCAATTTAAACATTTTCTCATGAAGTATCGCTCTGGAACAATCAATAAATTACTTCAATTATTTTACTCTTCTTACACAGACAACAATATGTGATTACAAATAATCCTGCCTTGGTCCTACACATTGATTTCTCTCTCCCATTGTGAACCATCCCTTGCTGAACTTTAATTCTCTTCTTTACCCACATGAGGCCTCTCATCAACTTCCTGGGTCACCTGTTGGATCTGCCCATTGAGCCCTGAAAATGCAGCCCCTGAGCCCACCATGAGTCTACACACACACACCTCTCCTCCCTGGATGAAACCCTCCTTCTCCAGTCGGAGTAAGGATCCTTCAGCATCTGTACCCTCCTTCACACTGATCCCCAGCCGACTCCAATCCAGGCCTGTCACTCAGGCTGCTCTCCGGGGGGGACAACATTTCGATGATGTCACACACGGTGGAGTTAGAGCCCACAGCGGGCAGCACAAACCCAATTTCAAGACTGTCCAAAGCTCGACCAGTGGGGTAAGAAAATATCCCGACTGTTTCAATCATTCCCTGGGAATTTGGAACATCCTGAAACTCTGATAAAGGATTAGATTCCCTACAGTGTGGAAACAGGCCCTTCGGCCCAACAAATCCACACCGACCCTCTGAAGAGTGACCGACCTAGATTGCTACCCTATATTTACCCCTCAGCCACTGTGCCACGTCAATTGCTCTCACCGGGTGATGGGTGTAATGTAGCTAATCAAAATGTGTCTCGGTATATTAAGCATTTTTTCTAGTCGAATGTTTGACATGTTTTCTCCTCAGTTTCAGGTGCTTTATGGGCAGAAAAACTTGCAACGGGAATTTTGGGAAGAACGATCACAATAGCTTGTCATTACAATGCACGGTGGTACCAGCCAAGCATGAAATATTGGTGTCATGGATGGACTCGTCAGTGTAACGTTATAGCAACGACAAATCGGCCAAATGGGAGAATATCAATCACTGATAACAAAACACAAGGAATATTTCTTGTCACAATGAAGAACCTTCAATGGGGAGATGCAGGATGGTACAGCTGTGGGATCGACACTCCTGCCCTTGACCCACATTTTAATGTAAAGCTGCACATCTTTGAAGGTACAGGCCTCATTTTGTTTTAAAATTACTCTCTGCTGATATGTCTGATCAGTGTTTTATTCAGGAAGAAAACTGACAAAGCATTGGAGGATATTTGATCTTTGATCTCTCAATAATTGTTTCTTTCCCACAGAAGTCGTTTCTGTTCCTGGGCTTCAATTTTTATCCCAACCAAACGTCTCATGTTCTGGGGGTTCAGTGACAGTCTCCTGTGAGTCTGCCCAGGGATCCCTCCCCATTCACTACACATGGTCTGAGAAGATGCCATCTCAAGATTCAAAGATATCTGACACCAATAAACTGGATCTACATTGTCAATCCTTTACACAGAAACATCATCAATATTACTGCACAGCCTCAAATACTCAGGGAACAAAACCCAGTGAAATTGTTCATGTGTCAGTCAGCAATGTAAGAGAGAAGAACTGCAGTTACAGGATACAGACCAACAGCATCAGTAAGTGTGATGTAAACAATGTTTACTTATTACCTCACTCTGGAAAACTGTAATTGAGAAAATGCACTCCATTTGTCTTCTCGTCTGTTCTGAACAAAGCCAACTCTTTGCACTGTGCTTGAAAAATGAGGAGGTGCATAAAATACTATCCACAGCATGCATAGACATCTCAAAAACTCCAATAATCTCTGCAAATTAAAACAATGATCGATTAACGAATTATTTGCATTTTTCTAAGAGATGGAATTATCAAATTCAGTCTGTGACTGTTGTGTCCAGATTTCGGACAGATATTGGGGATAGAGTGGAGATCAGTTGTACAATGAAATATCTGTAAATATTGCCTGCAGCCATTTCCTGATATGATCTGTTTGAGCTGTCAGAGAAGAAGCAAGTCAGCAGCAAGTCGAAGTGACACCCGGGAACTGTATTTGGAACTATCAGCAGCAGCTCATGTGGCTGCACTCTCACTTCTGATGGCAGCATGTTGGGGGTTCCAGTTCCCCTTCGGGGTTAAAATTCAGCTGGATCCCACTGCCCAGCAGAGAGAAGTAATGCTGTGCTGTGGCAGGTGAGACAGTGTCGATGAGGTGATAAACTGAGAACCTGTTCCCCCTTTAGGAATGGCATCATTTGTAAACTATTTACAGAATAGAGGTTCTCCTGGTGTCTGAGCAAGCATTCATTCCTCAATCAATGTCACGAAAACAACCAGATTTTTGAGAGAATCATTTCAATGGCATTGACTGCTGCAAATTAACCTTTACATTAAAAATCAAAAGAACTATGCATGCTGTAAATCAGTAACAAATACAAAATCCAAAAGGATTTTATAAATCCCTTAAGAACAAAAGGGTAACTAGGGAGATAATAGGACCAACCCAAGATCAACAAATTGGCCTTTGTGTGGAACCACAGGCAATGGGCAGGTACAAACCGAGTATTTTGTGTCAGTTTTACTGTCGAGAAGGACATGGAGATACAGAATGTGAGGAAATAGATGATGACATCTTCATGATGTCCATATTACAGAGGAGGAGGTGCTGGATGTCTTAAAGTGCAGAAAGTTCCCAGGACCTGATCTGGTGTAGCCTCGAACTCTGTGGGAAGTTAGGGAAGTAATTGCTGGACTTCTTGACGAGATATTCATACCAAAGATAGTCACAGGTGAGGTGCCAGAAGATTGGTGATTGGCTATGCAATGCCACTATTTAAGAAAATTGGTAAGGAAAAGCTCAGGAACTATAGGCCGGTGTTGGGCAAGTTGTTGGAGGGTATCCTGAGGGACATGATTCATATGTATTTGGAAAAGCAAGGGCTGATTAGGGATGGTCAACATGGTTTGGTGCGTAGGAAATCATGTCTCACTAACTTGATTGAGTTTTTTGAAGAAGTAATTAATGATGGCAGAGTGATCTACATGGACTGCAGTAAGGCTTTTGACAAGGTGCCACAAGTTAGACTAGTAAGCAAGGTTAGATCATGTGGAATAGAGGGAAAACTAACCATTTGAATACAGAACTGGCTCAAAGGTAGAAGACAGAGGGTAATGGTGGAGGATTGCTTTTCAGACTGGAGGCCTGTGACCAGTGCTATGCCACAAGGATTGGTGCTGGGTCAACTGTTTTTCATCACTTACATAAATGATTTGGATGAGAACGTAGGAGGTATGGTTATTAAATTTGCAGATGACACCAAAATTGGAGGTGCAGTGGACAGCGAAGAAAGTTATCTCAGAGGACAATGGGATCTTGATAAGATGGGCCAGTGGGCCGAGGAGTGGTAGATGGAGTCTAATTTAAATAAATGTGAGGTGCTGCATTTTGGAAAGCAAACCAGAGCAGGACGTATGCATTTCATGGTAAGGACGTGGAGCGTGTTGCAAAACAAAGAGACCTTGGAATGCAGATTCATAGTTCCTTGAAAGTAGAGTCTTAGGCAAATAGGGTAGTGAAGAGGTGTTTAGTATGCTTTCCTTTATTAGTCAGAGCATTGACACAGGAGTTGGGAGGTCATGTTGTGGCTGTACAGGACATTGGTTTGGCTACTTTTGGAATATTATGTGCAATTCTGGTCTCCCTCCTATCAGAAGGATGTTGTGAAATTTGAAAGGGTTCAGAAAAGATTGGCAATGATGTATCCACGAGTGGAGGATTTTAGCTATAGGGAGAGGCTGAATAGGCTGGGGCTGTTTTCCCTTGTGTGTTGGAGGCTGAGGGGTGAACTTATGGAGGTTTATAAAATCATGAGGGCCAAGTGCAAAGTAAATAGACAATATCTTTTCCCTGGGGTGGGAGAATCCAGAACTAGAGGACTTGGATTTAGGGTGAGGGGGGAAAGGTTTAAAAGTGACCTAAGTTGCAATGTTTTAAAGCATTGTGTATGCACTGAGCTGCCAGATAAGTGGCAGAGACTGGTACAATTCCAACATGTGAAAGTCATGATTTGGAGGAGCCGGGGTTGGAGTGGCTGCATGACACTGTAATCTTTTGCTATGAATTCTGTGTCTTATGGTCCTGCTTCACAATCACCTGATGAAGGAGCAGCACTTCGAAAGCTAGTGCTTCCAAATAAACCTGTTGGACTATAACCTGGTGTTGTGTGATTTTGAACATATAAAAGGCATAATTGGCAAGGGTTGAGAGGGATATGGGCCAAGTGCTGGCAAATGGGACTAGATTAGGTTAGGATCTCTGGTCAGCAAAGATGAGTTGGACCAAAGGGCCTGTTTCTGTGCTGTACCTCTCTGTGACTCTGTGAGGAGTCCCTGAAGTGCCTGTGACTTTGAGATATGTTTAGGCCAGACACTGTTATAAACTTATGTTGATTTGACAGTACTACAAACTCACGCCTTGTCCTCATGCTTCAAGGTCTGCCCCCACTGCATCCCTAACCACCCTGACATCCAGACAGCCCTACACTACACCTCCTCCATTCCCTGCTCCACTGCTCTAAAACTGCTCCCCCCACCCCCCACCAAACACAATAAGGACAGGGTGTCCCTTGTCCTTACCTTCCATGCCAGTCTCCGTCTCCAACATATCCTTAAACACTTTTGTGAACTTTAGCTACACACCATGACCAAGAATATCTTCCAGTCCCCACCCCCCTCCAGCTTCTGCAAAGACCGCTGCCTTCATCACTTGTTGGTTCCTCCACTATCACCACTGAACCCCCAAACCCCCATTACCTTCCCCTGTAACTGTAAAAGATGCAAAACCTGCTGGTACACCACCCCCCTCATCTCCATCCAGGCCCAAAACAGTCCTTCCAGTCCTGCCTCTCCTCCAACCTAGTTTACTGTATCTGCTACACCCAATGTGGTCTTCTCTACGTTGGGGAGACCAAACGTAAGCTTAAGGAATGGTTTGTCGAGCATCTCAGCCAGATCTGCAGAGGCCAACCGATCCCCCTGGTCACTGCCCATTTTAATTCCCTTTCCCAGTCCATTTCCGACATGTCCATTCTCGGCCTCCTCCATTGCCATAGTGAATCAGATCGCAAATTGGAGGAACAACACTTTATCTTCTGCCTGGGCAGCGTACAGCCCGGGCGACTCAACAATGAAATCTCCAATTTCGAATAACCTCCATTCCCATCCCTGAACTTCTTTTCCAGCCCCCTCTCCCTCCCTTCCATGACTCTGACTGACCCTTCCTTCCAGCCACCAACTGGACTCATCCTTTCCATCCTGATGAAGGGCTCTTGCCCGAAATGTCGATTTCGAAGCTCCTTGGATGCTTCCTGAACTGCTGTGCTCTTCCAGCACCAATAATCCAGAATCATCCTTTCCATCACCAAACCAGGCCTTACCCTCTACCAGTGTTCAGCTATCACTACCTCACCATTCCACCCCCCTCCCCACCCAAAGCACTCTTCCACAACACCACCCCCTTTATCTGCAGCTCCCCTCACTGTCACCCCAGTACTGAAGAAGGATTCCACCTGAAACGTTAACTTCTCCACCTCCTGATGCTGCCTGGCTTGCTGTGTTCTTCTAGCCTCCTGCTTGTCGACTCATATTTAAGAAGCAAATGTAACTCCAGCCTTTTTAGGTAGAAATACCATGGTGGAGGCAAAAATCCAAATCATGTTGAAAGCTCACCCAGCAATCACAGGATATAACAGGAGAGACCACTGGATCCCCCAGAAATACATTGTCCAGTGGGGACAGTGACCAGCTCAGTGTCTGGAACATTTTTTTTACATTTGACAAGGACGAGAAGGGGGATCTCAGGAATACAGTCCCACCAACCTCAGCCTTTAATAAGAATACAGTAGTATCAATGTCCATGCGGAGATCCAAACACAAATTATGTTGAAGCTAGGTCACTACCACATCTCTCCAGAGAGGGGGTGTTAGAGAGAAATGAATTCAACAAAATCTATTGTTAACAACAAGCCGTGAGGTTCCATTAGTGAGGAGAGCTCTCTTGGTTGTCTGTAAGTGAGACTCAGACGAAACTGAATATTTTCTTATGTCTCAATAGGAGAAGAATATTTTTGTGACAATTCCTCAATGATATCGGCAAAAACATCACGAACAACAAGAACATCTTCAGAATCCAAGTCTGTCACTAAAAGGTAGATCATTTTCATTGTCAATATTTCATTGATTCCAAGTGAGAATTGGTGATTTTGCATAAATGTTTACAATAATTTTCACTTTCAGACTATGATTTATCAGAATGGAAATGGTGGATGATTGTGTACAGTGCAATTATAGAGTCATACAGTCATAGAGATGTACGTGTGGAAACAGAGCCTATTGTCCAACTCGTCTATGCTGACCAGATATCCTAAACTAATCTAATCCCATTGACTAACTCTTGATCCATATCCCTCTAAAACCTTCCTATGCATATACCCATCCAGATGCCTTTTAAATGTTGCAATTGTCCCAGCCTCCACCACTTTCTCTGGCAGCTCATTCCATAATGCACCACTCTCTGTGAAAAAGATGCCCCTTAGGTCCCTTTGTGTCAGGAGGCAGTCACACCTTGTAGATTAAGTAATTCAAATTCAGTCAGTGATCAGGGACAAAAGGATGTTTTGAGTGAGGCAGGTAGGGGGATTCTGAGTTCAGGAACGAAGGAGTCTCAGCTTTTAACCTTTTCCAGCAGGTATGAGATACTTACTCCCTGTGTGGATGAGGAAAAGGGCTGTGGGGATGATGAACTAGCTGACCACAGCACCATGGTGCAGAAGGCCATTCAAGAGGGGAGAGCTAAAAGACAAGTGGTCGTTATAGGGGATTCTATAATTAGTGGGATAGATAGCATCCTTTGCAAGACTGATCCGGAGTCCCGTATGGTGTGTTGTCTGCCTGCTGCCAGGGTGCAGGACATCTCTGACCAGCTTGAAAGGATTTGGAGTGGGAGGGGGACGGTCCAGTTGTGGTCCTCCAACAACATAGGCTGTTTGAGGATTATCAACTACTAGGAACGAAATTAAGGAACAGGTTCTCGAGGGTTATAATCTCCAGATTACTATACAAGCAACGTGTTTTGGGATAAGAAAATTAAGCAAGTAAACATGTGGCTAAGGAAGTGGTGCGGGAAAGAGGAGCTCCATTCATGGGGCATTGGCATCAGTTTTGGAACAGGAGGGATCTGCACTGATGGGACGGTCTCCACCTGAACCAATCTGGACCAATGTTCTAGAAAAAAATATAAATAGGGTGGTCACTAGGACTTTAAACTAGTGAGGTGGGGGGAAGGGAAGGGGAAAACGACAGGAAATATGATGGTAAAAAACGAGGTAAGCCACAGGTTAGCATGTGTGCAGGACGGTTTATCGACAACGCAGATTATGAAAAAAGTAATAAGGAAGGATAATTTTAGAGATGTTGAAAATCATGAGAGTATGAAAACTAGCATAAAGGCATTTTACTTGAATGTTCATAGCATTCGTAACAAGGTTAATGAGTTAACAGCACAAATTATTGCGAATGAATATGATTTAGTTACCATTATGGAGACATGGTTACAGGATGGTCACGACTACGGGTTAAATATCCAGGGCTAACAGACTAGAAGGTAAGGGAGGTGGTGTCACTCTGATATTCAAGGACAACATCAGGGCCATGCTGAGAGATGATATAAGTTCTACGGAGAATAAGATTGAATCCATTTGGGTGGAAATTCAAAATTTTAAGAAGAAAATGTCACTGATAGGCATCGTCTATAGGCCACCAAATAATAACATCACATTAGCGTGGGCAATAAACAAAGAAATAATTAATGCCAATAAAAATGGTATGCCAATTATCATGGGGAATTTTAACCTACATGTAGATTGGTTGAACCAGCTCTGTCAGGGTAGCCTTGAGGAGGAGTTTTGTTGAGTGTATCTGTGATAGTTTTCTTGAACAGTGTGTAATGGAACCGACAAGGGAGCAAGTTATCCTGTGTAATGAGACAGGAATAATGAATGACTTCATAGTTAGGGATCCTCTTGGAATGAGTAATTACAGTATGGTTGAATTTAGAATACAGATGGAGAGAGTGAAGTTAAAATCCAATACCAGGGTCCTGTGTTTAAACAAGTGAGACTACAATAGGATGAGGGAGGACTTGGCTAAAGTAGACTGGAAACAAGACTTTATGGTGGGGCAGTTGATGAGCAGAGGAGGACTTACAAGCAATTTTTCGAAGTGCTCAGCAAAAGTATATTCCAGTGAAAAGGAAGGACTGTAAGGAAAGGGATAATCTGGCATGGGTGTCTCAGGAAATAAGGGAGGATATCAAATTGAAAGAGAAGGCATACAAAATGACCAACATCAGCGGGAAACTAAAAGGTTGGGAAAGCTTTAAAGGTCAACAGAAAGCCACAAAAGAGCTATATATTAAAGTGAGGTAGACTATGAGAAAAACCTAGCACAGAATATAAAGACACACAGCAAAAGGTTTTACAAATATATAAAACAAAAAAAGAATGGCTAAAGTTAACATTGGTCTTTTAAAGGATGAAAAGGGTCATTTATTAATGAGATATGATGAAATGGCCAAGGCATTGAAAAGGTATTTTATGTCAGTCTTCACAGTGGAGGACACAAATAACATGCCAGTAACTGACAAAGAGATGGAGATAGGTGAGGACCTGGGAACAATCATTATTATGGAAGAGCTCGTCTTGGGCAAACTAATGGAGCTAAGGACAGACAAGCCTCCTGGCCCTGATGGAATACATCCCTGGGTGCTAAAAGAGATGGTGAGAGAAATAACAAGTGCACTTGTGGTGATTTTCCAAAATTCGCTGGAGACTGGGGCAGTTCCAGCAGATTGGAAAACAGCAAATATGACGCCACTGTTTAAAAAAGGACAGTAGATAAAAGATGGGGAATTATAGACTGGTTAGCTGAACCTGTCATGGGGAAGTTGCTTGAGCCCATTATCAAGGAAGAAATCTCGATAGAAATTGTCCTGTTAGGCAATCGTCGCATGGGTTCATGAAGAGCAGGTCATGCTTAACTAACCTTTTGGAATTCTATGGAGATATTATGAGCACTATGGACAGTGGGGACCCAGTAGATGTGGTGTACCTGGATTTCAAAAAGGCCTTTGATAAGGTGCTACAGAAGAGGTTGCTGCATATGATAAAGATGCATGGCATTATGGGTAAAGTATTAGAGGATAGAGGATTGGTTAACTAACAGGAAGCAAAGAGTGAGGATAAATGAGCGCAATTCTGGTTGGCAATCAGTAACAAGTGGTGTGCCTTAGGGATCGGTGTTGGGACCACGATTATACACAATTTATATAGATAATTTGGAGTTGGGCATCTCATGTATGGGGTCAAAGTTTGCAGATGACACTAAGGTGAGTGGCAGAGCAAAGTGTGCAGAGGACTGTGAAACTTTGCAGAGGAACATAGATACCTTATGTGATTGGCAAAGGTCTGGCAGATGGAATACATTGTTGATAATTGTGAAGTCATATATTTGGGTAGGAGTATCAGTAACAAGGACGATTACTTGAACGGTAAAAAGTTGCAACATGCTGTTATGCAGAAGGACCTGGGTGTTCTTGTGCATGAATCACAGAAGGTTAGTCTGCAGGTACAACTGGTAATTAGGAAGGCAAATGGAATTTTGTCCTTCATTGCTAAATGAGTTGAATTTAAAAGCAGAGAGGTTCTATTGCAGCTGTATCAGGTGCTGGTGAGGCCTCACCTGGAGTACAGGGTACAGTTTTGGTCTCCATACTTGAGAAAGGATACACTGGCATTGGAGGGGCTGCGGAAGAGGTTCACCAGGTTTATTCAGGCGTTCAGGGGTTGGCTTATGAAAGAGATGAGTAGGCTGGGATTATATTCATTGGAATTCAGAAGAATGAAAGAGGATTTTACCAAAAGATATAAAATTATGAAGGGAGTAGATAAGAGAGTTGTGGAGAGGATATTTCCACTGGCAGGTGAAACAAGGACATACTCAAAATGATGGGCAGCAGATTTAGGATTGAATTAAGAAGGAATTTCTTCACCCAGAGGGTTGTGAATCAATGGAATTCCCTGCCCAGTGAAGTAGTTGACGCTCCTTCAGTGAATGGTTTTAAAGCTAAAATAGATTATTTTGAACAATAAAGGAATTAAGGGTGATGGTGAGAGGGCGGGTGACTGGAACAGAGACCATGAAAAGATCAGCCATGATCTTATTGAATGGAGGAGCAGGCTCGAAGGGCCAGATGGCCTACTCCTGCTCCAAGTTCTTATTCTTATGCCTCTAGTTCTGAATTTCCATTGCCTTTCTTACAATGTTGTTATTTATCTAATTGGAAATTCATAACAGGAAGTACCAACTTTCTGTTTGCAACCTCCCAGATTCAGGTGCAGTTTTCAGCATTAAGATTCAATACTTCATTATTTATCTCAGCTCACGGTATTTATCAAAGACCAGCAATGACAGCTTTTTTTAAGCCAGGATGTTCTGGAGAATTATTGGGCAGCACATTCTCTGTCATTTGCTCCTTCTCCATTCTTTCATCTTACACATTATACCCAAACTGAGAGGATGGGAGGCTGTCTGGTTCCAGCTGGATAAGACTGGCCTGCTAGAAGGTGCAGGAGCAGTGTGGAATGATGATATTCTGAGTTTCTCACTCACTGAAGAGACATCTCACCCACTGGAATATTACATAAGACTGCCGTGCCTCCTGCAAATGTCCAACCATTTAACGTGATAACCCACATGGTTAACATTGGGCTGACCATTTCAGGACATGTTACTGAAACTTGTTTCATTTGACCTTTATCTATTTGTCATTTCTGTGGTTGTAAGATGCTTTTAGACCAGAAGCTGTTCTGATCATCTGTCGATCTGTCAGCACCACAATAGCCACACCTTGTCTACATCTGACAGGAGCTAACATAAAGACTGCCTCATCAGGTATAAGTACCATTATAGGAGGCGCTGGGGTGGTGATGGTCTTGTGGTAATATTGCTGGACTGTTAAACCAGAAACCAAGGTCATGTTCTGGGGACCTGGATTCAAACACTGCCGTGGCAGCTGATGGAATTTGAATTCACACAAAAATCTGGGATTAAGAGTCTACCAATGGCCATGAATCCATTGCCAACTGTTGGAAAAACCCATCTGGTGAGAACATAGAACATGGAACATAGAACATTACAGCGCAGTACAGGCCCTTCGGCCCTTGATGTTGCGCCGCCCTGTCATACTAATCTGAAGCCCATCCCACCTACACTATTCCATTATATGTCCCTATGCCTGTCCAATGACGACTTAAATGCACTTAGACTTGGCAAATCTACTACCGTTGCAGGCAAAGCATTCCATACCCTTACTACTCTCTGAGTAAAGAAATTACCTCTGACCTATCTCCCCTCACTTTAAAGTTGTTCCTCTCGTGTTTGCTGTTCCCATACTTGGAAAAAGGCTCTCCCTGTCCACCCTATCTAACCCTCTGATTATCTTGTATGTCTC
Source organism: Chiloscyllium plagiosum (assembly GCF_037043375.1). Taxonomy (NCBI): domain Eukaryota; kingdom Metazoa; phylum Chordata; class Chondrichthyes; order Orectolobiformes; family Hemiscylliidae; genus Chiloscyllium; species Chiloscyllium plagiosum. The sequence goes on from NW_028270164.1 coordinate 13,707,576, forward strand.
TATTAAGTCACCTCTCAACCTTCTTCTCTGTAACGAGAACAGCCTCAAGGCCCTCAGCCTTTCCTCGTAAGACATTCCATCCATACCAGGCAACATCCTAGTAAATCTTCTCTGCACCCATCCCAAAGCTTCCACATCCTTCTTATAATGTGGTGACCAGAACTGTATACAATACTCCAAGTGTAGCCGTACCAGAGCTTTGTACAGCTGCAGTATAACCTCCTGGTTCCAGAACTCAATCCCTCTATTAATAAAGGCCAAAACACTGTATGCCTTCTTAACAACCCTGTCAATCTGGGTGACAACTTTCAGGGATCTGTGAACATGGACACTGAGATCTCTCTGCTTATCTGCACTCCCAAGAATCTTACCATTAGCCCAGTACTTTGCATTCCGATTACTCCGTCCAAAGTGTATCACCTCACGCTTGTCCACATTAAACTCCATTTGCCACCTCTCAGCCCAGCTCTGCATCCTATCTATGTCTCTCTGCAACCTACTACATCCTTCATCACTATCCACAACTCCACCGACCTTAGTGTCGTCCACAAATTTACTAACCCACCCTTCTAAGCCCTCATCCAGGTCATTTATAAAAATGACAAACAGCTGTGGACCCAACACTGACCCTTGCAGTACTCCGCTAGTAACTGGACACCAAGATGAACATGTTCCATCAACTACAACCCTCTGTTTTCTTTCAGCAAGCCAATTACTGATCCAAACTGCTATGTCTCCCACAATCCCATTCCTCCGCATTTTGTATAATAGCCTACTGTGGGAAACCTTATCGAACGCCTTGCTGAAATCCATATACACCATATCAACCGGTTTACTCTCATCTACCTGTTTGGTCACTTTGTCAAGAAAGTCAATAAGATTCAGTAGGCACGACCTCCCCTTCAAAAAATTGTTCTGACTGTCCCTCATCAGATTATTCTTTTCTAGATGGTTATAAATCCTCTCTTTTATAACCTTTTCCAACACTTTACCAACAACTGAAGTGAGCCTCACTGGCCTGTAATTACCAGGGTTGTCTCTACTACCGTTTTTGAACAAGGGAACCATATTTGCTATCCTGCCGTACTCAGGCACTATTCCTGTAGACAATGATGATTTGAAGATCAATGCCAAGGCTCGGCAATCTCTTCCCTTGCTTCCCAGAGGATCCTAGGATAGGTCCCATCCGGCCCAGGGGACTTGTCTATTTTCACACTATGGTTCACTCATGTCCTTTAGGGAAGGAAACTTCCTTCCTTACTCGGTCTGGCCTACATGTGGCTCCAGACCAGCAGCAATGTGGTTGACTCTTAAGTGCCCTCTGGGCAATACATGCTGGCCTAGCCAGTGATGTCCTCATCCCATTAATGATTAAAAGAAAAAGATGTGCGACTGAAAAGTGTCTCACTTGATCTTTATCTGTTGTACATGTCAGTAATAAATTAAACTGTAATTTAAGTTTCCCACATAACTCCCTGAGCTGTGCTGCTTTACTTTGCTACAATATGCTGCAGCGTCATCAGGGGATAACTGTTTGAAATATGACGCAGTCTTGTTTCCTTCAAATGATTTCGTATTTCTTCTGTTTTACACAGTTACGTTGCCTGGGATGTGATACGCTGGGTACTCTTCACTCTCCTGGTGATTTGTTCTGTTTCAGTCACAATGTTTACACGAAAACATTAGGTGAACATCATTGACTTTACAAGAATGATTTTGAGCACTCTAAGTTCCCCATCAATGAGGTGGCCCTGAGTGGTGGGGTTTCAAAGCAGGAGACACAGTTTGAGAAGAATGGGTTGACCATTTGGGACTGAGATGAGCAGGAATTGCTTCACTCAGAGGGTGATGGTTTGTTGGAATTCTCTGTCCCAGAGAGCTCTGGAAGATCCAGCCTTGAGCATATTCAAGATTTGGAGGTGCTGGTGTTGGACTGGGGTGGACAAAGTTAAAAATCACACAACACCAGGTTATAATCCAACACGTTTGTTTGGAGGCACCAGCTTTCGAAGCGCTGCTTCTTCATAAGAACTGAACTCACAAACCCACTCGAAAATATGAAAGACTTAATCTTGGTTTGTTCAATATATCATTTCAGCTGCATGAAACTGTCACCTTCTGCTATAAATTCTGTGTCTGATGGCCCTGTTTCACCACCATCTGATGAAGGAGCAGCCCTTTGAAAACTAATGCCTCCAAATAAACCTGTTGGACTATAACCTAGTATTGTGTGACTTTTAACTGAGTATATTCAAAACAGAGAACAATAATGTTCTGGGTATGGAGGGACATGGTGGGGAAGAGAGCAAGAAAAATGGTATTCAGGTGGAAGATTTGCTCTGATCCAGGTGAATCCAGGACAATGTTTGCTTATTATCTCACTCTGGAAAACTGTAATTGATAAAATGCACTCCATTTGTTTCATAGAGTCATAGAGATGTACAGCCTCTTAAATGTTGCAATTATACCAGCCTCCACCACATCCTCTGACAGCTCATTCCATACACGTACCACCCTCTGCGTGAAAAAGTTGCCCCTTAGGTCTCTTTTATATCTTTCCCCTCTCACCCTAAACTTATGCCCTCTAGTTCTGGACTCCCGAACCCCAGGGAAAAGATTTTGTCGATTTATCCTATCCATGCCCCTCATAATTTTGTGAACCTCAGCCTCCGACACTCCAGGGAAAACAGCCCCAGCCTGTTCAGCCTCTCCCTTTAGCTCAAACCCTCCAACCCTGGCAACATCCTTGTAAATCTTTTCTGAACCCTTTCAAGTTTCACAACATCTTTCCGATAGGAAGGAGACCAGAATTGCACGCAATATTCCAAAAGTGGCCTAACCAATGTCCTGTACAGCCGCAACATGACCTCCCAACTCCTGTACTCAATACTCTGACCAATAAAGGAAAGCATACCAAATGCCTTCTTCACTAAACTGTCTACCTGCGACTCTACTTTCAAGGAGATATGAACCTGCACTCCAAGGTCTCTTTGTTCAGCAACACTCCCTAGGACCTTACCATTAAGTGTATAAGTCCTGCTAAGATTTGCTTTCCCAAAATGCAGCACCTCGCATTTATCTGAATTAAACTCCATCTGCCACTTCTCAGCCCATTGGCCCATCTGGTCCAGATCCTGTTGTAATCTGAGGTAACCCTCTTCGCTGTCCACTACACCTCCAATTTTGGTGTCATCTGCAAACTTACTAACTGTACCTCTTATGCTCGCACCCAAATCATTTATGTAAATGACAAAAAGTAGAGGACCCAGCACCGATCCTTGTGGCACTCCACTGGTCACGGGACTCCAGTCTGAAAAACAACCCTCCACCACCACCCTCTGTCTTCTCCCTTTGAGCCAGTTCTGTATCCAAATGGCTAGTTCTCCCTGTATTCCATGAGATCTAACCTTGCTAATCAGTCTCCCATGGGGAACCTTGTCGAACGCCTTACTGAAGTCCATATAGATCACATCTACTGCTCTGCCCTCATCAATCTTCTTTGTTACTTCTTCAAAAAACTCAATCAAGTTTGTGAGACATGATTTCCCATGCACAAAGCCATGTTGACTATCCAGAATCAGTCCTTGTCTTACCAAATACATGTACATCCAGTTCTGAAAAAACAATGATTTACACTGTACTTGGAAAATGAGAAGGTATATAAAATACTATCCACAGCCTGCAGAAACATTGCAACAACTCCAACAATACCTGCTAAATTAAAACAGCATTTGATTGATGGAGAATTTGCAATTTTTTAACAGTTGGAATTTTAAATTCAGTATGTGACTGTTGTGTCCAGAGTTTGGACAGATATTGGGGATAGAGTGGAGATCAGTTGTACAATGAAATATCTGTAAATACTGCCTGCAGCCATTTCCTGATATGATCTGTTTGAGCTGTCAGAGAAGAAGCAAGTCAGCATCAAGTCGAAGTGACACCCGGGAACTGTATTTGGAACTATCAGCAGCAGCTCATGTGGCTGCACTCTCACTTCTGATGGCAGCATGTTGGGGGTTCCAGTTCCCCTTCGTGGTTAAAATTCAGCTGGATCCCACTGCCCAGCAGAGAGAAGTAATGCTGTGCTGTGGCAGGTGAGACAGTGTCGATGAGGTGATAAACTGAGAACCTGTTCCCCCTTTCGGAATGGCAGCATTTGTAAGCTATTTACAGAATAGAGGTTCTCCTGGTGTTCGAGCAAGCATTCATTCTTCAATCAGTGTTACTAAAAACAATCAGATTTTTGAGAGAATTATTTCAATGCTGTTGGCTGCTGCAAATTAATTCTAGATATTGCTGCATTCCAACTGTTTGTTTCCATCAACTCAGTGACTCACAGGATGGGAGGGATTTTGGGATCTCCTCAGATTCTGTAAAGTACCAAAACCCATCTGATTCATCAATGTCCTTTAGGGAAGGAAATCCGCCGTCCTTTCCAGGTCTGTTGTGGGAAAAGATTTGCTAACCCACGATAGGCTCACTAAAGCAAAATTGGCCAAACTGTACCAGAACACCTAGAATTCCCAAGCAGCTCACAAGCTGAATCAGACAGCACAGACAAGGGAATACACTTTAAACTCCCATGGATATGACAGAACACTACAGATATTTCAAAGCCTTAAGGGCGGTTTCACAACCCAGCAATACCAAAGCCACACAAAGAGCAGGACAGACAGAACGGCACCAGCAAGGACATGCTCCAGGCACAGGAGAATGAAAGCACCTTACCATTTCATAAGAGACGTTAACATCTACCTGTGAAGAGGAATGGAACCATTGTTACTGTCAGGATGTTGCATTGTGTGAAGGAACAGGGCATTCATGTAATAACTGTTTTCCAATTAGCATCCTTGTAACTAGATTACTCCATTTCCAGATACATTGTAGTTTCCCATTTCTTACTCAGTGTCATTGTGTAGCATTACTATAAAGCTGGTCTCATCCCCAGCTCTGGGAAGAGAAATCTGATCTAACTGTGCAGACTGTCAGTTCTGTGGCAGCCTAGTCAATTTCTCTTCCAACAATATTGTTTGTAATAAACTGTTTGTCAATTTCACTTCAAGCTGTGTTTTGTGATCTCTAACCTATTGGGCCAATTTCCCTGAAATCTGCTCTACATGGGCCTCTAACAATGTGATTTGTTCCTAACTGCCCTCTTTAAATGGTCTAGAAAGCCACTCAGTCAGGGGTAATTAGGAATGGGCAACAAAAGCTGGCCATTAAAGAACAACAGATAAAAAAATTAACAGTTTAATTGTTGTAGAAATGATTTCCTTAAAACAAACCTCAGCCATGTTGTTTGTACTCTTTGGAGATTGGAAACCCCATTGTATCTACCTCATGGATCTTTACGGTTCAGGAGATAGAAAATCGCTGGCAGGATCTGTGTCTGGAGATGAGGTTTCATATTAGTTTGAAAGTTCAAAAACCAACCCCAAGAGGGTGGGTGTGACCACTGTCAATATCAGCAAGTGACAGCCCCCATGTGAAACCCCTGGTCTTAAACACATGGGATATCTGGGTTGTAGTTACAAGCCCAAGCCTTTTAACGAGCCTCAATGTAACACATCAACTCTCAGATTCAGGAAATAAAGTAATTCTGAGATTTGTGAAATTGTGCTGACCAAACCTGATTGAGACATTTAATAAAGTAACCAAAACGAGTGGTGACAGCACAGCAGTACACATTGTCTACACAGGCATTAATGACAGGGTTCCACAGGGTAGACTAATCAGTAAAGTTAGATCACATGGGATTCTGGGTCAGCTTGCCAATTCGATACAAATTTGGTTTGGTGGCAAGAGACAGAGGGTGGTGTTGAAGGGTATTTTTGGATGGGAGGTCTGTGATTAGTGGTGTTTCGCAGGGACTGGTGCAATTTATATCAGCAATTTGGATAGGAAGTCAGGAGACATGGGTAATGGGTTTTTGGATGACATCAAATTTGGTCAATAGTCAACATTGAAGAAGATTATCTAAGATTACCAAGGTATTTTGATCAATAGGGTCGATGGGCTGATGAATGGCAGATGGAGTTTAATTTGGATGAATGCGAGGTATTGCATTTTGGTAAAACAAACAAGGGGAGGACTTTACACTTAATGGTCAGGCCCTGGGTAGTGCTTTTCAACAGACAGACCTCAGCTTTCAGGTTAAGAAGGTGTTTAGCATGCTTGTCTACATTGCTTTGACCTCTGAGTATCAGAGTTGGAACAGGACATTTCTGAGGCCACTTTTGGAGCACTGTGTCCAGTTCTGGTCACCCTGCAAGAGGAAGGTTATTATTCAACTGGAGAGGGTTCAGAAAAGATTTACCAAGATATTGCTAAAACCGGAGGGTTTGAGTTATAAGGATAGGCTGGTGACACATAAACTTTCTCCACTGTATTAAGTGCGAGCAGCAGCGGAGGTAGGACGAACTCGGAAGACTGCAGATAAGGTAAGGCAGTTTTTATTAAAATTACTTACCGGTAGCAGGCAGCGGTGTTTTTCTCTTTCACAGAAGGAGCGGGAGCAGCGGAGGAAGTGACGGGGACCAGAGGGGTAGCCAGGAAGATAAGCAGTGAGTATATATATCAGCAAGGTGGCTAAACCCGAGACTCTACTACTGTAGTGTCTCCTACCCGCCCTCCTCCTCTAACCTAGTTAATAAGGAGGAAGAGCGGGAGCGATGACCAGGGGACTGCCGGTAATATATCTGGGCAGTGGCTGAACCCGAGACAGTACACGTGTTGTGTCTCCCACCACACCCCCCCCAACCAAAAATTGGACTCTGGTTAAGGATTTTCATTTCTTTATCGGTGAATGGTTAAAAATTTACTTTTTATGGTTTATCTATTAATTGGTTTTTAGAAAAAGACTATAGCAGAGAGGTATCAGAAAGTATTTTAACTCAAACCTATACAAAGTAATAAACTAAGCAGAGATGGCTGGGCAGGTGGTGTGCTGTAGCTGTATGATGTGGGAGCTGGCTGATCCCATTGTGAATGGCAGTGACCACATCTGCAGCAAGTGTTGGTTGCTGGAAGAAGTCCGGCTCAGAGTTGATGATCTGGAATCTGAGCTTCAAACACTGCGGCACATCCGGGAGGGGGAGAGTTACCTGGACGCTTTGTTTCAGGAGACAGTCACACTTGGGAGATTAAGTAATTCACATTCAGTTAGTGATCAGGGACATCAGAGTGTGACTGTAAGTGAGGCAGGTAGGGGGAGCTTGAGTTCAGGAGTGCAGGAGCCTCAGCCCTTGACCTTGTCCAACAGGTATGAGATTCTTGCTCCCTGTATGGATGAGGAAAAGGGCTCTGGACAGAATGAGCCAGCTGACCACGGCACCATGGTGCAGAAGGCCATTCAAGAGGGGGGAGCAAAAAGACAAGTAGTTGTTATAGGGGATTCTATAATTAGGGGGACAGATAGTATTCTATGCAAGCCAGATCGGGAGTCTCGCATGGTGTGTTGCCTGCCAGGTGCCAGGGTGCGGGACATCTCCGACCGGCTTGAAAGGATATTGGAGCGGGAGGGGGAGGATCCAGTTGTTGAGTCCACGTTGGGACTAACAACATAGGCAAAGCTAGGGTGGAGGACCTGTTTGGGGATTATCAAGCACTAGGAAGGAAATTGAAGTACAGGTCCTCAAGGGTCATAATCTCCGGATTACTGCCCAAGCCACGTGCCAATTGACATAGGGATAAGAAAATTAGGGAAGTAAACACGTGGCTAAGGGATTGGTGTGGGAAAGAGGGATTCCATTTCATGGGGCATTGGCATCAGTTTTGGAACCGGGGGGATCTGTACTGTTGGGACGGTCTCCACCTGAACCGATCTGGTACCAATGTTCTAGCAAAGAGGATAAATAGGGTGGTCAGTAGGACTTTAAACTTTTGAGTTGGGGGGAAGGGAAAGTGAAAGCGACAGGAAGTATGGAGTTAAATGGAAAGATAAGCAGGAGGATAGCAGGTATGCAGGTGGATTTAACCTTGAGGCAGATTAGGAATGCAACAAAAAGGAAGGATAACTTAGGACATCTTATGACTTCCAATATCTCTAATGATAAGAATGTTAGCATTAAGGCACTTTACCTGAATGCTCATAGCATTCGTAACAAAGTAGATGAACTAACGGCACAGATCATCGTGAATGATTATGATGTGGTAGACTTCACAGAGACATGGTTGCAGGGGTTTCAGGACTGGCAGTTAAACATCCAAAGATTTACAACTTATCGAAAAGACAGGGAGGTGGGCAGAGGAGGCGGGGTGGCCTTGTTAGTTAAGAACAAAATTAAATCTATGGCACTGAATGACATCGTGTCGGATGATGTGGAGTCTGTGTGGGTGGAATTGAGGAACCACAAAGGCAAAAAAACCATAATGGGAGTTATGTACAGACCTCCTAACAGTGGTCAGGACCAGAGGCGCAACATGTACCAGGAAATAGAAAAGGCATGTCAGAAAGGCAAGGTCACGGTGATCATGGGGGACTTCAATATGCAGGTGGACTGGGTAAATAATGTAGCCAGTGGATCCAAAGAAAGGGAATTCTTGGAATGCTTACAGGATGGCTTTTTGGAACAGCTTGTCATGGAGCCCAAAAGGGAGCAGGCTATTTTGGACCTAGTGCTATGTAATGAACCAGACTTTATAAAAGATCTTAAAGTAAGGGAACACTTAGGAAGCAGTGATCATAATATGGTAGAGTTCAGTCTGCAGTTTGAAAGAGAGAAGGCAAAATCGGATGTAATGGTGTTACAGTTAAACAAAGGTAATTATGAGGGCATGAGGGAGGAACTGACGAAAATTGACTGGAAGCAGAGCCTAGCAGGGAAGACAGTAGAGCAAAAATGGCAGGAGTTTGTGGGTAAAATTGAGGACACTGTACAGAGGTTCATCCCCAAGAAGAGAAAGATTATCCGGGGAGGGATTAGACAGCCATGGCTGACAAAGGAAGTCAGGAAATGTATCAAAGACAAAGAGAGATCCTATAAAGTGGCCAAGAGCACTAGGAAATCAGAAGATTGGGAAGGCTACAAAAACAAACAGAGGATAACAAAGAGAGAAATAGGGAAGGAGAGGATCAAATATGAAGGTAGGCTAGCCAGTAATATTAGAAATGATAGTAAAAGTTTCTTTCAATACATAAGAAACAAATGACAGGCAGAAGTAGACATTGGGCCAATTCAAACTGGTGATGGAAGGCTAGTGATGGGAGATAAGGAAATAGCTGGAGAACTTAATAAGTACTTTGCATCAGTCTTCACAGTGGAAGACATGAGTAATATCCCAACAATTAAAGGGAGTCAGGGGGGCTGAGTTGAGTATGGTTGCCATTACAAAAGAGATAGTGCTAGAAAAGCTAAAAGATCTTAAAATTGATAAATCTCCTGGCCCCAATGGGCTACACCCTAGAGTTCTGAGGGAGGTGGCTGAGGAAATACGGAGGCGTTGGTTGAGATCTTTCAAAAGTCACTGGAGTCAGGGAAAGTACCGGATGATTGGAAGACCACTGTTATAACCCCATTGTTCAAGAAAGGATCAAAACAAAAGATGGAAAATTATAGGCCAATTAGTCTAACCTCGGTTGTTGGTAAAATTCTAGAATCCATCATTAAGGATGAGGTTTCTAAATTCTTGGAAGAGCAGGGTCAGATTAGAACAAGTCAACATGGATTTAGTAAGGGGAGGTCATGCTTGACAAACCTGTTAGAATTCTTTTAAGAGGTGACAAGTAGGTTAGACCAGGGAAACCTAGTGGATGTGGTCGATCTAGACTTCCAAAAGGCCTTTGATTAGGTGCCACACGGGAGGCTGCTGAGTAAGGTGAGGGCCCATGGTGTTCAAGGTGAGCTACTGGCATGGATTGAGGATTGGCTGTCTGACAGAAGGCAGAGAGTTGGGATAAGAGGTTCTTTTCCGGAATGGCAGTTGGTGACAAGCGGTGTCCCACAGGGTTCAGTGTTGGGTCCACAGTTGTTCACATTATATATTAATGATCTGGATGAAGGGACATGGGGCATTCTAGCGAAGTTTGCCGATGATACAAAGATAGGTAGACAGGCAGGTAGTACTGAGGAAGTGGGGAGGCTGCAGAAGGATCTAGACAGTTTGGGAGAGTGGTCCAGGAAATGGCTGATGGAATTCAATGTGAGCAAATGCGAGGTCTTGCACGTTGGGAAAAAGAATACAAGCATGGACTACTTTTGAAATGGTGAGAAAATTCATAAAGCCAAAGTACAAAGGGATCTGGGAGTGCTAGTCGAGGATTCTCTAAAGGTAAACATGCAGGCTGAATCTATGATTAAGAAAGCGAATGCAATGTTGTCATTTATCTCAAGAGGGTTGGAATATAAAAGCAGCGATGTGCTACTGAGACTTTATAAAGCCCTAGTTAGGCCCATTGGAGTACTGTGTCCAGTTTTGAGCCCCACACCTCAGGAAGGACATTCTGGCACTGGAGTGTGTCCAGCGGAGATTCACACGGATGATCCCTGGAATGGTAGGTCTAACATACGAGGAATGGCTGAGGATCCTGGGATTGTACTCATTGGAGTTTAGAAGGTTAAGGGAAAATCTAATAGAAACTTACAAGATAATGATTGGCTTGGAAAGGGTGTACGCTAAGAAATTGTTTCCGTTAGGCGGGGAGACTAGGACACGTGGGCACAGCCTTAAAATTAGAGGGGGTCAATTCAGAACAGAAATGCGGAGACATTTCTTCAGCCAGAGAGTGGTGGGCCTGTGGAATTCATTGCCGCGGAGTGCAGTGGAGGCTGGAACGCTAAATGTCTTCAAGGCAGAGATTGATAAATTCTTGATGTCACAAGGAATTAAGGGCTATGGGGAGAATGTGGGTAGGTGGAGTTGAAATGCCCATCAGCCATGATTAAATGGCGGAGTGAACTCGATGGGCCGAATGGCCTTACTTCCACTCCTATGTCTTATGGTCTTATGGTCTTATGGTCTAGGTTGAGGGGGCACCTTGCTGAGGTTTATAAAATCATGAGGGGTATAGGTCATATGAATAGAAAAGGTTTTTATTTTTGTAGTGCAGGAGAGTACAAAGTAGGGGGCATACTTTAATGTGAGATGAGAAAGATGTAAAAGGGACCTGAGGGGCAACGTTTTCATGTAGTGGGTGATCCATATGTAGAATAAAATGCCAGAGGACATGGTAGATGAAGGTACAGTTCCAACATTTAAAAGATATTTGGATCGGTAAGTGAACAGGAAAGGTTTGGAGGGACGTGGGACAATTGCAGGCAAGTAGAACTAGTTTATTGGGAGAAACCTGTTCGGCCTGGACATATTGAACAGAAGGGTCTATTTCTGTGCCATATGAATCTATGACACTGGTTGGGATAATGAAGGGTAAAGTGGGGCTTTTTTTGGCTTTTCAATTACAGTCTGTTTTGTCATAATTGTTTCTTTCCCAAAGAAGCCATTTCTGTTCCTGGACTTCAATTTTGATCACAACCAAATGTCTCACGTTCAGTGGGCACAGTGCCAATCTCCTTTGAGTCTGCCCAGGGATCCCTCCCCATTCACTACCATCTCAAGAAGACCCCATCTCAAGAAACAATATCTCTGGCACCAATAAACTGGATCTACATTGTCAATCCTTCAAACACCATGTGGAGGTGCTGGTGTTGGACTGGGTTGGATAAGGTCAATAATCACACAACACCAGGTTATAGTCCAATAGGTTTATGTCATATTGTCTGACTATCTACAGATTGTGTGCTTTTTAAACAATAAATCTGTGGGTGAATTTGCACTTGCAGATTTGTGTTTGCAGATACATTCTATTTTCTTTAGAAAGCACAAATTTAGAAATTTGTAGACAGTCAATGTATCATTTTATAAACTCTTACTTTGGGGAAAAAAAAACTGCCTGACTCCAACTGAGGACACCAAACAAAACATCACACCTAAAATACACTGTCTGACCAGAGGTGTCACCTCCTTTATTATTGATAATACCTTAAGTTACCTCAGGACAGCCATTTGAAAGAAATTCTGGGATTTGCATATTAATCAATCGAAACCTGCACCTATTCTAAATGATTAAAGATTTAAGAGCCATCCTCGGTGTGTTCGATGCACATAAGCCGTATGACCTATTGATCATTTCCTTACAAAAGCTGTGTCTGAATCTTCCTTTCTCATTATCACCTGATGGAGGAGCAGTTCTCTGAAAGCTCATGTTTACAAATAAACCTGTTGGACTACAGCCCGGAGTTGTGTGGTTTTTGACCTAATCCTTCAAACAGCAACATCATCAATATTAATGAACAGCCTCAAAGACTCAGGGATCAAACTCCAGTGAAATTGTTCATGTGTCAGTTACCAGGGTAGCAGAGAGGGGCTGTAGTTCCATGATATAAATCAGCAGCATTGGTAAGTTTTATACAAACACTGAGGCTGACACATTCATTCAATGTCTATTCAAACTGCTCATTGGTTAAGTTCCTTGTGTAACTACCAACAACTGCACCTCATCACATTACGTCTCTTTGACCTTTGAACAATTATTGATTTAGTTTTGAAAATGGACAGAATTGTAATGTAGCTCCAGAATACATATAAATGCTACACTTCAGCTTTGTGTTCCATCTCACAGCTTGGATGTGTTCTGTCTTTAATCACTGTATCATCACATGTGGCATGAGGGGACAATGGTGTCTGACTCCATCTTAGTTGGTGTCACTTCAAGCATGACATGCTAATGGAAGTGTGTCACTGTGTGTAACCGAATACCTCAGTTTCAGTCCAGACCCTGAAGTGCCTGTGGCTGTTTAGACCAGATGTTGCTGTAAACATCTATTGATTTGTCAGTTATACAAGACCCATTCCTTGTCCTCATGTTTAAGGACCAAACATAAGTTCTGACCTTTTAGGTATACACATTTAGATGAGGCAAGAGTCCAAAACATTTTGAAAGCTCTTTCAGTAAGAAGTGGATATTACAGATTTAAAAATCACACAACACCAGGTTATCGTCCAACAGGTTTATTTGAAGTACAAGCTTTCAGAGCACTGCTCCTTCAAGTGGGGCAGGACCATAGGACACAGCTGATGCGATATAGAAGTTCTGGGATTTACATATTAATGAATCGAAACCTGCAACTCAATTTAAAAGATGAAAGGCTTAACAGTAATCCAGGTTTTTTCAATATATTGCATCAGTTGTATGACACTCTGATCTTTTCCTATAAATTGTGTGTCCTATGATCTTGCTCCACTAGCTACCTGATGAAGGAACAGTGCTCTGAAGACTTGCATTTCCAAATAAACCTGTTGGACTATAACCTGGTGTAGTGTGATTTTTAACTTTGTTCACCCCAGTCCAATACCAGCACCTCCACATCAAGGATATTACAGAACAGAACATGGACTGCTGGATCCCCCAGGAATATATTGTCCAGCAGGGGACAGTGACCAGCTCAGTGTCTGGAACATTCCTTTACATTTGACAAGGATGAGAAAGGGGATCTCAGGCATATAGTCCCACCAACCTCAGCCTTTCAAATGCTTTAATAAGGATACAGGAGCATCAATGTCCAGGCGAGGATCCAAACACAAATTATGTTCAAGCTAGGTTGCTACCACATCGCTCCAGACAGGGGGAGTTAGAGAGAAATGAATTCAACAAAATCTATTGTTCACAACAAGCCGTGAGGTTCCATTGGTGAGGAGAGCTCTCTTGGTTGTCTGGAAGTGAGACCCAGATGAAGCTAAATATTTTCTGAGGTCTCAATAGGAAGTGAATATACTTGTGCAGTCTCTTCAACAATGTCACCAACAACAAGATCATCTTCAGAATCCAAGTCTGTCAGGAAAAGATAGAACAATTTCATGGTCAAAATTTCATTGATTCCAAGTGAGAGTCGCTGATTTAACATAAAGTGTACAATAATTTTCAATTTCAAATGACAATTTAACAAAATCGAAATGATGGCTGATTTTATACAGTGCTATTCTGTTACCTTCCTTACAATGTCGCTATTTATGTAATTGGAAATTCATAACAGGAAGTACCAACTTTCTGTTTGGAACGTTCCAGATTGAGATGCTGTTTTCAGCATTAAAATTCACTGCTCCATTATTTATCTCGGCTCACGGTATTTTTTAAAGACCAACAACGATAGCTTTTTAAACCAGAGTGTTCTGGAGAATCACTGACAGGGACATTACATTCTTGAGTAGAAAGTGAGGACTGCAGATGCTGGAGATCAGAGTCGAGGGTGTGGTGCTGGAAAAGCACAGCAGGTCAAGCAGCATCCGAGGAGCAGGAGAGTTGACATTTCGGGCAAGAGTCCTTTATCAGGAATGTGGGCCAGGTGACTGAGAAATAGATGAGAGGGAGGTGGGGCTGGGGAGAAGGTAGCTGAGAGTGTGATAGGTAGATAGAGTTGGGGATCACAGTGATAGGAGAGAGAATAGGGAGGAGTGGATAAGTGGGAAGGAAGATGGACTGGTAGGACAGGTCATGAGGGTGATGCTGAGTTGAAGGGGTTGTATCTGGGATAAGGTGGGGGGAGGGGAAATGAGCAAACTGATGAAATCCACATTGATGCCGCATGTCATCTTCTCCTCCTCCATTCCTTTGTGTTATACATTGTTCCCAAACTGAGAGGGTGGAAGGCTGTCTGGTTTCAGCTGGATAATACTGGCCTGTTAGCAGGTGCAGGAACAGTATAGGATGATGTTATTCTGAGTTCCTCACTCACTGAAGAGACACCTCACCCACTGGAATATTACACCAGACTGCAGGGCCACCTGCACCAGGTCCACCCATTTAACCTTATAATCCTCATGTATAACATTGGGCTGACCATTCCAGGACATGTTACTGCAACTTGTTTCATTTGACCTTTATCTGTTGCTCCTTTCTGTAGCTGGAAGGTACATTTAGACCAGAGGCTGTTCTGTCCATCTGCTGATTTGTCAGGACTACAATAGCCACGCCTTGTCTGCACCTGACAGGAGCTAACATAAAGACTGCTTCATCAGATATAAATACCATTACAGGACGTACTACAGAGGATTCTTTCATTTGAACTTTATCTGTTGTTCATGTTAGTAATAAAAAAACTGTAATTTAATTTTCCCACATAATTCCTTTAGCTTTGCTGCTTTAATTTGCTACAATATACTGCAGTGTCACAGGTTAACAGGGGTGGCATGGTGGCTCAGTGGTTAGCACTGCTGCCTCACAGCGCTAGGGACCCGGGTTTGATTCCCACCTCAGGTGACTGTCTGTGTGGAGTTTGCACATTCTCCCCGTGTCTGCTCTAGTTTCCATCCACAATCCAATGATATGCAGGTTAGGTGAATTGGCCATCATAAATTGCCCAGAGCCGGGGTAAATGTAGGGGAGTGAGTCCAGGTAGGTTACACTTCAGAGGGTCAGTGCAGACTTGTTGCACTGAAGGGCCTGTTTCCATACTGTACAGAATCTAATCTAACAAGGGAATATGTACTTGAAATATGAAGCAGTCTTGTTTACTTCAAATTATTTTGTATTTTTTCTGTTTTACACAGTTACGTTGCCTGGGATGTGATACGCTGGGTACTCTTCACTCTCCTGGTGATTTGTTCTGTTTCAGTCACAATGTTTACACGAAAACATTAGGTGAGCATCATGGCCTTTACACGAATGATTTTGAGCACTCTAAGTTCCCCATCAATGAGGTGGCCCTGGGTGGAGGGTTTTCGAAGCAGGTGACACAGTTTGAGAAGAATGGGTTGACCATTTGTGACTGAGATGAGCAGGAATTTCTTCACTCAGAGGGTGATGGTTTGTTGGAATTCTCTGCCCCAGAGAGCTCTGGAGGCTCCAGCCTTGAGTATATTCAAAACAAGATCAATAATGTTCTGGGTAAGAAAGATAGGGAGGGATATGGAATTAGTGCAAGAAAAATGGTATTCAGGTGGAAGATCTGCTCTGATTCAGGTGAATGCTGAAGGAGCCTCGAGGGAGCTGAATGGCCTACTCTGGTCTTACGTCATCTCTCTCCATGATGACGTCATGCTGTTAAATGCTGTCATTGTACCAGCCTCCATCACTTCCTCTGGCACCTCATTTCATACACGCACCCACCATCTGTGTGAAAAAGTTACTCCTCAGGTCATTTTGAAATCTTTTCTCTCTCACCTTCAACCTATGCCCTCTAGTTCTGGACACTCCCAGAGATGAAAAAGACCTTGGCTGTTCACCTTGTCCATGCTCTCGTTTAAACCTTATTGGATAATATAGTCATGTGTCCTAATCTGGAATGAAGACAATGTAATTATCTTTGGGTAGAGATATCAGTGAGTTAGTGTGTATTAGTTTGATTGGACAAAACCTTGTTATCTGTTAAAATAATAAAATACATTTGTTGCTGTTCAAATGAATTGACCTGTTCAGCATTTGTTGATGTGTACAGCTCCCATGCAGATATTAATAAACATATAAACAAAGTAACCTGAATCTTGTCTGATCTAAATTAGAAATACAGCATCAAATCCCTCTTTCTGGGGCTCTCATAGAACATAGGAGGCACCAGAGAACAAAAGGAAATGATATTTTCCCAGGTCAGTGCCATTTTGTCCTTCACATGGGGAGGGTTAGGACCAATAAGGGCTTTGTAATTCTCAAAGACATGAGCTCTTGTAGGAAATTAGGGACATTTGGCTATAGAGAGAGAATGAACAGAAATGGTGAGGTGACAAAAGATCATTGGATCCACAGGGACAACAACATTAAAGAGAGGAAGAAGGATCATTCTGCATCACAGGTAGAGTCTGGTGTTAATTCACAGAAACACCCTACTCCCCATGTCTGTAGCATGTGGAGCACCTTATCGAACCTACTAACACTTCCGAAGAATGGTCAACAGACGTGAATCAGTGACTCTGCTTTCTCTCCACAGGTGTCCCCAGATCTGCTGTGTTTCTCCAGCAATTTGTGTTTTTGTCACAAAAGCACTCAGTTGACACTTCATCCATCCTGACCCAGTTGCTGCACAATAACTGTGTAAAATGACTGACACCCAATTGCAGAGTGGGAGTGGAGTCAGTTATACATATTTTAGGATGATAAGGGGGAGAGGGCTAGTGCAAAGCTCTATGAATTTGAAACCTATTCGGGGCAATTGCATCCACCATGCATCCACTGATTCAGTCCTATCACTGGCATCAAATTACACTTCAACAACAGGTCACTCATTGTCCAGAAATAAACATTACAGGTGATGGCCTCAAGCAATCATTGACTACAACATTGTTCACCCTCGGTGTCTCATTAACGACGTGAATATAATCTGACAAGCTAATTTTAAAGTGCCACTTGGGTTTGGTATTTCTGTAATTCACAGCATGGCAAACAGTGGAAGACAGCAATTCTCAGCTGCCAGGTTCACACACTGTGAGGAGATAGTCTGCAATGTGCAGAGTGCTTGGTGGTGTCGATGACATTTGAATGAGGATACACACTTGAGGCATCCTAATGGAGATATGATATGGACAACATTTCCCCTGATTTTCAGACACTCTCTCTCTCCCTCACAAACATCATCCCTGTCCATCTCTCCCCCACCTCCCCTGCTACACACACACACATATATAAGTCTATGGGGTGAACTGCATTTGCAAATCTGTATTTGTAGATACTTTCTATTCCGTTCAAAAAGCACACAATCTATAGGCAGTGAGTTAATGTGATATTTTATCAATTCTTACTTTCAAAATAAAACCAGTCTGACTAGAGATGAGACTCTAACCTCATACCTTTAATACAAGGTCTGAGCTGAGATGTCACTTTTTTATTTTACTGATAAAGCCTTAAGATATATTCGGGTGGTGACTTGAGAGAAATTCTGTGATTTACATATTAATCAATCGAAACCTGCATCCCCATTCTACGTGATTACAGACTTAACAGCAATCTAGGGTTCTCTAATATATTGCATCCATCGTGTGACACTTTGATCTTTTACTTATAGATGCTGTGTCCTATGTATCCTGTCCCACTGGCTACCTGACAAAGGAGTAGTGCTCTGAAAGCTTGTATTTTCAAATAAACCTGTTGGTGTATAATCTGGTGTCGTGTGATTTTCAGCTTTGTCCACCCCAGTCCAACAGCAGCCCCCCCACATCCTGAATCTTCTTGCCAATGGGTCATATCCAGCAGACAGTGAGTACTGAGCCTGAGTCTGAATGACAGTTGTTCACCTCTCCAAGGAGACAGCTAGATGTACGGCTCAGGATTGATAGTGATGGTTGATGCCTCCATCGCCATTGATCCAGTTTAAGGACTGTCTCTGACATACCGAGCTGCTGTGTTTGTGCTTGTCTGGGCATTTTCACGACTTCAATAAAATTACACCTGACAATTCTGAAGATTGAAGCCATTGTCTTTATCCCAGCACAATCACCTTTCCTTAGCCACTGACTCCTCTATCTCCCTGTCCAGCAGAGCTCTCATCCACGATGTTGTTAGCTCCACACTGAACTATTCCAACATCATTCCAGCTGGCCTTGAATCTTCCACCATGCATCAACTTACACTCATTTATATCTCTGCTCCAGCTTTACATCTTTGAAGGTGCTATATAAATGCAACTTGCCATATTCACAGACACACAAACAAGGCAAGACTTTGAAAGAAATGAATGTGCTTCTCAGCTCATTGTATTTCAAAAGCTGCAAATCCACCTATCATTATGAAACAATTTGAACACTTATCCCAAATATTACAATCCCAACTAATTTGAATGGAATTGATTAATTTTAAAATTTTATCAAATTAAAATGTAAATCTGGTAAAATAGTTTTCCTCCCCAAATTACTTTATTTCTAAAAATGTTTCTGTCTGCAGCATGCTGTGTGTGAATGGCTCATTGTAAATGAACACACATTCAGTTTGGGCCCATTCCATTAAACCCTCAAACAGGTTCATGGTCAATGAGGAATGTAACTGAGAATTATAGAATCCCTACAGTGCAGAAAGAGGCCATTTGGCCCATCTGGTCTGCACCACCCATCTGAAGAGCATCCCACCAGACCCAGAACCCCACTCTGTTCCGATAGCCACACATTTCCCATCGCTAACCCAACTAGCCTGTATTTTCCTGGGCGCCATGACCATTCCACCGAACCTGCACATTGTTGGACAGCAGGAGAAAACACCTCGAGGAAACCCAGGCACACAGACAGTTACCCAAGGTTTGAACCGAACCCAGATCAGTGGGACTGTGAGGCAGCAGTGCGAACCACTGAGCCACTGTGCTGTCCATTTTTGAGATGGTGAGATGTAAAAAACAAGTTTCCACACTTGTTGCATGGTTTGAAGTTCATTGTGTTTTGACACTATAAGAAAAAAGTGTGAATATTATCAAGGGGGGATGTGTAATAGATAGCCATGGATGTACAATGAGACTCAGTGTGAGTTACGTTTGTCTGCAAATTGGAGAGAGCTGTCCTGGCACAGCACTTGCTGGAGGCTAATGTTGTGGGTCCTGGTCCATTTGAAGGACATTGTTGGATGTGGATGGAACAAACAGTGGACAGATGTATCGGGGTCCGGCCTGAGCGGGATGTAGGTTATGAATCACAAAGAGGACAGGTGAAAGGGGAGAGAAGCTTTATCGATTAATCTACAGGGGAGATTCCAAAGGACCAGAAGAAGAGTTATCAATTAAACTGTGCTGTAAACTGGGCCAAAAGGCCCAACAGCACTGATCCTTTTTATATTGTCCAGGAACTGTGTGACAAATACCACAGGAATATTTCACTAACTGTTATAGCAGGGACATTACACAACTCTTTCAAAGGTTTTCAAAAAACTTGCTAAACATTGAGATTGGCCTCCTCTATCACTGGTAAAACCCCAGAGCCTGTGGGAAAAGCCCATTGTGAAACCACAACCCATACCTGCAGACACTGTAACACCCTCCTGGCACCCATTGCCTACAGCTCAGTAAAGAGGGAGAACTGTGTCACCTGCAATATGTCTGCAGCCACGTTTGCACAGCCACTGACAGAAATGCTCAGTGGAGAGGCTTTCTGGAAAGACAGGGTGGGGGCAGTTTTCTTAGAGCCCACGTCAGTGTTAATCAACAGGATATTGTGGGTGGCACACTCTGAGTCAGTCAAGGCTATACTGAGAGTTTTCAGACCCAGCCCTTTGATCACAATCTCTGGGAAGGAAACCTCCTGGGACAGGCTCATGTCCATGTTGTGGGTGGATCAGTGCACCATTCCAGGGCAAATGGGACATCCATCTGAATGGGGGAGGGGCTTTGTGGTAGCTCCAGGTCCTGCAATTGTTTGTCTCAGCAGAACGGTCTTTTAAAAACTGCTGAGTGACCGTCTACCAGGATATGGCTTTGGCACTGAACAAGTCACTTTGCAGGATCCTTGACAACTTGATCAGATATTTTTCACTTTGTTAATAACTGCTGTCTTCACTGTTTCTTCACAGAATCGAATTTTTCAATCTGGTCATATTTTTCCAACTGATTCTACAGTGTCCATGTCATTCAGGGGCTGGGGGATCTCTGCTCTCTGTTTCTGACACTCAGACACTGGTGACCTGACAGCAGAGGGGTTTCATCCCCATTGGGGTATTAACCCCTAAATGTTTCCAAGTGTTCTCCAGAAGTTTACCCAACGTGTTGTTTCTGTTTCCCAGACAGAGTATTGCGATGGTCCTCGTTGGTTCAGTCTCTGGGTAATGACTCCAGTGACACTCCTTCCATATTAAGGGTTAAGGTGGGGCCACTGCCTTCAGCATTGGGGCTGTGGATGAGCACGGTTGGTGAAGGGTGTCAGCTTCTTTAATCTTCTCAAAGGTGAAACCCAGCATGGTTCACCAGACTCACTCATCATCAACCATGTCCTGGTGAATACAAAGCCCCATGTCAGTCGGTTCACCAGAGGGATCCTCACCTTGGAATTGAAACTCACTCCCAGTTTTTCTGCCTGAAATCGGCCCCATGACTTATTCACTCGGATCTTGTGGAAATGGAGCAGATGTTGCCCTCATCCTGCACATTCACGAGAGCAGATTCTGATGGAATAATTATTCAGCACCAACAGGAGGGACATTCTGCAAACAGACAAAATATTCAAAACAATTTTATGTTTAGCTGCATGATTATTATTTGCAAAATAATTCTGTATTAGAGAACCATCCAGTTGTCAGGCAACTGCGATTTTTTTATAAACACTGAGCTTGGGTCAACATTTTTCTTAGCACCTGTTTTGATTTCAGAATTTTCTATTTTTTCAGAGAAAATTAATTCAGGTTTTTTGTTAAACAAAACTGATAGGAGAAAAATGTCTTCAGGGTTAAATTTCACCGTCTAGCTCATTGTGGTTTCAGAAGCTGGCTTCCTACATCCTCTTCCTCATGTAATTACTTGTAGACGTTGCATTACACACTAACTTCAATGTGAGAAGCAAGAGCTGAGAGACTGACATCAAGAACTGAACTGATCTTTGAATAAAACAATGTGGACTTTGATTCTCCTCATTTGTTCCATTCCCGGTGAGTGACCATCCGAGTTGTATATTCCGATAATCAATGTTTGTTGAAGTCCACTGTGTGGTTTATACAGTAGAAATATTTGAATATTTGAAAATACATAATTAGATAAATGGAGAGCTTGTGACACAATGGGTAACATTATTATTACTGTTACAATGCTCAGAGTTCGATTCTCACTCCAGTACATTTTGTGAAGAAATGTGTATTCTCACAAAGTCGAAACAGGTTCATTATCAACCTGCAAATCCTTCCAACATACCCAGGGCAGGGAGCACGACTGGGTGAGATTCCAGGTCTGCCTTATCCAATGCAGAATGACACCTCCCACATTACAACAACTGGCTTCAGGCGAGTGACAAGCTGCAGAAAACTGACACAGCATGGACTTTGTCTGCCCCGTGTGTCTCTAAATATGGAAGTCTTTGAAGTTTAAAGGAATAAATATATAAAAAACAACATTATGAAATGTTTTATCTTCAACTGAACATTTTATAATCTTATGTGACAGAGTTCCCAAATACTTGACAACGGCATTATTAATATGAATTAAATGAAAAGGTCAACATAATATTTCTTTTAAGTGAAAAAAGCAGCACAATAACTTTAATTTTGCCAATGTTTTTAATGTTGAATGTACACTGAAAACCGGAGTAGTAATGAGTCCTCAAACAAAACAACTTGAGTTTGCTTTTATTTCTTTTCTATTTGAAGTGCTGTTCATTAAATATTGTTTTCTGAGGGTCTGTTGCTAAAGTAGATGATTGGTTTATATTTTACTTTGCAGAAAAAGCCTTTTTGTTTTCAGTCGTTAACATGAATCAAGTTGTTTACTCACTTTGAATCCCATTGATTTAAACATTTCAATGTAACGCTAAAATTATTGCTCATCATTGCTATTTCTCCATTCATGAGCAAGAAATTTACAAACACTCAAGATTAAAATTCCCAGTGTCGCATTACTCTCGGCTACAACTCAATGAATTCTGTTCCATGAAAACTTCCTGAAACATTTTGTGGCTCTTGCCCACCAACTTCATGTAGAATACTTCACGGACAGAAACCTGAAGCGTGCATCTCTGTGTTCCTACAATTCACTCTATCTACCTCCCACACACACTCTCACTCTCTCTCCCTCACACACACACTCTCTCACTCTCTCCCCCTCACACACGCACTTTCACTCTCTCTCCCTCACACACACACTTTCTCCCTCTCTCTCCCTCACACACACACTCTCTCCCTCTCTCCCACTCACCCATGTTCTCTCTCACTCTCTCTCCCTCACACACACTCTCTCACTCTCTCCCCTTCACACATGCACTCTCTCCCTCTCTCCCCCTCACACGTTCTCTCTCACCCTCTCTCCCTCGTAGACACACACCCCGTCATTCTCTCTCCCTCACACGCTGACTCTCCCCCTCACACACACTCTTTCACTTTCTCCCCATCACACACACTCTCTCTCCCTCACACATACACACTCTCTCACTTGCTTTCCCTCACACAGTCTCTCTCTTTAGGTCACACACTCTCCCTCACACACTCACTCTCTGTCACACACACTCTCTCACTCTCTCTCCCTCACATACACACTCTCAATCTCTCTCCTTCACACACACACACACACACCCTGTGGCGTGAATTTGCGTTTGCAAATTTGTATTTGCAGATATACTCTATTTTGTTCAAAAAGCACTCAATCTGCAGGCAGTCAGTCAAAGTGACATTTTATAAATTCCTACTTTGGAAAAAACCCAGTCTGACAGAGACTCTAACCTCATATCTTTAATGCATTGTCTGAGCTGAGATGTCACTTATTTTCAGATATATCGGCACGGTGACATGATAGAAATTCTGGGATATACATATTAATCAATCGAAACCTGCATCCCCATTCTAAGTGATTAAAGACTTAACAGCAATCTAGGTTTCTCTGATACATTGCATCAGTTGTATGACACTTTCATCTTATAATTGTAAATCCTGTGTCCTATGTATCCTGTCTCACTAGCTACCTGACAAGGGAGCAGTGCTCCAAAAGCTTGTATTTTCAAATAAACATGTTGGACTCATACATAATGTTGTTAGCTCCACACTCAACCAATCCAACACAATCCCAGCTGGCCTTGAATCTTCTAACTGACAATCACCCATATCTCTGCTCATAAGGTGCTATGTAAACGTACTTGCCATATTTGCAAACACACTGACAAGGCAAGGCTTTGAAAGAAGTGAATGTGCTTCTCAGCTCACTGTGCTTAGAGAACTGCAAATTCCCCTATCATTCTGAAACAATTTGAAGTTTTTTCCCAAACATTATAATCCAACTTAATTTGAAAGGAATTGAATAATTATAAACTTGTATCAAATTAAAATTTAAATCTGGTAAAATAGTCTTCTGCCCAAAATGTTTCTATCTGCAGCAAGCTGTGTGTGAATGGTTCATTGTAAATGAACACACATTCAGTTTGGGCCCATTCCATTAAACCCTCAAACAGGTGCATGGTCAATGAGGAATGTAACTGAGAATTATAGAATCCCTACAGTGCAGAAAGAGGCCATTTGGCCCATCTGGTCCACACTAGACATCTGAAGAACATCCCACCAGACCCAGACCCCATTCTGTTCCGATAGCCACAAATTTCCCATGGCTAATCCACTGTGCCTGTACATCCCTGGACACTCCGGACAATTAGCATGACCATTCCACAATACCTGTACATTGCTGGAATCCGAGGCAGAACAGGCAAACTGCACACAGACAGTCACCCAAGGCATGAGTTGAAGCCAGATAACTGGGGCTGTGAGGCAGCAGTGCTAACCACTGAGCCACTGTGCTGTCCATTTTTGAGAAGTTGAGATGTAAAAAACAAGCTTCCACAGTTGTTGCATGTTTTGATGTTCATGGTCTTTTGACACTATAAGAAAAAAGTGTGAATATTATCAAGGAGGATGTGTGTTAGATACCCATGGATGCACAAAGAGAGTAAGTGTTAGTTGCTTTTGTCTGCAAATTGGAGAGAGAGCTGCCCTGGTACAGCACTTGCTGGAGGCTAATGTTGTGGATCCTGGTCCATTTGAAGGACATTGTTGGACGTGGGTGGAACAAACAGTGGACAGATGTATCGGGGTCCGGCCTGAGCGGGATGTAGGTTATGAATCACAAAGAGGACAGGTGAAAGGGGAGAGAAGCTTTATCGATTAATCTACAGGGGAGATTCCAAAGGACCAGAAGAAGAGTTATTAATTAAACTGTGCTGTAAACTAGAGATAAAGTTCCTACAGTACTGAACATTTTATATTGTCCAGGAACTGTGTGACAAATAGCTCAGGAGACCACAGGAATATTTCACTAACTGTTATAGCAGGGACATTACACAGCTCTTCCAAAGGCTTTCGAAAAGCTTGCTAGACACTTGGGATTGGCCTCCTCTGTCACTGGTAAAACCCCAGAGCCTGTGGGGAAAGCCCATTGTGAAACCACAACCCATACCTGCAGACACTGTAACACCCTCCTGGCACCCATTGCCTACAGTTCAGTAAAGAGGGAGAACTGTGTCACCTGTAGCAATATGTCTGCAGCCACGTTTGCGCAGCCACTGACGGAAATGTTCAGTGGAGAGGCTTTCTGGAAAGGCAGGGAGGGGGCAGTTTTCTTAGAGCCCACATCAGTGTTAATCAACAGGATATTGTGGGTGGCACACTCTGGGTCATTCAAGACTGTACTGAGAGTTTTCAGACCCAGCCCTTTGATCACAATCTCTGGAAGGAAACCTCCTGGGACAGGCTCATGTCCGTGTTGTGGGTGGATCACTGCACCATTCCAGAGCAAATGGGACATCCATCCGAATGGGGGAGGGGCTTTGTGGCAGCTCCAGGTCCTGCAATTGTTTGTCTCAGAAGAACGGTCTTTTAAAAACTGCTGAGTGACCGTCTACCAGGATATGGCTTTGACACTGAGCAAGTCACTTTACAGGATCCCTGACAATTAGATCAGATATTCTTCACTTTGTTAATAACTGCTGTCTTCACTGTTACATCACAGAATCTAATTTTTCAATCTGGTCCTATTTTCCCAACTGATTCTACAGTGTCCATGTCATTCAGGGGCTGGGGGATCTCTGCTCTCTGTTTCTGACCCTCAGACACTGGTGACCTGACAGTAGAGGGGTTTCATCCCCATTGGGATATTAACCACCAAATGTTTCCAAGTGTTCTCCAGGAGTTTACCCAACGTAAACGACAGAGCATTGCGATGGTCCTCGTCGGTTCAGTCTCTGGGTAATGTAGCTGGGGATGAGCATGGTTGATGAAGGATGTCAGCCCCTTTGACCTGCTCAAAGGTGAAACCCAGCTTGGTTCACCAGACTCACTCATCATCAACCATGTCCTGGTGAATACAAAGCCCCATGTCAGTCGGTTCACCAGAGGGATCCTCACCTTGGAATTGAAGCTCACTCCCAGTTACTCAATCACAGCTCACTTCTCCCTGAATTGTCTCTCTGTTGTTGAGTTCCTTTTTCTGCCTGAAATCGACCCCATGTCTTGTTTACTTGGATCTTGTGGAACTGGAGCAGAGGGTGTCCTTCTTCTGCACATCCAGGAGCTCAGATCCTGACACAATAATTATTCAGTGTGAACTGGAGACATGTTCTGCCTAAGACTCCAAATAGTCTTTGTTAAATCTATTTTTAGTTGTAGGATTAATTTTTGTTGAAGAAACCCTTGTCAAAAAATGTTCATTAAAATTTTCTGACAGAGGTGAATAAGCCAGTTGTTATCATTTGAGATTTCAATATTAATACTGAGCTTGAGTCAAGATTATCCTTAACATCATCCTTAACATTCAGACTCTTTAACTGTCTTGATTTCAGATTTTTCTATTCTTAAAATTAAAAGTAATTTCATTCTTCTGTTAAACATGACTGGTAGTAGATAAGTTTCATCAGGGTTAAATTTCGTCATCTGGCTGACTGTGGTGTCAGAAGGTGGCTTCCTATACCCTCCTCCTTATTTAACTTCTTGTAGACATTGCATTACACACGTACTTCAATGTGAGAAACAACCGCTGAGAGACTGACATCAAGAACTGAACTGATCTTTGACAATAAAACGATGTGGACTTTGATTCTCCTC
Organism: Chiloscyllium plagiosum; assembly: GCF_037043375.1. Lineage (NCBI taxonomy): Eukaryota > Metazoa > Chordata > Chondrichthyes > Orectolobiformes > Hemiscylliidae > Chiloscyllium > Chiloscyllium plagiosum. The sequence continues at coordinate 13,734,244 of NW_028270164.1, forward strand.
ATTTGTTCCATTCCTGGTGAGTTACCATCTGAGGTGTGTATTCAGATAATCAATGTCTATTACAATCTACGGTCTAATTTATACAGACTAGATGTGTAAGTATTTGGAGATATGTAAAAGGCCAAAGGAACATCGTGTGACACAGTGGGTAACATTGTTATTGCTGTGACAAATGCTCACAGTTCGATTCTCACTCCAACACATTTTGCAAAGGAATGTGTATTCTCACAAAGCCAAACAGGTTCATTATCAACCTGCAAATCCTTCCAACATGCCCAGGGCAGGGAGCAGGACTGGGTGAGATCCCAGGTGAGCCATATCCAATGCAGTTTGACACCCCTCACATTACAGCAACTGGCTTCAGGAGAGTGACAGGCTGCAGAAAACAGACACAGCATGTGCTTTGCCTGCCCCATGTGTCCCTATGTATGGAAGTCTTTGAAGTTTAAATGAACAAATGTAAAAATATATGAAATACATCACAAAATATTGTATGTTCTACTGAACACATTATAATCTCATGTGACAGAGTTCCCAAATACTTTGGAGCGGCATTATTAATTATGAATGAAATAAAAAGGACAACATAATGTTTCTTTTAAGTGAACACACCAGCATAATAATTTTAAATTATTCAAAGTTTAGAATATTAATAACACACTGAAACTGGAGGGTAATATGCCCTCAAACTAAACATCTTGAGCTTGCTTTTTTTTATTTTTGAAGTGCTGTTCATTATTAAATGTCTTGTGAGGCTCTGTCACAAAAGTAGGTGGTTGGTTTATATTTCCCTTCCCATAAAAAGCTTTTTATCTTTCAGTCATTAACTTGAATCAAGTTGCTTACTCTCTTTCAATCCCATTGATTCTCACATTACAATGTAACACGGCAATACAATTGCAGCCCATCATTGTCATCTCTCCATTTATAATCAAGACATTTTCAAACACTCATGGTTAAAATTCTCAACGTTGCAGTACTCTCGGCTACAACTCCATGAATTCTGTTCCAGGAAAACTTTCTGAAACCTTTTTTTTGGCTGTTGCCCACCAATTTCATGCAGAAAACATCACAGACAGAAACCTGAAGTGTTCATCTCTCTGTTTTCGCAATTCTCTTTTTTTCAAGGCTTCCTTTTTTCCCATGAGGTCTCTGTTTCCTGCCCTTCACCACCTTAAATCATTCACGTGTCTTTTTCCTTTCTTCCCTCCACTCCACCTCTTCACTTACGCTTAATAAAGACATTTCTCTCAGTAATTATTGAAGTAAATTTACCCAGTCATCAACAGGCTGCACCTCTTCCCCACCCAGGACACAATGTGGCAGCAATTTTAACATTTTCTCAGGTACCATCTCTCTGGAATTATCAGTAAATTACATATATTATTTTACTCTCCTTACACTGACAACAATGTGTGATTGCAAATAATCCTGCCTTTACTGCCGTCAAGATCCTGCACATTGATCTCTCTCTCTCCCATCGTGAACCAGCCCCTGCTAAACTTCAGTTCTCTTCCTCTCCAACTTGAGGACTCTCATCATTTTCCTGGGTCACCTGTTATATCTGCCCCTTGAGCCCTGAAAATGCAGCCCCTGAGCCCACCATGAGTCTACACCACACACACCCCCACCCCTCCTCCCTGGATGAAACCCTCCTTCTCCGGTCGGAGTAAGGACCCTTCAGCACCTGTATCCTCCTTCACACTGATCCTCAGCCGACTCCAACCCAGGCCTGTCACTCAGGCTGCTCTCCGGGGGGGTGGGGGGGGGGGGGGGGGGGGGAACAACATTTCGATGATGTCACACACGGTGGAGTTAGAGCCCACAGCGGGCAGCACAAACCCAATTTCAAGATTGTCCCAAAGCTTGACCAGTGGGGTAAGAAAATATCCCGACTGTTTCAATCATTCCCTGGGAATTTGGAACACCTGAGGCTCTGATAAGGGTTTATATTAATGATTACATTCATCATGTACTGGATGGAATGTAGCTGATTAAAATGTATCTGTTTGTAATAAGCAATTCTTTCCAGTTAAATTTTTGAAATGTTGTCTCTTCAGTTTCAGATGCTTTATGGGCAGAGGAACACGTAACGGGAATTTTGGGAAGAGCAATCACAATATCTTGTCATTACGAAGCGCAGCATAACCAGTCACACGTGAAATATTGGTGTCAAGGATGGAGTCGTCTGTGTTCTGTTAGAGCAAAAACAAATTGGCCAAATGGGAGAATAACGATCACTGACGACAAAACACGAGGAATGTTTCTTGTCACAATCAAGAATCTTCAATGGAGAGATGCAGGATGGTACAGCTGTGGGATCGAGACTCCTGGCCATGACCCAATGTTTAATGTAAAGCTGCACATTTCTGATGGTACGTGACTCATTTTCTTTTAAATTACTCTCTGCTGATATGTCTGATCAGTGTTTTATCCAGGAAGAAAAGTGACAAAGTGTTGGGGAATATTTGAATTTTCTCACAGAATAATTGTTTCTTTCCCACAGAAGCTGTGTCTGTTCCTGGATTTCAATATTTATCCCAACCAAATGTCTCACGTTCTGGGGGTTCAGTGACAGTCTCCTGTGAATCTGCCTGTGGATCCTTCCCCATTCACTACACATGGTCTGAGAAGACCCCATCTCAAGATTCAATGATCTCTGACACCAATAAACTGGATCTACATTGTCAATCCTTCTCACAGCAACATCATCAATATTACTGCACAGCCTCAAATACTCAGGGAACAAAATCCAGTGAAATTGTTCATGTGTCAGTCAACAATGTAAGAGAGAAGAACTGCAGTTATAGAATAAAAATGCCGAACATTGGTAAGTGTGATGTAAACAATGCTTTCTTATTATCTCCACACTTGAAAATTGTAAATGATAAAATGTATGTTTTCATTGTCAGTTCTGATCTACGCCAATGGTTTGTACGGTAATTGGAAAATGAGCAGGTACATAAAATACTGCCCACAACATGCAAAAACTTTGCAAAAACTCCAAAACTCCTCACAAGTTAAAATAGTGGTTGATTGTCTTACAATTTGCATTTTTCTAACATATGGAATTACTAAGTTCAATACGTAGCTAGTGTGACCAGATTTCGGACGGATATTGGGGAAAGAGTGGAGAGCAGTTGTACAAATGAAATATCGAGGTAAAAACAATGACTGCAGATGCTGGAAACCAGATTCTGGATTCGTGGTGCTGGAAAAGCACAGCTGTTCAGGCAGCATCCGAGGAGCAGTAAAATCGATGTTTCGGGCAAAAGCCCTTCATCAGGAATACAGGCAGAGTGCCTGAAGGGTGGAGAGTATTTTGGGATCTCCTCAGATTCTCTAAAGTGCCAAAACCCATCTGATTCATCAATGTCCTTTAGGGAAGGAAATCTGCCGCCTTTTCCACATCTGCTCTACATGGGACTCCAGCAATGTGGTTTGTTCTTAACTGCCCTCTTCAAAAGGTTTAGAAAGCCACTCAGTCAGGGGCAATTAGGAATGGGCAACAGACGCTGGCCATTAAAGACTAAAAGATAAAGAACTAACAGGATAATTGTTGCAGACATTACTCACGCAAAACACACCCAAGCTGTGTTTTCTGAGTACTCCTTGGAGATGGGGAACCTCATCTGTTTGCCTCATGGCTCCTTACGGTGGTTTATGTGTCTGTAGATGAGGTTTTCCATTATTCCTGCAAGATCAGAAAACCATCTCAAGAGGATGGAAGTGACCACTGCCAATATCAGCAAGCGACAGCTCCATGTGAAACCCGTGGTTTTAAACAAGTGGTATATCTGGGTCGTAGTTACCAGCCCAAACCCTTTAATAAACCCCAATGGAACACACCAACTCTCAGATTCAGGGAAGGAAGTAACCGGGATCGTCATTGTGGGGAACCACAGGAGATGGAAAAGATACTCAATAAATATTTTGAATATTTTACTGTGGAGAAAGACATGGAGGCAAGGGAATTCAGGTAAATGAACATTGATGCCATGAAAACAGTCCACATTACAGAAAGAGGAAGTCCTGAAAATCTTAAAAGATATAACAACAGATAGATTTCTAGGACCTGATCAAGTGGAAATTAGGGAAGAAAGTGTGGGTCCCCTTAGCGCCGCTATTTGTATCATCCACAGTCACAGGTGAAGTGCTGGAGGAAGTGAGGGTGGCTAACGTTATCCCTTTATGTAGGAAAAGCTGTGTGGAGAAGCCTGGGAATTACATATCTGTGAGTCTGATATCAGTGGTGGGTAAGTGAGAATCATAGAATGACAGATTCCGTACAGTGTGAAACAGGCCATTCGGCCCAACAATTCCACACCAACCCTCCGACGAGCATCCTACACAGAAACATTTCCCCTGTCTAACGCACCTAACCTGTACATTATCGTGTCCAATTCACATAACCTGCACATCTTTGGACTGTTGTTGCAGAGGGTTTTTAAAGATTGGATTGACATATATTTGGAGAGGCAAGAACTAATTAGGGACAGAGCGTGGGAAGTCGTGCATCACAAACTTGGTTCCATTTTTTTCAGGATGTAAGCAAAAAGCTTGATGAGGGGGAACAGTAATTGTTGTCTCCATGGACTTTTGTAACAAGGTTCCACATTCAGGAGTAATTTGTAAAGTTAGATCACATGGGATTCAGGGTGTGCTTGCGAATTGAATACAAAATTACCTTGATGGCAGGAGACAGAGGGTGGTGGAGGGTCATTTTTTCGGACTGGAGGCCTGTGACCAGTGGTGTTCTGCAGGGATCGGTGTAAATTATATAAACAATATGGATGACAATTTAGATGGCATGGTTTGTAAGTTTATGAATGACACCAAAATTGGTGGTATCGTTGACAGTGAAAAAAGTTATCTATGATTACAAAGGGATCTTGATCAATTGGGTCAATGCGCTGAGGATTGGCAGATGGAGTTTATTTTGTTCAATGTGGGGTATAGCCTTTTGGTAAAACAAAACAGGACAGGAGTTACACAATTAAAAGTACAGCCTGGGGTAGTGCTGTCAAACAGAGTGACCCTGGGGATCTTTGACATTTGCATCACAGGTAGAGAGGGTGGTTAAGAAGGTATTTAGCGTGCTTACTATCATTGCTCAGACCATTGAGTGTAGGAGTTGGAACATCATGTTGAGCTTGTACAGAATGATGGTGAGGTCACTTTTGGTTTCGTGTGTACAGTTCGAGTCACCCTGCTTCAGGAAGGTTATTATTAAATTGAAGAGGTTTCAGAAAAGATCTACTAAGATGTTGCTGTGATTGGAGGGTTTGAGTGATAAGGATAGGCTGGGACTTTTTCCCCTGGAGCAAAGGAGGTTGGGAGGGGACATTATCGAGGTTTATAAAATCATGAGGGGTCTAGATAAGGTGTTTAGCAAAGGTTTCTTTCACGAGGCTGAGAGAGTACAATGTGAGGGGTCATGTTTTCTCGGTGAGAGGAGACAGATCTGAAAGGAATCTGAGGGACAATATTTTCACGCAGAGGGTGTTTTATATGTGGAATGAAATGCCAGAGGACATGGGAGATGAAGGGGCAGTTGCAACATCAAAAAGACATTTGGATCAGTACATAAATAAGAAAGATTTGGAGGGAAATGTGCCAAATGCAAGCAAGTGGGACTGGTTTATTTGAGAAACTTTTTCAGCACAGACATATTAAACTGAAGGGTCTATTTCTGTGCCATATGTGTCTATGACACTGAATGGGATAGTGAAGGGCAAAGTGTTGTGGGTTGTTGGTTTTTCAATTATAGTCAGTTTTGTAACAAATGTTTATTTCCCAATGAAGCCATCTCTGTTTCTGGACTTCAATTTTAATCCCAATCAAATGTCTCATTTCTGGGGGTTCAGTGACAGTCTCCTGTGAGTTTGTCCAGGGATCCCTCCCCATTCATTACACATGGTCTGAGAAGACCCCATCTCAAGATTCAAAGATCTCTGACACCAATAAACTGGTTCGACATTGTCAATCCTTCACACGGCAACATCATCAATATTACTGCACAGCCTCAAATACTCAGGGAACAAAACCCAGTGAAATGGTTCATGTCTGAGTTCCCAGTGTAGCAGAGAGGGGCTGTAGTTCCATGATATAAATCAGCAGCATCGGTAAGTTTTATACAAACACTGAGGCTGACACATTCATTCAATGTTTAATCAAACTGCTCATTGGTTAAGTTTCTTTCATACTGACAAATAACTGTACCTCATCACATTATGTCTCTATGATATTGAACAAATTTGAACAAGGTGTTAACTTATTTATGAGAATGGACAAGATTGTAATAAAGCTTCAGAAAATGCATGCGTGCTTCACTCCAGCTTTGTGTTACATCTCACAGCTTGTGTGTGTTATACCTTTAATAGATAAAGTCATCACTGTATCGTAGCATGTGACCTGAGGGGATAATGGTGTCAGACTCCATCTTAGTCAGGGTCACATCAGGCATGACATGCTGATGGACGGGTGTTACTGTTTGTAATTGAATACCTCAGTTTCAGCCCAGATCCTGAAGTGTCTGTGGTTGTGAGATATGTTTCGCCAGATGCTGGTATAAATATCTGTTGATTTCTCAGTACTACAAAATCCACGCCTTGTTCTCATGTAACAGGAGCTAACGTAAAGATTACATCATTGAGTCTAAATACAATAGTGGAGGCAAAAGTCACAGTGGAAGCTCACCCAGCAATCACAGAATATTACAGGACAGAGCAGGGGCTGCTGGATCCCCCAGAAATACATTGTCCAGCGGGAGCAGTGACCAGCTCAGTGGCTGGAACTTTCGTTTATGTTTGACAAGGATGAGAAAGGTGATCTTAGTAATATAGTCCCACCCAACCTCAGGCTTTCAAATGCTTTAATAAAAATACAGTAGCGCCAAAGTCCGGGTGAGGAACAAAATACAAATTACATGCAAACTAGGTCACTACCACATCTCTCCAGACAGGGGGAGTTAGAGACAAATGAATTCAACAAAATCCATTATTCACAACAAGTCCTGAGGTTCCATTGGTGAAGAGTGCTCTCTTGGTTGTCTGTAACTGAGACTCAGATGAAGCTGAATATTACCTTATGTCTCAATAGGAAGGGAATATACTTGTGACAAATCCTCAATAAAATCATCAACAACATTCACAACAATATCACCAACAACTTCACCAACAATATCACCAACAGCAACAGGAACATCGGCAGGACCCAAGTCTGTCAGGAAAAGGTAGAAAAATTTCATTGTCAATGTTTCCATTAGCATTGATTCCAGTGAGAATAAGTGACTTAGCATAGGCTTGCAATAAGTTTCAATTTTAGGTGATAACTTATCAGAATGTCAATGGTCACTGATTTCATGCAATGTCATTATGTGCACTTCCTTATTGGTGAGCTGAAGGCGAGATTTTCTGAGTGTTTTAATTTTAGGTTTAATTAGCAAAGGGGTTCAATTTCCAGGTCGTAACATTTACAATGTTGTTATTTAAGTTATTGGACATTCATAACAAGAAATGCCAATTCTCTGTCTGCCACATTCCAGTTTAAATGCTTCATTATTCATCTAAGCTCACGGTGTTGTATATGTCAAAGAAGTGACATGTTGTTGAGCCAGGGCATCTGGAGTATCACTGCCAGGGACACGACATTCTCTGTCATCTTCTCCTCCTCCGTTCTCTCTCATGTTAAACATTATTCCCAAACTGAGAGGGTGGGAGGCTGTCTGGTTCCAGCTGGTTAAGCCTTGCCTGTTAGCAGGTGCAGGAACAGTGTGGGATGATAATATCCTGAGTTCCTCACTCACTGAAGAGACATCTCACCCACTGGAATATCGCACCAGACTGCAGTGCTCCTGTAACTATCCATCCACATCTAATAATCCTCATTGACAACAAAATGCTGAGCATGACAGGACTGAAACTTGTTACATTTGGCTTTTATATATTGTTTCAGTCATTCATAAATTAAACTGTTATTTAATTTTCCTACGTAACTCCCTGAGCTGTGCTGCATTACTTTGCTACAATATACTGCAGTGTAAACATGGGATAACTGTTTGAAACATCAAGCAGTCTTGTTTCCTTCAAATTATTTTGTATTTCTTCTGTTTTACACAGTTGCGTTGCCTGGGATGTGATACGCTGGGTACTCTTCACTCTCCTGGTGATTTGTTCTGTTTCAGTCACAATGTTTACACGAAAACATTAGGTGAGCATCATGGCCTTTACACGAATGATTTTGAGCACTCTAAGTTCCCCATCAATGAGGTGGCCCTGAGTGGAGGGGTTTTGAAGCAGGTGACACAGTTTGAGAAGAATGGGTTGACTGAGATGAGCAGGAATTTCTTCACTCAGAGGGTGATGGTTTGTTGGAATTCTCTGCCCCAGAGAGCTCTGGAGGCTCCAGCCTTGAGTATATGCAAAACAGTGATCAATAATGTTCTGGGTAATAAAGATATGGAGGGACATGGGGGGGGGGTATTGCAAGAAAACATGGTATTCAGATGGAAAATCTGCTCTGATCCAGGTGAATGCTGAAGGAGCCTCGAGGGGCTGAATGGCCTACTCTGGTCCTGCCTCATCTCTCTCCATGATGACCTCATGCTGTTAAATGCTGTCATTGGACCAGCCTCCACCACTTCCTCTGGCAGCTCATTTCATACACACACCCACCCTCTATGTGAAAAAGTTACTCCTCAGGTCATTTTGAAATCTTTTCCCTCTCACCTTCAACCTATGCCCTCTAGATCTGGACACCCCCAGATAGGAAAAGGATCTTGGCTGTTCACTCTGTCCATGCCCTCTTTTAAATCTCATTGGATAATATAGTCATGTATCCTAATCTGGAATGAAGACAAAGACAATGTAAATGCTGTTGGGCAGAGAGACAAGTGAATTAGTGTGTAATAGTTTGATTGAATGGAGCCTTGTTATCTGTTAAAATAATAAAATACATTTGTTGTTATTCGAAAGAATTGATTTATTCAACTTTTATTCAACGTGTACAGCTCCCGTGCATACATTAATAAATTATGTAAACAAAGAAACCTGAGTCTGATCTAAAGAGGAAATGCAGCATCAAATCACCTTTTCTGGGAGTCTCATAGAACGTAGGAGGCTCCAGACAGCAAAAGGAAATGGCATATTTCAAGGTCGCTGTACAGAGAAGTACAGCGCGGTCCAACTCGTCCATGCCAACCAGATATCCAAACCCAATCTAGTCCTACCTGCCAGAACCTGGCCTATATCCCTCCAAACCCTTACTATTCATATAACCATCCAGGTGCCTTTTAAATGTTGCAATTGTACTAGCCTCCACCACTTCCTCTGGCAGCGCATTCCATACACGCACCACTCTCTGTGTAAAATGTTGCCCCTTAGGTCTCTTTTAAATCTTTTCCCTCTCACCTTAAACGTATGCCATCTAGTTCTGGACTCCCCCACTCCAGGGAAAAGACCTTGTCTATTTATCCCATCCATGCCCTTCATGATTGTGTAAACCTCTATAAGGTCACCCTCAGCCTCCGATGCTCCAGGAAAAACAGCCCTAACCTATTCAACCTCTCCCGAGAGCTCAAATCCTCCAACCCTGGCAACATCCTCGTAAATCTTTTCTGAACCCTTTCAAGATTCACAACATCTTTCTGATAGGAAGGAGACCAGAATTGCACGCAATATTCCAACTGTGGCTGAACCAATGTCCTGTACAGCCTCAACATGACCTCCCAACACCTGTACTCAATACTCTGACCAATAATGGAAAGCATACCAAACGCCTTCTTCACTATCCTATCTACCTGCGACTCCACTTTCAAGGAGCCATGAACCGTACTCCAAGGTCTCTTTGTTCAGCAACACTCTATGGGCCTTACTATTAAGTGTATAAGTCCTGCTCTGATTTGCTTTCCCAAAATGCAGGTCCTCACATTTATCTAAATTAAACTCCATCTGCCACCTCTCGGCCCATTGGCCCAACAGATCAAGATCCTGTTGTAATCTGAGATAAGCTTCTTCGCTCTCCAATACACCTCCAATCTTGGCGCCATCTGCAAAATTATAAACTATACCTCTTAGGCTCATATCCAAATCATTGAGATAAATGATGAAAAGTAGTGGACCCAGCTACAATCCTTGTGGCACTCCACTGGTCACAGGCCTCCAGTCTGAAAAACAACCCTCCACCACCACCCTTTGTCTTCTACCTTTGAGCCAGATTTGTATACAAATGGCTAGTTCTCCCTGTATCCTGTGAGATCTAACATTGCTAACCAGTGTCCCATGGAGAACCTTGTCGAATGCCTTACTGAAGTCCATATAGATGACATCTACCACTCTGCCCTCATCAATCCTTTTTGTTGCTTCTTCAAATATGTCAGTCAAGTTTATGAGACATGATTTCCCACACACAAACCCATGTTGATGATCCCTAATCAGTCCTTGCCTTTCCAAATACATGTACATCCTGTCCCTCAGGATTCCTTCCAACAACTTGCCCACTACCGGTGTCAGGCTAACTGGTCCATAGTTCCCTGGCTTGTCTTTACCACCTTTCTTAAACAGTGGCACCATATTAGCCAACCTCCAGGTACAAATATCTCAGTAAGAGGCCCAGCAATCACTTCCCTGGCTTCCCATAGAGTTCTAGGCAACACCTGATCAGGTCCTGGGAATTTATTCACTTTTGGGTGTTTCAAGACATCCAGCACTTCCTTCTTGGTAATATGGAATTTTCCAAGATGTCACCATCTGTTTCCCTACAATCTATAACTTCCATGTCCTTTTCCACAGTAAATACAGATGCAAAATACCATTTAGTACCTCCCGCATCTCCTGCAGCTCCACATAAAGGCTGCCTTGCTGATCTTTGAGGGGCCCTATTCTCTCCCTAGTTATCCTTTTGTCCTTAATGTATTTGTAAAAACCCCTTTGGATTCTTCTTAACTCTATTTGCCAAAGCTATTTCATGTCGCCTTTTTGCCCTCCTGATTTCCCTCTTGAGTATACTCCGACAGCCTTTATATTCTTCTAAGGGTTCACTCGATCTATCCTGTCTCTACCTTACATGTGCTTCCTTCTTTTCTTTAACAAAACTCTCAATTTCTTTAGTCATCCAGCATTCCCTATACCTACCAGTCTTTCCTTTCACCCTGACAGGAATATACTTTCTCTGGATTCTCGTTATCTCATTTAGATTAGATTCCCTACAGTGTGGAAACAGGCCCTTCGACCCAACAAGTCCACACCGACCCTCTGAAGAGCAACCCACCCAGACACATTCTCCTACATTTACTCCTGACTAATGCACCTAACACTAGAGGCAATTTGGCATGGCCAATTCACCGAACCTGCACATCTTTGGACTGTGGGAGGAAACGAGAGCACCCGGAGGAAACCCAAGCAGACGCAGGGAGAGTGTGCAAACTCCACACAGACAGTCGCCCAAGGCTGGAATCGAATCTGGAACCATGGTGCTGTGAGGCAGCAGTGCTAACCACTGAGCCTCAGGCTTCCCATTTTCCAACCGTCCTTTACCTGCGAACATATGCCCCCAATCAGCTTTTGAAAGTTCTTGCCTACTACCGTCAAAATTAGCCTTTATCCAACTTAGAACTTCAACTTTTAGATCTGGTCTATCCTTTTCCATCACTATTTTAAAACTAATAGAATTATGATCACTGGCCCCAAAGTGCTCCTCCACTGACACCTCAGTCACCTGCCCTGCCTTATTTCCCAAGAGTAGGTCAAGTTTTGCACCTTCTCTAGTAGATACATCCACACACTGAATCAGAAAATTGTCTTGTATACACTTCACAAATTCCTCTCCATCTAAACCCTTGACACCATGGCAGTCCCAGTCTACGTTTGGAGAGTTTAAATCCCCTACCATAACCACCTATTATTCTTACAGATAACTGAGATCTCCTTACAAATTTTTTTCTCAATTTCCCTCTGACTATTAGGGGGTCTGTAATACAATCCCAATAAAGTGATCATCCCTTTCTTATTTCTCAGTTCCACCCAAATAACGTCCCTGGATGTATTTCCTGGAATATCTTCCCTCAGTACAGCTGTAATGCTATCCCTAATCAAAAACGCCACTCCCCCTCCTCTCTTGCCTCCGTTTCTGTCCTTCCTGTAGCAGTTGTATCCTGGAACATTAAGCTGCCAGTCCTGCCCATCCCTGAGCCACGTTTCTGTAATTGCTATGATATCCCAGTCCCATGTTCCTAACCATGCCCTGAGTTCATCTGCCTTCCCTGTTAAGCCTCTTACATTGAAATAAATTGGAGATGGTTAGGGTCAGTAAGGGCTTTGCAATTCTGAAAGAGATAGCTCTGATGGGAAGTTAGGGACATAATGGCTATAGAGAGAGAATGAACAGAAATGGTGAGGTGACAAACGATCATTGGATCCACAGGGACAGCAACAATAAAGAGAGGAAGGCATCACAGGTAGAGTTGGCTGTTAATTCACAGAAACACCCCAATCCCTGTGTCTGCAGCATATGGAGCACCTTATCAAAGCTACTAATAGTTCTGAAGTATGGTCATCGGACCCAAAACAGTGACTCTGCTTTCGCTCCACAGACACTGCCAGACTTGCTGTGTTTCTCCAGCTATTTCTGCTTTTCTCACAAAAACACTCAGTTGACACTTCACCCATCCTGACCCAGTCGCTGCACAATAACTGTGTAAAATGACAGGCACCCAATTGCAGAGTAGGGGTGTAGTCAGTCATACATATTTTGGATGGGGAAGGGGAGGGGGTTGATGGAGTAAAATTCTACGCATTTGAAACATCATCAGGGCAATTACATCCACCATGCATCCACTGATTCAGTCCTACCATAGAGTCATAGAGATGTACAGCATGGAAACAGATCCTTCGGTCCAACCTGTCCATGCTGACCAGATATCCCAACCCAATCTAGTCCCATCTGCCAGCACCCGGCCCATATCCCTCCAAACCCTTCCTATTCATATACCTATCCAAATGCCTCTTAAATGTTGCAATTGTACCAGCCTCCACCACATCCTCTGGCAGCTCATTCCATACACACACCACTCTCTGTGTAAAATGTTGCCCCTTAGGTGTCTTTTAAATCTTTCCCCTCTCCGACCCCAGGAAAAAGACTTTGTCTATTTATCCTATCCATGCCCCTCATAATTTTGTAAACCTCTGTAAGGTCACCCCTCAGCCTCCGACGCTCCAGTGAAAACAGCCCCAGCCTGTTCAGCCTCTCCCTGTAGCTCAGATCCTCCAACCCTGGCAACATCCATGTAAATCTTTTCTGAACCCTTTCAGGTTTCACAACATCTTTCTGATAGGAAGGAGACCAGAATTGCATGCAACATTCCAACAGTGACCTCACCAATGTCCTGTACAGCCGCAACATGACCTCCCAACTCCCGTACTCCAGACCCAGAACCCCACTCTGTTCCAATAAAGAAAAGCATACCAAATGCCTTCTTCACTATCCTATCTACCTGCGACTCCACTTTCAAGGAGCTATGAACCTGCACTCCAAGGTCTCTTTGTTCAGCAACACTCCCGAGGACCTTTCCATAAAGTGCATAAGTCCTGTTAAGATTTGCTTTCCCAAAATGCAGCACCTCGCATTTTTCTGAATTAAACTCCATCTGCCATTTCTCAGCCCATTGGCCCAACTGGTCCAGATCCTATTGTAATCTGAGGTCACCCTCTTCGCTGTCCACTACACCTCCAATTTTGGTGTCATCTGAAAACTTACTAACTGTACCTCTTATGCTCGTATCCAAATCATTTATGTAAATGACAAAAAGTAGAGGGCCCAGCACCGATCCTTGTAGCACTCCACTGATCACCAGCCTCCAGTGTGAAAAACAACCCTCCACCACCACCCTCTGTCTTCGCCCTTTGAGCCAGTTCTGTATCCAAATGGCTAGTTCTCCCTGTATTCCATGAGATCTAACCTTGCTAATCAGTCTCCCATGGGGAACCTTGTCGAACGCCTTACTGAAGTCCATGTAGATCACATCTCTCCCTTCATCAATCTTCTTTGTTACTTCTTCAAAAAACTCAATCAAGTTTGTGAGACAAGATTTCCCACGCACTAAGCCATGTTGACTATCCCTAATCAGTCCTTGCCTTTCCAAATACTTGTACATTCTGTCCCTCAGGATTCCCTCCAACAACTTGCCCACCACTGAGGTCAGGCTCACTGGTCTATAGTTCCCTGGCTTGTCTTTACCGCTCTTCTTAAACAGTGGCACCACGTTTGCCAACCTTCAGTCTTCCGGCACCTCACCTGTGACTATCGATGATACAAATATCTCAGCAAGAGGCCCAGCAATCACTTCTCTAGCTTCCCGCAGAGTTCTTGGGTACACCTGATCAGGTCCTGGGGATTTATCCATCTTTTACCACTGGCATCAAATTGCACTTCAACAACAGGTCACTCATTATCCAGAAATAAACATTACAATTGATGGCCTCATCTTCCGCCTAGGAACCCTCCAACCACAAGGGATGAACTCGGATTTCACCAGTTTCCTCATTTCCCCTCCCCCCACCTTGTCTCAGTCAAATCTCTCGAACTCAGCACCGCCTTCCTAATCTGCAATCTTCTTCCTGACCTCTCCACCCCCACCCCACTCTGACCTATCACCCTCACCTTGACCTCTTTCCACCTATCGCATTTCCAACGCCCCTCCCCCAAGTCCCTCCTCCCTACCTTTTATCTTAGCCTGCTGGACACACTTTCCTCATTCCTGAAGAAGGGCTTATGCCCGAAACGTCGATTCTCCTGTTCCCTGGATGCTGCCTGACCTGATGCGCTGTTCCAGCAACACATTTTCAGCACATTACAATTGATGGCCTAAAGCAATCATTTACAACAACATTGTTCACCCTCAGGGTCTCATTAACGAGGCAAATGTAATCAGACAAGCACATTTTAAAGTTCTGCTTGGGTTTGGTATTTCTGTAATGCACTGCATGGCAAACAGTCTGTGAGGAGATAGTCTGCAATGTGTAAGGGCCCTTGGTTGTGCCAATGACATTTGGATGAGGATACACACATTGGACATCCTAATGGGGTTATGACAACATTTCCCCTGAATTTTCACGCACTCTCTCTCTCTCCCTCACACACATACACACATCTTCCCTGTATGTCTCTTACCACACCCCCCAAAGCTACACAAACACACACACACACACATACACATATAAGTCTATGGGGTGAACTGCATTTGCAAATTTGTATTTGTAGATACTTTCTATTTTGTTCAAAAATCACACAGTCTATAGGCAGTGAGTTAATGTGACATTTTATAAATTCCTACGTTCAAAATAAATCCAGTCTGACTGCAGGTTGGGCACAGACTCTAACCTCATACCAGTAATGCATTGTCTAAGCTGAGATGGCACGTTTTTATTTACTGATAAAATTTTAAGATATATCGGGGCAGTGATTTGAGATAAATTCTGGGATTTACATATTAATCAATCGAAACCTGTATCCCCATTCTATGTGATTACAGACCTAACAGCAATCTAGGGTTCTCTAATATATTGCATCCATCGTGTGACACTTTGATCTTTTACTTATAGATGCTGTGTCCTATGTACCCTGTCCCACTGGCTACCTGACAAAGGAGTAGTGCTCTGAAAGCTTGTATTTTCAAATAAACCTGTTGGTGTATAACCTGGTGTCATGTGATTTTAAGCTTTGTCCACCCTAGTCCAATAGCAGCCCCTCCACATCCTGAATCTTCTTGCCAGTGGCTCATATCCAGCAGACACTGAGTGCTGAGCCTGAGTCTGAATGGCAGTTGTTCACCTCTCCAAGGAGACAGCTAGACATACGGCTGGGGATTGATAGTGACGGTTGATGCCTCCATCCCCATTGATCCAGTTTAAGGACTGTCTCTGACATACCTACCTGCTGTGATTGTGCTTGTCTCTGCATTTTCACAACTTCAATAAAATTACACCTGACAATTCTGAAGAATGAAGCCATTGCCTTTATCCCAGCACAACCATCTTTCCTCAGCCACTGAGTCCATCCATCTCCCTGTCCAGCAGAGCCCTCATCCATGATGCTGTTAGTTTCACACTCAATCATTCCTACATCATTCTGTCTGGCCATGAATCTTCCAACTTACACTCATCCATCTCTCTGCTCTCGCTTTACACCTTTAAAGGTGCTATGTGAATGCAACTTGCCATATTCGCAAACACACTGACAAGGCAAGACTTTGAAAGAAATGAATGTGCTTCTCAGCTCATTGTATTTCAAAAGCTGCAAATCCACCTATCATTCTGAAACAATGTGAACTTTTATCCCAAACATTACAATCTAAATTAACTTCAATGGAATTGAATAATTTTAAAATTTTCTTGAATTAAAATTTAAATCTGGTAAAATAGTTTTCTTCCCTAAATTGCTTTATTTCTAAATATGTTTCTGTCTGCAGAATGCTGTGTGTGAATGGTTCATTGTAAATGAACACACATTCAGTTTGGACCAATTCCATTAAACCCTCAAACAGGTTCATGGTCAATGAGGAATGCAACTGAGAATTATAGAATCCCAACAGTGCAGTAAGGGGCTATTTGGCCCATCTGGTCTGCTCCACCCATCTGAAGACCATCCCACCAGACCCAGAACCCCACTCTGTTCCCATAACCACACATTTCCCATGGCTAACCCACCAAGCCTGTACATCCCTGGACTCTCTGGGCAAGTTAGCATGACCATTCTGCTGAACCTGCACATTGCTGGACAGTGGGAGAAAACACTTGGAGGAAACCCAGGCAGACTCAGGGAGAACTTACAAACTGCACACAGTCACCCAAGGTTTGAACTGAACCCAGGTCACGGGGGCTGTGAGGCAGCAGTGCTAACCACTGAGACACTGTGCTGTCCATTTTTGAGAAGTTGAGATCCAAAAAGCAAGTTTCCACACTTGTTGCATGTTTTGATGTTCATTGTCTTTTGACACGGTTGTGCTTTTCCAGCACCATACGCTTTGAGTCTGCGCTGGATTACAGAAGTATATTCAAAGACAGGATTATGTGTTGTGAGAAAGATATAAAACGAGGAGGATTTGGATACACTTAACGATTGGGCAGGACTTTGGTCGATGCAATATGGTGTGGAGAAATGAGAAGTTATCCACTTTGGTCGCAAGAACTGATGTGCAGTGTCTTCTTCAAATGGTGAGATGTTGGAAAGTACTGATGTGCAAAGACACTTGGATGCTCTTGTCTATCAGATACTGAAGGTTAACATGCTAGTGCAGCAAGTTATTAGGAAGGCTAATAGATTATCAACATTAATACAAAAGGATTTGAGGGCAAGAATTGAGAATTGATGCTTCAGATGTTGCGTAGGATCTTGGTTAGACCACACCTGAAGTATTTTTTGCACTTTTGATCACTTGATCTCTGAAAAGATAAAACTGCCATTGAAGGAGTGCATCATAGGTTCACCAGATCTTTTGTTGTATACTTAAAGTAGATGGTGATACATTTTTGATCATTAATAGGAGGAGGAGTTAAGTATGGCTGAATATATTGAAGTGTTCAATCAGCCATAATCATAGTAAAGTGTGAGGCAGGCTCAATAGCCTGAATGGCCTCTTCCTGTTCCTATGTTCCTACCAACAAGTATCGACATTGCTGGGGCACCTTGGGATATTGGAGCGTTCATGGTTCCTCCCATATAAAACATTGATCAGACATTTCAGTAGAGATTAATCAAGGAAATCAATGAGAAATGTACCATCAGATACTTCAAGCTTTACAGCACGTAAATTATCACTATCTTGTTTATCAATACCCAGCTGTACCATCCTGCATCTTCCCTGCGAAGATCCTCCATGGTCACAACAAATACTCCTTGTGCCTTGTAATCCTTGATTGATATTCTTCCTCGCTGTCCACCTGGATCAGTTTTCTCACCAAATATGAGCAATGTATAGACCAACCATGACACCAGTATTTCATGTTGGGCTTGAACAGTGAGTTGTATTGACAATTTATTGTGATTGATCTTCCCACAATTCCTGTTACTTTCTTGTTTGTCCACAGATATGATGAAGCTGGGAAAATAATGTTTCAGAAATTGAACAAGAATGAAATTCTTAATACAAATAAATATAACTCAATATGTTGTGCCCCTGTTAACAGGGGAAACTGCACTATATCTGTAACAAATATATGACCATATATGTTAGATATTCAGTTGGCACAACATCGAGGGTTGAAGGGCCTGTACTGGACTGGAATGTTCGATGTTCTGTGTTGGGGAGTACAATCTGGAACGATAAGGCAGAAGTGAGACCCTCAGCCCATTGAGAAGGTCATGGCTGATCTGGCTGTGTTCTGAATTTCACTTTCCCATTCATCCCTGATTGCATTTGAATCCTGTAACTATATGGACCCCAAACTTTTTGATTACTTGGATTGGGACAAAAAGTTTGGACAAAAAATTATGGTTATTTCTGTGGAGTTTAATTTTATGGTCATGCAATTTAAAAATCATTCATGTGTCTGCATAAACATTATTATAATGGATAGTTTATCAAAACACATACAAAAAACACAATTTCTGTAATTCAAGTGGAATTATATTTAAAACAAAAGGTTATCATTAAACTCATTGTATGTTTTAATGTCATTACATTATTATCATAAACAAAATGCAAACATAAGGTTTTTCAAAGTAATTTTTGATGCGAAATGGTAATGGCTCTGAATGATATATTTTCAATCTTCTTTGTGGGGAACTATGATTAGATTACTTACAGTGTGGAAACAGGCCCTTCGGCCCAACAAGTCCACACCGACCCGCCGAAGTGCAACCCACCCAGACCCATTCCCCTACACCCAACACTATGGGCAATTTAGCGTGGCCAATTCACCTAACCTGCACATTTTTGGATTGTGGGAGGAAACCGGAGCACCCGAAGGAAACCCACGCAGACACAGGGAGAATGTGCAAACTCCACACAGAGAGTCGCCTGAGCCGGTAATTGAACCTAGGTCTCTGGCGCTGTTAGGCAGCAGTGCTAACCACTGTGCCACCGTGCCGATGAAAGGCATCTGTACATATATGCATGGAAACATAATGTATGCGTATCATTTTCAGTGATTGGATTTCAAATTGTTGGCATTTGGGTGTTGGTTACTCTTGTGACATAGTTATTGACAGGGTTATAAAAGACAACATCAGAGTGATCTTTCCAGAATAATGACCCAATCCACACATGTCAGAGAGCAGAGAGGAAACTGCATACCTTCTGGAGTGTTAATAGATTATTGTTGATGCTGTGGAGTTTACGACAGGGTGAATAAATATTGAAAGGCTCTTGCTTGCTTTTGATTCAAATAATTATTGATTTATTTTAGCTCAGAAAAATACAGTAAGTCAATTCTTTTGGGGCAGGATTTGGTGGGGACCGTAATGGTGTCAAAGGCAAATATATTTTTTCAACTAAATTGCATAAGTACAGTTACCTCAATGTCAAGGCTTAATTTGAAAAATTTCCAAGCCTGAATTACATCAAACTTTGTTTTATCTGGCACCTATTGGAGCAGAGTGTACTGGCTGACCAAATTTTCCAGGTGATCATGAGATCTATATAATCAATGTAAACACACACACTAAGAAATCAGACCATAACGCAGGAGTGACAATACAGTAAACTTACAGTATTTGAGGTGTATAACTTTGGGTGGTCTATTCAGAGTGCTGTTTCATAGCAGATAGCTAAGCTTACTTTATTTTTATCTTTTTTGTTCTTTCGTGTAATAAAGAAAGATGCAACAACAAAATACATTGGCCAGCTCCAAATTTAAGGATCACCACATTTAACTAAATTAACAAGATTGCCAGAAAACAAAATATTTGAGGGAAATCACTGAACTCCAGAATTGTTACTTGGATTCTCGATCAGAACAATTGGGGTCTCTTTGCCAATGTTTTCCACCCATGGTATTTCTGCAGAGCTATCTGTCTTGGCGATGGATTTTGTGAATTAATGTTTGTGTGTTTTGGGATTAACATTTAATGAACTCCTTCAGGGCCATCCCCTTAAAATTTTCCTTTCCAGGAGGAATGCATGTGTTCTGAGTATTCTGGAATATCACTTTGACTGTCTGCAGCTGCTTCCGTACTGACCTATCTCCAGTTCCCTTCAGCTCTATCAGCTTTCAGGTCCACACAGTTGCCTTTTATTGGAGGTTTAGTGGACAGCAAAGGTTACCTCAGAGTACGATGGAATCTTGATCGGATGGGTCAATGGGATGAGGAATGTTTTCCCTCAAGTGGCAGAGGCTGAGGGGTGACCTTAGAAAGGTTTATAAAATCATGAGGGGCATGGATAAGGTAAATAGACATGGTCATTTTCCTGGGGCGGTGGATTCCAGAACTGCAGAGCATAGGTTTAGTCTGAGAGGGGAAAAATTTAAAAAGGAACTAAGAGGGAACTTTTCCACGCAGAAGTGCGTGTATGGAATAAGCTGCCAGGGAAGTGGTGGACGCTGATACAATTACGGCATTTAGAATACATCAGATTGAGTATATGAATATCTAGGATTTAGAGGGATATGGGCCAAGTGCTGGCAAATGGGACTAGATTAGGTTAGGAGATCTAGTCAGCATGGGCAAGTTGGACTGAAGAGTCTACTTCCGTGCTGTACATCTTTGTGACTCTGTGACTCTATATGGGGCTTGCACAGGCACGAGGAGTTGAGAGAGATCAGCCACAATGTTGTTCAGAGATGGAGCAACCTCAAAGGGCCCAAGAGCTGACTCCTTCTGCAATTTCTTCAGTTCTGCTATGAAGAGTCTCCAGCACAAATTTCACTAAAGTTAAAATCGTAACATTAATTTGGAGTGGATGCAAAAGCAATAAATTTACTTGTTTAGAGCTAAAGAATGAAAGGAAAACAATGCCTTACTGATGGAACACTGTGTATAAAATGTGTGTGATTGAGGAGCAGTGACATTGAAAGAGCCTCAATATTTCAGCAGCAGAACAGAAACAATTACAAACTCAGGGCATGGTCCCTTAGAGGCTTCATTACCACTACAGCCTTCAGTTTCTATTGGATAGCAAATTGCAAGCAAAAGTTCACTTTTAGAGTCATAGAGTCATAGAGATGTACAGCAGGGAAGCAGACCCTTCAGTCCAACACGTCCATGCCGACCAGATATCCCAACCCAATCTAGTCACACCTGCCAGCACCCAGCCCATATCCCTCCAAACCCTTCTTATTCATATACCCATTCAAATGTCTCTTAAATGTTGCAATTGTACCAGCCTCCACCACATCCTCTGGCAGCTCATTCCATACACGTACCACCCTCTGTGTGAAAAAGTTGCCCTTAAGTCTCTTTTATATCTTTCCTCTCTTACCCTAAACCTATGCCCTCTAGTTCTGGACTCCCCGACCCCAGGGAAAAGACTTTGCCTATTTACCCTATCCATGCCCTGCATAATTTTGTAAACCTCCATAAGATCACCCCAGCCACCAAAGTTAGAGGGAAAACAACCCCAGCCTGTTCAGCCTCTCCCTATAGCTCAAATCCTCCAATCCTGGTAACATCCTTGTAAATCTTTTCTGAATCCTTTCAAGTTTCACAATATCTTTCTGATAGGAAGGAGACAAGAATTGCACGCAATATTCCAACAGTGGCCTAACCAATGTCCTGTACAGCGGCAACACGATCTCCCAACTCCTGTACTCAATACTCTGACCAATAAAGGAAAGCATACCAAACGCCTTCTTCACTATCCTATCTACCTGTGACTCCATTTTCAAGGAGCTATGAACCTTCACTCCAAAGTCTCTTTGTTCAGCAACACTCTCTAGGACCTTACCATTAAGTGTATAAGAGAAAATGAGGTCTGCAGGATTCCTGAAGAAGGGCTAATGCCCGAAACGTCGATTCTCCTGTTCCCTCGATGCTGCCTGACCTGCTGCGCTTCTCCAGCAACACATTTCCATCATTAAGTGTATAAGTCCTGCTAAGATTTGCTTTCCCAAAATGCAGCACCTCGCATTTATCTGAATTAAACTCCATCTGTCACTTCTCAGCCCATTGGCCCATCTGATCAAGATTCTGTTATAATCTGAGGTAACCCTCTTAGCTGTCCATTACACCTCCAATTTTGGTGTCATCTGCAAACTTACTAACTGTACCTCTTATTCTCGCATCCAAACCATTTATGTAAATGATAAAAAGTAGAGGACCCAGCACCGATCCTTGTGGCATTCCACTGGTCACAGTCTTCCACTCCGAAAAATGACCCTCCACCACCACCCTCTGTCTTCTACCTTTGAGCCAGTTCTGTATCCAAATAGCTAGTTCTCCCTGTATTCCATGAGAACTAACCTTGCTAATCAGTCTCCCATGGGGAATCTTGTTGAACACCTTACTGAAGTCCATACAGATCACATCTGCTGCTCTGCCCTCATCAATCCTCTTTGTTACTTCCTCAAAAAGCTCAATCAAGTTTGTGAGATATGATTTCATACGCACAAAGCCATGTTGACGATCCCTGATCAGTCCTTGCCTTTCCAAATACATGTACATCCTGTCCCTCAGGATTCCCTCCAACAACTTGCCCACTACCAACGTCAGGCTCACCGGTCTATATTTCCCTGGCTTGTCCTTACCACCCTTCTTAAACAGTGACACCACATTTGCCAACCTCCAGTGTTCCAGCACCTCACCTGTGACTATCGATGATATAAATATCTCAGCAAGAGGCCCAGCAATCAGTTCTCTAGCTTCCCACAGAGTGCTCTGGTACACCTGATCAGGTCCTGTGGATTTATCCACCTTTACCCATTTCAAGACATCCAGCACTTCCTCCTCTGTAATCTGGACATTTTGCAAGATGTCACCATCTATTTCCCTGCAGTCTATATCTTCCATATCCCTGATGCAAAATACTCATTTAGTATCTCCCCCATTTTCTGCGGCTCCACACAAAGGCCGCCTTGCTGAGCTTTGAGGGGCCCTATTCTCTCCCTAGTTACCCTTTTGTCTTTAATATATTTGTAAAAACTCTTTCGATTCTCCCTAATTATATTTGCCAAAGCTATCTCATGTCCCCTTTTTGCCCTCCTGATTTCCCTCTTAAGTACACTCCTACCTGCTTCATACTCTGCTAAGGATTCACTCAATCTATCCTGTCTATACCTTACATATACTTTCTTCTTTTTCTTAACCAAACCCTCAATTTCTTTAATTACCCAGCATTCCCTATACCTACCAGCCTTCCCTTTCACCCTGACAGGAATATACTTTCTCTGGATTCTTGTTATCTCATTTCTGAAGGCTTACCATTTTCTAGCCGTCCCTTTACCTGCGAACATCTGCCCCCCATCAGCTTTCGAAAGTTCTTGCTTAATATCATCAAAATTGGCCTTTCTCCAAATTTTAACAGATAAAAGAAATGCAGCAATAACATATTTAATGTTACTCACAACTCTTGTAAAAAATGAAGCAGGACCCTTCATTTGATGTTCAACATGAATAATGTGCATTAGTATATTTTGGTAAGTATTTTTGAGATTGAATAGGATACACAAAGTAGGTATAAGACTTCATCCAAAAATTTCTCCTGAGTATTCTGTGCCTATATGTGTCTCTGAGTATTTAACCATCACTGCTGAACAAAACATAAACGAGATGTGACTCTACAATGACAATCCAACTCTCCAGTTCTGGCTGTCACTCACTGGGCAGTGAATAAATGAATAGAATTAGACTCCACATTCTCCTTGTTAGCTGCAGATATTCTTGCAACAGAAAGCGCAGCTCGATATCTGCCTGTGTGTTTCCGTGGAGAGCATTGTTACCACGAGGGTGTTCCACGGTTTGCAGGAGTGGTTACTGACATCACGCAATGTGATGGTCACCTTCGATGTTTTATATCCCGTCAATTCTTGAAAACATAAGTAGCTAATACTGCTGAAAAAATAAATTATTAACAAATCAAGGCAGTGTCTGCTAACAGTGGGAATGCAGGACAATGTGAGTGCACACTCACTCAGGAACGTGCATGCACACAGTTCCAGACCAAGCATAGTGCTGTGTCATGTACACTTCCACACCCTGCACGGTGTTGTGTCATGTGCAGTTCCATCCCTGCACATTGTTGTGTCATGTACAGTTCTAGTCTCTACACGGTGTTGTGTCATGTACAGTTCCAGACCCTGCACGGTGTTGTATCATGTACAGTTCCATCCCTGCACATTGTTGTGTCATGTACAGTTCCAGTCCCTGCACAGTGTTGTGTCATGTACAGTTCCAGTCCCTGCATGGTGTTGTGTCATGTACAGTTCCAGACCCTGCATGGTGTTGTGTCATGTACAGTTCCAGTCCCTGCACGGTGTTGTGTCATGTACAGTTCCAGTCCCTGCACTGTGTTGTGTCATGTACAGTTCCAGACCCTGCACAGTGTTGTTTCATGAACAGTTCCAGAACCTGCACAGTGTTGTTTCATGTACATTTCCCAGTCCCTGCACTGTGTTGTGTCATGTACAGTTCCACACCCTGCACAGTGTTGTGTCATGTACAGTTCCAGACCCTGCACAGTGTTGTTTCATGAACAGTTCCAGACCCTGCACAGTGTTATTTCATGTACATTTCTCAGTCCCTGCACAGTGTTGTGTCATGTACAGTTCCAGACCCTGCACAGTGTTGTTTCATGTACATTTCCCAGTCCCTGCACTGTGTTGTGTCACGTACAGGTCCAGAAACTGCACAGTGTTGTGTCATGTACAGTTCCAGACCCTGCACGGTGTTTTGTCATGTACAGTTCCACACCCTGCACAGTGTTGTGTCATGTACAGTTCCACACCCTGCACAGCGTTGTGTCATGTACAGTTCCAGACCCTGCACAGTGTTTTGTCATGTACAGTTCCACACCCTGCACAGTGTTGTGTCATGTACAGTTCCACACCCTGCACAGTGTTGTGTCATGTACAGTTCCACACCCTGCACGGTGTTGTTTCATGTACATTTCCCAGTCCCTGCACCATGTGGTGTCATGTACAGTTCCACACCCTGCACGGGCTTGTGTCAGGTACAGTTCCAGTCCCTGCACAGTGTTGTGTCATGTACAGTTCCACACCCTGCATGATGTTGTGTCATGTACAGTTCTAGTCCCTGCATGGTGTTGTGTCATGTACAGTTCCACACCCTGCATGGTGTTGTGTCACGTACAGTTCCCGTCCCTGCACAGGGTTGTGTCATGTACAGTTCCAGACCCTGCGCAGTGTTGTATCATGTACATTTCCCAGACCCTGCACGGTGTTGTGTCATGTACAGTTCCAGTCCCTGCATGGTGTTATGCCATTTACAGTTCCAGACTCTGTACAGTGTTGTGCCATGTACAGTTCCAGTCCCTGCACGGTGTTGTGTCATGTACAGTTCTAGTCCCTGCACAGTGTTGTGTCATGTACAGTTCCACACCCTGCACAGTGTTGTGTCATGTATAGTTCCAGACCCTGCACAGTGTTGTTTCATGTACATTTCCCAGTCCCTGCACTGTGTTGTGTCATGTGCAGTTCACACCCTGCACAGTGTTGTGTCATGTACATTTCCACACCCTGCTCAGTGTTGTGTCATGTACAGTTCCATCCATGTACAGTGTTGTGTCATGTACAGTTCCAGACCCTGCACAGTGTTGTTTCATGTACATTTCTCAGTCCCTGCACAGTGTTGTGTCATGTACAGTTCCACACCCTGCACAGTGTTGTGTCATGTACAGTTCCACACCCTGCACAGTGTTGTGTCATTTACAGTTCCAGATGCTGCACAGTGTTGTGTCATGTACAGTTCCACACCCTGCACAGTGTTGTGTCATGTACAGTTCTAGTCCTTGCACGGTGTTGTGTCATGTACAGTTCCACACCCTGCACAGTGTTGTGTCATGTACAGTTCCACACCCTGCACAGTGTTGTGTCATGTACACTTCCACACCCTGCACAGTGTTGTGTCATGTTCACTTCCACACCCTGCACAGTGTTGTGTAATGTACAGTTCCATCCATGCACAGTGTTGTGTCATGTACAGTTCCAGACCATGCACAGTGTTGTTTCATGTACATTTCTCAGTCCCTGCACTGTGTTGTATCATGTACAGTTCCACACCCTGCACAGTGTTGTTTCATGTACATTTCTCAGTCCCTGCACAGTGTTGTGTCATGTACAGTTCCATCCTGCACAGTGTTGTGTCATGCACAGTTCCACACCCTGCAGCGTTGTGTCATGTACACTTCCACACCCTGCACAGTGTTGTGTCATGTACAGTTCCACACACGGCATGATGTTGTGTCATGTACAGTTCTAGTCCCTGCATGGTGTTGTGTCACGTACAGTTCCAGACCCTGCACAGTGTCGTGTCATGTACAGTTCCAGACCCTGCACAGTGTTGTGTCATGTACAGTTCCAGACGCTGCACGGTGTTGTGTCATGTACAGTTCCAGTCCCTGCACAGTGTTGTGTCATGTACAGTTGCAGACCCCACGGTGTTGTGTCATGTACAGTTCCAGTCCCTGCACGGTGTTGTGTCATGTACAGTTCCATCCCTGCACGGTGTTGTGTCATGTACAGTTCCAGTCCCTGCACAGTGTTGTGTCATGTACAGTTCCAGACGCTGCACGGTGTTGTGTCATGTACAGTTCCAGTCCCTGCACGGTGTTGTGTCATGTACAGTTCCAGACCCTACGGTGTTGTGTCATGTACAGTTCCAGACGCTGCACGGTGTTGTGTCATGTACAGTTCCAGTCCCTGCACGGTGTTGTGTCATGTACAGTTCCAGACCCCACGGTGTTGTGTCATGTACAGTTCCAGATGCTGCACAGTGTTGTGTCATGTACAGTTCCAGTCCCTGCACGGTGTTGTGTCATGTACAGTTCCAGACGCTGCACGGTGTTGTGTCATGTACAGTTCCAGTCCCTGCACAGTGTTGTGTCATGTACAGTTTCAGACCCTACGGTTTTGTGTCTTGTACAGTTCCAGATGCTGCACGGTGTGGTGTCATGTACAATTCCAGTCCCTGCACGGTGTTGTGTCATGTACAGTTCCAGACGCTGCACAGTGTTGTGAAATGTACAGTTTCAGACCCTACGGTTTTGTGTCATGTACAGTTCCAGATGCTGCACGGTGTGGTGTCATGTACAGTTCCAGTCCCTGCACGGTGTTGTGTCATGTACAGTTCCATCCCTGCACGGTGTTGTGTCATGTACAGTTCCAGTCCCTGCACGGTGTTGTGTCATGTACAGTTCCAGACGCTGCACGGTGTTGTGTCATGTACAGTTCCAGACCCTGCACGGTGTTGTGTCATGTACCGTTCCATCCCTGCACATTGTTTTGTCATGTACAGTTCCAGTCCCTGCATGGTGTTGTGTCATGTACAGTTCCAAACCCTGCACAGTGTTGCGTCATGTACAGTTCCACACCCTGCACAGTGTTGTGTCATGTATAGTTCCAGATCCTTCACAGTGTTGTTTCATGTACATTTCCCAGTCCCTGCACTGTGTTGTGTCATGTGCAGTTCCACACCCTGCACAGTGTTGTGTCATGTACACTTCCACACACTGCACAGTGTTGTGTCATGTACAGTTCCAGACCTTGCACAGTGTTGTTTCATGTACATTTCTCAGTCCCTGCACTGTGTTGTGTCACGTACTGGTCCAGACTCTGCACAGTGTTGTGTCATGTACAGTTCCAGACCCTGCACGGTGTTTTGTCATGTACAGTTCCACACCCTGCACAGTGTTGTGTCATGTACAGTTCCACACCCTGCACAGCGTTGTGTCATGTACAGTTCCAGACCCTGCACAGTGTTTTGTCATGTACAGTTCCACACCCTGCACAGTGTTGTGTCATGTACAGTTCCACACCCTGCACGGTGTTGTTTCATGTACATTTCCCAGTCCCTGCACCATGTGGTGTCATGTACAGTTCCACACCCTGCACGGGCTTGTGTCAGGTACAGTTCCAGTCCCTGCACAGTGTTGTGTCATGTACAGTTCCACACCCTGCATGATGTTGTGTCATGTACAGTTCTAGTCCCTGCATGGTGTTGTGTCATGTACAGTTCCACACCCTGCATGGTGTTGTGTCACGTACAGTTCCCGTCCCTGCACAGGGTTGTGTCATGTACAGTTCCAGACCCTGCGCAGTGTTGTATCATGTACATTTCCCAGACCCTGCACGGTGTTGTGTCATGTACAGTTCCAGTCCCTGCATGGTGTTATGCCATTTACAGTTCCAGACTCTGTACAGTGTTGTGCCATGTACAGTTCCAGTCCCTGCACGGTGTTGTGTCATGTACAGTTCCAGTCCCTGCACAGTGTTGTGTCATGTACAGTTCCACACCCTGCACAGTGTTGTGTCATGTATAGTTCCAGACCCTGCACAGTGTTGTTTCATGTACATTTCCCAGTCCCTGCACTGTGTTGTGTCATGTGCAGTTCACACCCTGCACAGTGTTGTGTCATGTACAGTTCCATCCATGTACAGTGTTGTGTCATGTACAGTTCCAGACCCTGCACAGTGTTGTTTCATGTACATTTCTCAGTCCCTGCACTTGTGTTGTGTCATGTACAGTTCCACACCCTGCACAGTGTTGTGTCATGTACAGTTCCACACCCTGCACAGTGTTGTGTCATGTACAGTTCCACACCCTGCACAGTGTTGTGTCATGTACAGTTCCAGATGCTGCACAGTGTTGTGTCATGTACAGTTCCACACCCTGCACAGTGTTGTGTCATGTACAGTTCTAGTCCTTGCACGGTGTTGTGTCATGTACAGTTCCACACCCTGCACAGTGTTGTGTCATGTACACTTCCACACCCTGCACAGTGTTGTGTCATGTACACTTCCACACCCTGCACAGTGTTGTGTAATGTACAGTTCCATCCATGCACAGTGTTGTGTCATGTACAGTTCCAGACCATGCACAGTGTTGTTTCATGTACATTTCTCAGTCCCTGCACTGTGTTGTATCATGTACAGTTCCACACCCTGCACAGTGTTGTTTCATGTACATTTCTCAGTCCCTGCACAGTGTTGTGTCATGTACAGTTCCATCCTGCACAGTGTTGTGTCATGCACAGTTCCACACCCTGCAGCGTTGTGTCATGTACACTTCCACACCCTGCACAGTGTTGTGTCATGTACAGTTCCACACACGGCATGATGTTGTGTCATGTACAGTTCTAGTCCCTGCATGGTGTTGTGTCACGTACAGTTCCAGACCCTGCACAGTGTCGTGTCATGTACAGTTCCAGACCCTGCACAGTGTTGTGTCATGTACAGTTCCAGACGCTGCACGGTGTTGTGTCATGTACAGTTCCAGTCCCTGCACAGTGTTGTGTCATGTACAGTTGCAGACCCCACGGTGTTGTGTCATGTACAGTTCCAGTCCCTGCACGGTGTTGTGTCATGTACAGTTCCATCCCTGCACGGTGTTGTGTCATGTACAGTTCCAGTCCCTGCACAGTGTTGTGTCATGTACAGTTCCAGACGCTGCACAGTGTTGTGTCATGTACAGTTCCAGACCCCACGGTGTTGTGTCATGTACAGTTCCAGATGCTGCACAGTGTTGTGTCATGTACAGTTCCAGTTCCTGCACGGTGTTGTGTCATGTACAGTTCCAGACGCTGCACGGTGTTGTGTCATGTACAGTTCCAGTCCCTGCACAGTGTTGTGTCATGTACAGTTTCAGACCCTACGGTTTTGGGTCATGTACAGTTCCAGATGCTGCACGGTGTGGTGTCATGTACAGTTCCAGTCCCTGCACGGTGTTGTGTCATGTACAGTTCCATCCCTGCACGGTGTTGTGTCATGTACAGTTCCTGTCCCTGCACGGTGTTGTGTCATGTACAGTTCCAGACGCTGCACGGTGTTGTGTCATGTACAGTTCCAGACCCTGCACGGTGTTGTATCATGTACCGTTCCATTCCTGCACATTGTTTTGTCATGTACAGTTCCAGTCCCTGCACGGTGTTGTGTCATGTACAGTTCCACACCCTGCACAGTGTTGTGTCATGTATAGTTCCAGATCCTTCACAGTGTTGTTTCATGTACATTTCCCAGTCCCTGCACTGTGTTGTGTCATGTGCAGTTCCACACCCTGCACAGTGTTGTGTCATGTACACTTCCACACACTGCACAGTGTTGTGTCATGTACAGTTCCATCCATGCACAGTGTTGTGTCATGCACAGTTCCACACCCTGCACAGTGTTGTGTCATGTACACATCCACACCCTGCACAGTGTTGTGTCATGTACAGTTCCACACCCTGCAAAGTGTTCTGTCATGTACAGTTCCAGTCCCTGCATGATGTTGTGTCATGTACAGTTCTAGTCCCTGCACGGTGTTGTGTCATGTACAGTTCCATCCCTGCACAGTGTTCTGTCATGTACAGTTCCAGACCCCACGGTGTTGTGTCATGTACAGTTCCAGTGCCTGCACGGTGTTGTGTCATGTATTGTTCCATCCCTGCACGGTGTTGTGTCATGTACAGTTCCAGATGCTGCACGGTGTTGTGTCATGTACAGTTCCAGTCCCTGCACGGTGTTGTGTCATGTACAGTTCCATCCCGGCACGGTGTTGTGTCATGTACAGTACCAGACCCTGCACAGTGTTGTGTCATGTACAGTTCCAGACGCTGCACGGTGTTGTGTCATGTACAGTTCCAGACGCTGCACGGTGTTGTGTCATGTACAGTTCCAGACCCTGCACGGTGTTGTGTCATGTACCGTTCCATCCCTGCACATTGTTTTGTCATGTACAGTTCCAGTCCCTGCATGGTGTTGTGCCATTTACAGTTCCAGACTCTGGACAGTGTTGTGCCATGTACAGTTCCAGACCCCACGGTGTTGTGTCATGTACAGTTCCAAACCCTGCACAGTGTTGTGTCATGTACAGTTCCACACCCTGCACAGTGTTGTGTCATGTATAGTTCCAGACCCTGCACAGTGTTGTTTCATGTACATTTCCCAGTCCCTGCACTGTGTTGTGTCATGTGCAGTTCCACACCCTGCACAGTGTTGTGTCATGTACACTTCCACACACTGCACAGTGTTGTGTCATGTACAGTTCCATTCATACACAGTGTTGTGTCATGTACAGTTCCAGACCTTGCACAGTGTTGTTTCATGTCCATTTCTCAGTCCCTGCACTGTGTTGTGTCATGTACAGTTCCACACCCTGCACAGTGTTGTGTCATGTACAGTTCCATCCTGCACAGTGTTGTGTCATGCACAGTTCCACACCCTGCACAGTGTTGTGTCATGTACACTTCCACACCCTGCACAGTGTTGTGTCATGTACAGTTCCACACCCTGCATGATGTTGTGTCATGTACAGTTCTAGTCCCTGCATGGTGTTGTGTCACGAACAGTTCCAGAACCTGCACAGTGTCGTGTCATGTACACTTCCACACACTGCACAGTGTTGTGTCATGTACAGTTCCATCCATGCACTGTGTTGTGTCATGTACAGTTCCAGACGCTGGCACGGTGTTGTATCATGTACAGTTCCAGTCCCTGCACAGTGTTCTGTCATGTACAGTTCCAGACCCCACTGTGTTGTGTCATGTACAGTTCCAGATGCTGCACGGTGTTGTGTCATGTACAGTTCCAGACGCTGCACGGTGTTGTGTCATGTACAGTTCCATCCCTGCACGGTGTTGTGTCATGTACAGTTCCAGTCCCTGCACAGTGTTGTGTCATGTACAGTTCCAGACGCTGCACGGTGTTGTGTCATGTACTGTTCCAGACCCCACGGTTTTGTGTCATGTACAGTTCCAGACGCTGCACGGTGTTGTGTCATGTACAGTTCCAGTCCCTGCACAGTGTTGTGTCATGTACAGTTCCAGACCCTACGGTTTTGTGTCATGTACAGTTCCAGATGCTGCACGGTGTGGTGTCATGTACCGTTCCATCCCTGCACGGTGTTGTGTCATGTACAGTTCCATCCCGGCACGGTGTGGTGTCATGTACCGTTCCATCCCTGCACGGTGTTGTGTCATGTACAGTTCCATCCCGGCACGGTGTTGTGTCATGTACAGTTCCAGACCCTGCACAGTGTTGTGTCATGTACAGTTCCAGACGCTGCACGGTGTTGTGTCATGTACAGTTCCAGACCCTGCACGGTGTTGTGTCATGTACCGTTCCATCCCTGCATATTGTTTTGTCATGTACAGTTCCAGTCCCTGCATGGTGTTGTGCCATTTACAGTTCCACACCCTGCACAGTGTTGTGTCATGTATAGTTCCAGACCCTGCACGGTGTTGTTTCATGTACATTTCCCAGTCCCTGCACTGTGTTGTGTCATGTGCAGTTCCACAACCTGCACGGTGTTGTGTCATGTACAGTTCCAGACGCTGCACGGTGTTGTGTCATGTACAGTTCCAGTCCCTGCACAGTGTTGTGTCATGTACAGTTTCAGACCCTACGGTTTTGGGTCATGTACAGTTCCAGATGCTGCACGGTGTGGTGTCATGTACAGTTCCAGTCCCTGCACGGTGTTGTGTCATGTACAGTTCCATCCCTGCACGGTGTTGTGTCATGTACAGTTCCTGTCCCTGCACGGTGTTGTGTCATGTACAGTTCCAGACGCTGCACGGTGTTGTGTCATGTACAGTTCCAGACCCTGCACGGTGTTGTATCATGTACCGTTCCATTCCTGCACATTGTTTTGTCATGTACAGTTCCAGTCCCTGCACGGTGTTGTGTCATGTACAGTTCCACACCCTGCACAGTGTTGTGTCATGTATAGTTCCAGATCCTTCACAGTGTTGTTTCATGTACATTTCCCAGTCCCTGCACTGTGTTGTGTCATGTGCAGTTCCACACCCTGCACAGTGTTGTGTCATGTACACTTCCACACACTGCACAGTGTTGTGTCATGTACAGTTCCATCCATGCACAGTGTTGTGTCATGCACAGTTCCACACCCTGCACAGTGTTGTGTCATGTACACATCCACACCCTGCACAGTGTTGTGTCATGTACAGTTCCACACCCTGCAAAGTGTTCTGTCATGTACAGTTCCAGTCCCTGCATGATGTTGTGTCATGTACAGTTCTAGTCCCTGCACGGTGTTGTGTCATGTACAGTTCCATCCCTGCACAGTGTTCTGTCATGTACAGTTCCAGACCCCACGGTGTTGTGTCATGTACAGTTCCAGTGCCTGCACGGTGTTGTGTCATGTATTGTTCCATCCCTGCACGGTGTTGTGTCATGTACAGTTCCAGATGCTGCACGGTGTTGTGTCATGTACAGTTCCAGTCCCTGCACGGTGTTGTGTCATGTACAGTTCCATCCCGGCACGGTGTTGTGTCATGTACAGTACCAGACCCTGCACAGTGTTGTGTCATGTACAGTTCCAGACGCTGCACGGTGTTGTGTCATGTACAGTTCCAGACGCTGCACGGTGTTGTGTCATGTACAGTTCCAGACCCTGCACGGTGTTGTGTCATGTACCGTTCCATCCCTGCACATTGTTTTGTCATGTACAGTTCCAGTCCCTGCATGGTGTTGTGCCATTTACAGTTCCAGACTCTGGACAGTGTTGTGCCATGTACAGTTCCAGACCCCACGGTGTTGTGTCATGTACAGTTCCAAACCCTGCACAGTGTTGTGTCATGTACAGTTCCACACCCTGCACAGTGTTGTGTCATGTATAGTTCCAGACCCTGCACAGTGTTGTTTCATGTACATTTCCCAGTCCCTGCACTGTGTTGTGTCATGTGCAGTTCCACACCCTGCACAGTGTTGTGTCATGTACACTTCCACACACTGCACAGTGTTGTGTCATGTACAGTTCCATTCATACACAGTGTTGTGTCATGTACAGTTCCAGACCTTGCACAGTGTTGTTTCATGTCCATTTCTCAGTCCCTGCACTGTGTTGTGTCATGTACAGTTCCACACCCTGCACAGTGTTGTGTCATGTACAGTTCCATCCTGCACAGTGTTGTGTCATGCACAGTTCCACACCCTGCACAGTGTTGTGTCATGTACACTTCCACACCCTGCACAGTGTTGTGTCATGTACAGTTCCACACCCTGCATGATGTTGTGTCATGTACAGTTCTAGTCCCTGCATGGTGTTGTGTCACGAACAGTTCCAGAACCTGCACAGTGTCGTGTCATGTACACTTCCACACACTGCACAGTGTTGTGTCATGTACAGTTCCATCCATGCGCTGTGTTGTGTCATGTACAGTTCCAGACGCTGGCACGGTGTTGTATCATGTACAGTTCCAGTCCCTGCACAGTGTTCTGTCATGTACAGTTCCAGACCCCACTGTGTTGTGTCATGTACAGTTCCAGATGCTGCACGGTGTTGTGTCATGTACAGTTCCAGACGCTGCACGGTGTTGTGTCATGTACAGTTCCATCCCTGCACGGTGTTGTGTCATGTACAGTTCCAGTCCCTGCACAGTGTTGTGTCATGTACAGTTCCAGACGCTGCACGGTGTTGTGTCATGTACTGTTCCAGACCCCACGGTTTTGTGTCATGTACAGTTCCAGACGCTGCACGGTGTTGTGTCATGTACAGTTCCAGTCCCTGCACAGTGTTGTGTCATGTACAGTTCCAGACCCTACGGTTTTGTGTCATGTACAGTTCCAGATGCTGCACGGTGTGGTGTCATGTACCGTTCCATCCCTGCACGGTGTTGTGTCATGTACAGTTCCATCCCGGCACGGTGTGGTGTCATGTACCGTTCCATCCCTGCACGGTGTTGTGTCATGTACAGTTCCATCCCGGCACGGTGTTGTGTCATGTACAGTTCCAGACCCTGCACAGTGTTGTGTCATGTACAGTTCCAGACGCTGCACGGTGTTGTGTCATGTACAGTTCCAGACCCTGCACGGTGTTGTGTCATGTACCGTTCCATCCCTGCATATTGTTTTGTCATGTACAGTTCCAGTCCCTGCATGGTGTTGTGCCATTTACAGTTCCACACCCTGCACAGTGTTGTGTCATGTATAGTTCCAGACCCTGCACGGTGTTGTTTCATGTACATTTCCCAGTCCCTGCACTGTGTTGTGTCATGTGCAGTTCCACAACCTGCACAGTGTTGTGTCATGTACAGTTCCACACACTGTGCAGTGTTGTGTCATGTACAGTTCCATCCATGCACAGTGTTGTGTCATGTACAGTTCCAGACCCTGCGCAGTGTTGTTTCATGTACATTTCTCAGTCCCTGCACTGTGTTGTGTCATGTACAGTTCCACACCCTGCACAGTGTTGTGTCATGTACAGTTCCATCCTGCACAGTGTTGTGTCATGCACAGTTCCACACCCTGCATGATGTTGTGTCATGTACAGTTCTAGTCCCTGCATGGTGTTGTGTCACGTACAGTTCCAGACCCTGCACAGTGTCGTGTCATGTACAGTTCCAGACCCTGCACAGTGTTGTGTCATGTACAGTTCCAGATGCTGCACGGTGTTGTGTCATGTACAGTTCCAGTCCCTGCACAGTGTTCTGTCAGGTACAGATCCAGACCCCACGGTGTTGTGTCATGTACAGTTCCAGATGCTGCACGGTGTTGTGTCATGTACAGTTCCAGTCCCTGCATGGTGTTGTGTCAAGTACAGTTCCAGTCCCTGCACAGTGTTGTGTCATGTACAGTTCCAGACGCTGCACGGTGTTGTGTCATGTACTGTTCCAGACCCCACAGTGTTGTGTCATGTACAGTTCCAGATGCTGCACAGTGTTGTGTCACGTACAGTTCCAGTCCTTGCATGGTGTTGTGTCATGTACAGTTCCAGACGCTGCACGGTGTTGTGTCATGTACTGTTCCAGTCCCTGCACAGTGTTGTGTCATGTACAGTTCCAGACCCTAGGGTTTTGTGTTATGTACAGTTCCAGATGCTGCACGGTGTTGTGTCATGTACAGTTCCAGTCCCTGCACGGTGTTGTGTCATGTACAGTTCCATCCCTGCACGGTGTTGTGTCATGTACAGTTCCACACCCTGCATGATGTTGTGTCATGTACAGTTCTAGTCCCTGCATGGTGATGTGTCACGTACAGTTCCAGACCCTGCACAGTGTCGTGTCATGTACAGTTCCAGACCCTGCACAGTGTTGTGTCATGTACAGTTCCAGACGCTGCACGGTGTTGTGTCATGTACAGTTCCAGTCCCTGCACAGTGTTCTGTCATGTACAGTTCCAGACCCCACGGTGTTGTGTCATGTACAGTTCCAGATGCTGCACGGTGTTGTGTCATGTACAGTTCCAGTCCCTGCACGGTGTTGTGTCATGTACAGTTCCATCCCTGCACGGTGTTGTGTCATGTACAGTTCCAGTCCCTGCACAGTGTTGTGTCATGTACAGTTCCAGACGCTGCACGGTGTTGTGTCATGTACAGTTCCAGACCCCACGGTGTTGTGTCATGTACAGTTCCAGATGCTGCACAGTGTTGTGTCATGTACACTTCCAGTCCCTGCACGGTGTTGTGTCATGTACAGTTCCAGACGCTGCACGGTGTTGTGTCATGTACAGTTCCAGTCCCTGCACAGTGTTGTGTCATGTACAGTTCCAGACCCTACGGTTTTGTGTCATGTACAGTTCCAGATGCTGCACGGTGTGGTGTCATGTACAGTTCCAGTCCCTGCACGGTGTTGTGTCATGTACAGTTCCATCCCGGCACAGTGTTATGTCATGTACACTTCCAGTCCCTGCACAGTGTTGTGTCATGTACATTTCCAGACGCTGCACGGTGTTGTGTCATGTACAGTTCCAGTCCCTGCACAGTGTTGTGTCATGTACAGTTCCAGACCCTGCACGGTGTTGTGTCATGTACAGTTCCAGACGCTGCACGCTGTTGTGTCATGTACAGTTCCAGACCCTGCACGGTGTTCTGTCATGTACCGTTCCATCCCTGCACATTGTTTTGTCATGTACAGTTCCAATCCCTGCATGGTGATGTGCCATTTACAGTTCCAGACTCTGTACAGTGTTGTGCCAAGTACAGTTCCAGTCCCTGCACGGTGTTGTGTCATGTACAGTTCCACACCCTGCACAGTGTTGTGTCATGTACAGTTCCACACCCTGCACAGTGTTGTGTCATGTACAGTTCCATCCCTGCACAGTGTTGTGTCATATACAGTTCCAGACACTGCACAGTGTTGTGTCATGTACACTTCCACACCCTGCACAGTGTTGTGTCATGTACAGTTCCACACCCTGCATGACGTTGTGTCATGTACAGTTCTAGTCCCTGCATGGTGTTGTGTCACGTACAGTTCCAGAACCTGCACAGTGTCACGTCATGTACAGTTCCAGACCCTGCACAGTGTTGTGTCATGTACAGTTCCAGTCCCTGCATGGTGTTCTGTCATGGACAGTTCCAGACCCTGCACGGTGTTGTGCCATTTACAGTTCCACAACCACACAGTGTTGTGTCATGTACAGTTCCAGACCCTGCATGGTGTTGTGTCATGTACAGTTCCAGTCCCTGCACGGTGTTGTGTCATGTACAGTTCCAGTCCCTGCACTGTGTTGTGTCATATACAGTTCTAGACCCTGCACAGTGTTGTTTCATGAACAGTTCCAGAACCTGCACAGTGTTGTTTCATGTACATTTCCCAGTCCCTGCACTGTGTTGTGTCATGTACAGTTCCACACCCTGCACAGAGTTGTGTCATGTATAGTTCCAGATCCTGCACAGTGTTGTTTCATGAACAGTTCCAGACCCTGCACAGTGTTGTTTCATGTACATTTCTCAGTCCCTGCACTGTGTTGTGTCAGGTACAGTTCCAGACCCTGCACAGTGTTGTTTCATGTACATTTCCCAGTCCCTGCACTGTGTTGTGTCACGTACAGGTCCAGACTCTGCACAGTGTTGTGTCATGTACAGTTCCAGACCCTGCACGGTGTTTTGTCATGTACAGTTCCACACCCTGCACAGTGTTGTGTCATGTACAGTTCCACACCCTGCACAGCGTTGTGTCATGTACAGTTCCAGAGCCTGCACAGTGTTTTGTCATGTACAGTTCCACACCCTGCACAGTGTTGTGTCATGTACAGTTCCACACCCTGCACGGTGTTGTTTCATGTACATTTCCCAGTCCCTGCAC
Organism: Chiloscyllium plagiosum; assembly: GCF_037043375.1. Classification (NCBI taxonomy): domain Eukaryota; kingdom Metazoa; phylum Chordata; class Chondrichthyes; order Orectolobiformes; family Hemiscylliidae; genus Chiloscyllium; species Chiloscyllium plagiosum. The sequence continues at coordinate 13,772,369 of NW_028270164.1, forward strand.
CATGTGGTGTCATGTACAGTTCCACACCCTGCACGGGCTTGTGTCAGGTACAGTTCCAGTCCCTGCACAGTGTTGTGTCATGTACAGTTCCACACCCTGCATGATGTTGTGTCATGTACAGTTCTAGTCCCTGCATGGTGTTGTGTCATGTACAGTTCCACACCCTGCATGGTGTTGTGTCACGTACAGTTCCCGTCCCTGCACAGGGTTGTGTCATGTACAGTTCCAGACCCTGCGCAGTGTTGTATCCTGTACATTTCCCAGTCCCTGCACGGTGTTGTGTCATGTACAGTTCCAGTCCCTGCATGGTGTTATGCCATTTACAGTTCCAGACTCTGTACAGTGTTGTGCCATGTACAGTTCCAGTCCCTGCACGGTGTTGTGTCATGTACAGTTCCAGTCCCTGCACAGTGTTGTGTCATGTACAGTTCCACACCCTGCACAGTGTTGTGTCATGTATAGTTCCAGACCCTGCACAGTGTTGTTTCATGTACATTTCCCAGTCCCTGCACTGTGCTGTGTCATGTGCAGTTCACACCCTGCACAGTGTTGTGTCATGTACATTTCCACACCCTGCTCAGTGTTGTGTCATGTACAGTTCCATCCATGTACAGTGTTGTGTCATGTACAGTTCCAGACCCTGCACAGTGTTGTTTCATGTACATTTCTCAGTCCCTGCACAGTGTTGTGTCATGTACAGTTCCACACCCTGCACAGTGTTGTGTCATGTACAGTTCCACACCCTGCACAGTGTTGTGTCATGTACAGTTCCAGATGCTGCACAGTGTTGTGTCATGTACAGTTCCACACCCTGCACAGTGTTGTGTCATGTACAGTTCTAGTCCTTGCACGGTGTTGTGTCATGTACAGTTCCACACCCTGCACAGTGTTGTGTCATGTACAGTTCCACACCCTGCACAGTGTTGTGTCATGTACACTTCCACACCCTGCACAGTGTTGTGTCATGTACACGTCCACACCCTGCACAGTGTTGTGTAATGTACAGTTCCATCCATGCACAGTGTTGTGTCATGTACAGTTCTAGTCCTTGCACGGTGTTGTGTCATGTACAGTTCCACACCCTGCACAGTGTTGTGTCATGTACAGTTCCACACCCTGCACAGTGTTGTGTCATGTACAGTTCCACACCCTGCACAGTGTTGTGTCATGTACAGTTCCAGACCCTGCACAGTGTTGTGTCATGTACAGTTCCAGATGCTGCACAGTGTTGTGTCATATACAGTTCCATCCCTGCACAGTGTTGTGTCATGTACAGTTCCACACCCTGCACTGTGTTGTTTCATGTACATTTCTCAGTCCCTGCACAGTGTTGTGTCATGTACAGTTCCATCCTGCACAGTGTTGTGTCATGCACAGTTCCACACCCTGCAGCGTTGTGTCATGTACACTTCCACACCCTGCACAGTGTTGTGTCATGTACAGTTCCACACACGGCATGATGTTGTGTCATGTACAGTTCTAGTCCCTGCATGGTGTTGTGTCACGTCCAGTTCCAGACCCTGCACAGTGTCGTGTCATGTACAGTTCCAGACCCTGCACAGTGTTGTGTCATGTACAGTTCCAGACGCTGCACGGTGTTGTGTCATGTACAGTTCCAGTCCCTGCACAGTGTTGTGTCATGTACAGTTCCAGACCCCACGGTGTTGTGTCATGTACAGTTCCAGTCCCTGCACGGTGTTGTGTCATGTACAGTTCCAGTCCCTGCACAGTGTTGTGTCATGTACAGTTCCAGACCCCACGGTGTTGTGTCATGTACAGTTCCAGACCCCACGGTGTTGTGTCATGTACAGTTCCAGTCCCTGCACAGTGTTGTGTCATGTACAGTTCCAGAACCCACGGTGTTGTGCCATGTACAGTTCCAGTCCCTGCACGGTGTTGTGTCATGTACAGTTCCAGTCCCTGCACGGTGTTGTGTCATGTACAGTTCCAGACCCCACGGTGTTGTGTCATGTACAGTTCCAGATGCTGCACAGTGTTGTGTCATGTACAGTTCCAGTCCCTGCACGGTGTTGTGTCATGTACAGTTCCAGACGCTGCACGGTGTTGTGTCATGTACAGTTCCAGTCCCTGCACAGTGTTGTGTCATGTACAGTTTCAGACCCTACGGTTTTGTGTCTTGTACAGTTCCAGATGCTGCACGGTGTTGTGTCATGTACAGTTCCAGACGCTGCACAGTGTTGTGTCATGTACAGTTTCAGACCCTACGGTTTTGTGTCATGTACAGTTCCAGATGCTGCACGGTGTGGTGTCATGTACAGTTCCAGTCCTTGCACGGTGTTGTGTCATGTACAGTTCCATCCCTGCACGGTGTTGTGTCATGTACAGTTCCAGACGCTGCACGGTGTTGTGTCATGTACAGTTCCAGTCCCTGCACGGTGTTGTGTCATGTACAGTTCCAGACGCTGCACAGTGTTGTGTCATGTACAGTTTCAGACCCTACGCTTTTGTGTCATGTACAGTTCCAGTCCCTGCACAGTGTTGTGTCATGTACAGTTCCAAACCCTGCACAGTGTTGTGTCATGTACAGTTCCAGACGCTGCACGGTGTTGTGTCATGTACAGTTCCAGTCCCTGCACGGTGTTGTGTCATGTACAGTTCCAAACCCTGCACAGTGTTGTGTCATGTACAGTTCCACACCCTGCACAGTGTTGTGTCATGTATAGTTCCAGATCCTTCACAGTGTTGTTTCATGTACATTTCCCAGTCCCTGCACTGTGTTGTGTCATGTGCAGTTCCACACCCTGCACAGTGTTGTGTCATGTACAGTTCCATCCATGCACAGTGTTGTGTCATGTACAGTTCCAGACCCTGCACAGTGTTGTTTCATGTACATTTCTCAGTCCCTGCACTGTGTTGTGTCATGTACAGTTCCACACCCTGCACAGTGTTGTGTCATGTACAGTTCCATCCTGCACAGTGTTGTGTCATGCACAGTTCCACACCCTGCACAGTGTTGTGTCATGTACACTTCCACACCCTGCACAGTGTTGTGTCATGTACAGTTCCACACCCTGCATGATGTTGTGTCATGTACAGTTCTAGTCCCTGCATGGTGTTGTGTCACGTGCAGTTCCAGAACCTGCACAGTGTCTTGTCATGTACACTTCCACACACTGCACAGTGGTGTGTCATGTACATTTCCCAGTCCCTGCACTGTGTTGTGTCATGTGCAGTTCCACACCCTGCACAGTGTTGTGTCATGTACAGTTCCATCCATGCACAGTGTTGTGTCATATACAGTTCCAGACCTTGCACAGTGTTGTTTCATGTACATTTCTCAGTCCCTGCACTGTGTTGTGTCATGTACAGTTCCACACCCTGCACAGTGTTGTGTCATGTACAGTTCCATCCTGCACAGTGTTGTGTCATGTACAGTTCCACACCCTGCACAGTGTTGTGTCATGTACACTTCCACACCCTGCATATTGTTCTGTCATGTACAGTTCCACGCCCTGCATGATGTTGTGTCATGTACAGTTCCAGACGCTGCACGGTGTTGTATCATGTACAGTTCCAGTCCCTGCACAGTGTTCTGTCATGTACAGTTCCAGACCCCACGGTGTTGTGTCATGTACAGTTCCAGATGCTGCACGGTGTTGTCTCATGTACAGTTCCAGTCCCTGCACGGTGTTGTGTCATGTACAGTTCCATCCCTGCACGGTGTTGTGTCATGTACAGTTCCAGTCACTGCACAGTGTTGTGTCATGTACAGTTCCAGACGCTGCACGGTGTTGTGTCATGTACAGTTCCAGACCCCACGGTGTTGTGTCATGTATAGTTCCAGATGCTGCACAGTGTTGTGTCATGTACAGTTCCAGTCCCTGCACGGTGTTGTGTCATGTACAGTTCCAGACGCTGCACGGTGTTGTGTCATGTACAGTTCCAGTCCCTGCACAGTGTTGTGTCATGTACAGTTCCAGACCCTACGGTTGTGTGTCATGTACAGTTCCAGATGCTGCACGGTGTGGTGTCATGTACAGTTCCAGTCCCTGCACGGTGTTGTGTCATGTACAGTTCCAGACGCTGCACGGTGTTGTGTCATGTACAGTTCCAGTCCCTGCACAGTGTTGTGTCATGTACAGTTCCAGACCCTACGGTTTTGTGTCATGTACAGTTCCAGATGCTGCACGGTGTGGTGTCATGTACAGTTCGAGTCCCTGCACGGTGTTGTGTCATGTATAGTTCCATCCATGCACAGTGTTGTGTCATGTACAGTTCCACACCCAGCACAGTGTTGTTTCATGTACATTTCTCAGTCCCTGCACTGTGTTGTGTCATGTACAGTTCCACACCCTGCACAGTGTTGTGTCATGTACAGTTCCATCCTGCACAGTGTTGTGTCATGCACATTTCCACACCCTGCAGTGTTGTGTCATGTACACTTCCACACCCTGCACAGTGTTGTGTCATGTACAGTTCCACACACGGCATGATGTTGTGTCATGTACAGTTCTAGTCCCTGCATGGTGTTGTGTCACGTACAGTTCCAGACCCTGCACAGTGTCGTGTCATGTACAGATCCAGACCCTGCACAGTGTTGTGTCATGTACAGTTCCAGACGCTGCACGGTGTTGTGTCATGTACAGTTCCAGTCCCTGCACAGTGTTCTGTCATGTACAGTTCCAGACCCCACGGTGTTGTGTCATGTACAGTTCCAGTCCCTGCACGGTGTTGTGTCATGTACAGTTCCATCCCTGCACGGTGTTGTGTCATGTACATTCCAGTCCCTGCACAGTGTTGTGTCATGTACAGTTCCAGACGCTGCACGGTGTTGTGTCATGTACAGTTCCAGACCCCACGGTGTTGTGTCAAGTACAGTTCCAGATGCTGCACAGTGTTGTGTCATGTACAGTTCCAGTCCTGCACGGTGTTGTGTCATGTACAGTTCCAGACGCGGCACGGTGTTGTGTCATGTACAGTTCCAGTCCCTGCACGGTGTTGTGTCAAGTACAGTTCCAGATGCTGCACGGTGTGGTGTCATGTACCGTTCCATCCCTGCACGGTGTTGTGTCATGTACAGTTCCAGATGCTGCACGGTGTTGTGTCATGTACAGTTCCAGTCCCTGCACGGTGTTGTGTCATGTACAGTTCCAGTCCCTGCACGGTGTTGTGTCATGTACAGTTCCATCCCTGCACGGTGTTGTGTCATGTCCAGTTCCAGTCCCTGCACAGTGTTGTGTCATGTACAGTTCCAGACGCTGCACGGTTTTGTGTAATGTTCATTTCCAGACCCCACGGTGTTGTGTCATGTACAGTTCCAGATGCTGCACAGTGTTGTGTCATGTACACTTCCAGTCCCTGCACGGTGTTGTGTCATGTACAGTTCCAGACGCTGCACGGTGTTGTGTCATGTACAGTTCCAGTCCCTGCACAGTGTTGTGTCATGTACAGTTCCAGACCCTACGGTTTTGTGTCATGTACAGTTCCAGATGCTGCACGGTGTTGTGTCACGTACAGTTCCAGACCCTGCACAGTGTCGTGTCATGTACAGTTCCAGACCCTGCACAGTGTTGTGTCATGTACACTTCCAGTCCCTGCACGGTGTTGTGTCATGTACAGTTCCAGACGCTGCACGGTGTTGTGTCATGTACAGTTCCAAACCCTGCACAGTGTTGTGTCATGTACAGTTCCACACCCTGCACAGTGTTGTGTCATGTATAGTTCCAGATCCTTCACAGTGTTGTTTCATGTACATTTCCCAGTCCCTGCACTGTGTTGTGTCATGTGCAGTTCCACACCCTGCACAGTGTTGTGTCATGTACAGTTCCATCCATGCACAGTGTTGTGTCATGTACAGTTCCAGACCCTGCACAGTGTTGTTTCATGTACATTTCTCAGTCCCTGCACTGTGTTGTGTCATGTACAGTTCCACACCCTGCACAGTGTTGTGTCATGTACAGTTCCATCCTGCACAGTGTTGTGTCATGCACAGTTCCACACCCTGCACAGTGTTGTGTCATGTACACTTCCACACCCTGCATATTGTTCTGTCATGTACAGTTCCACGCCCTGCATGATGTTGTGTCATGTACAGTTCCAGACGCTGCACGGTGTTGTATCATGTACAGTTCCAGTCCCTGCACAGTGTTCTGTCATGTACAGTTCCAGACCCCACGGTGTTGTGTCATGTACAGTTCCAGATGCTGCACGGTGTTGTCTCATGTACAGTTCCAGTCCCTGCACGGTGTTGTGTCATGTACAGTTCCAGACGCTGCACGGTGTTGTGTCATGTACAGTTCCAGTCCCTGCACAGTGTTGTGTCATGTACAGTTCCAGACCCTACGGTTGTGTGTCATGTACAGTTCCAGATGCTGCACGGTGTGGTGTCATGTACAGTTCCAGTCCCTGCACGGTGTTGTGTCATGTACAGTTCCAGACGCTGCACGGTGTTGTGTCATGTACAGTTCCAGTCCCTGCACAGTGTTGTGTCATGAACAGTTCCAGACCCTACGGTTTTGTGTCATGTACAGTTCCAGATGCTGCACGGTGTGGTGTCATGTACAGTTCGAGTCCCTGCACGGTGTTGTGTCATGTATAGTTCCATCCATGCACAGTGTTGTGTCATGTACAGTTCCAGACCCTGCACAGTGTTGTTTCATGTACATTTCTCAGTCCCTGCACTGTGTTGTGTCATGTACAGTTCCACACCCTGCACAGTGTTGTGTCATGTACAGTTCCATCCTGCACAGTGTTGTGTCATGCACATTTCCACACCCTGCAGTGTTGTGTCATGTACACTTCCACACCCTGCACAGTGTTGTGTCATGTACAGTTCCACACACGGCATGATGTTGTGTCATGTACAGTTCTAGTCCCTGCATGGTGTTGTGTCACGTACAGTTCCAGACCCTGCACAGTGTCGTGTCATGTACAGATCCAGACCCTGCACAGTGTTGTGTCATGTACAGTTCCAGACGCTGCACGGTGTTGTGTCATGTACAGTTCCAGTCCCTGCACAGTGTTCTGTCATGTACAGTTCCAGACCCCACGGTGTTGTGTCATGTACAGTTCCAGTCCCTGCACGGTGTTGTGTCATGTACAGTTCCATCCCTGCACGGTGTTGTGTCATGTACATTCCAGTCCCTGCACAGTGTTGTGTCATGTACAGTTCCAGACGCTGCACGGTGTTGTGTCATGTACAGTTCCAGACCCCACGGTGTTGTGTCAAGTACAGTTCCAGATGCTGCACAGTGTTGTGTCATGTACAGTTCCAGTCCTGCACGGTGTTGTGTCATGTACAGTTCCAGACGCGGCACGGTGTTGTGTCATGTACAGTTCCAGTCCCTGCACGGTGTTGTGTCAAGTACAGTTCCAGTCCCTGCACGGTGTTGTGTCATGTACAGTTCCATCCCTGCACGGTGTTGTGTCATGTACATTCCAGTCCCTGCACAGTGTTGTGTCATGTACAGTTCCAGACGCTGCACGGTTTTGTGTAATGTTCATTTCCAGACCCCACGGTGTTGTGTCATGTACAGTTCCAGATGCTGCACAGTGTTGTGTCATGTACACTTCCAGTCCCTGCACGGTGTTGTGTCATGTACAGTTCCAGATGCTGCACAGTGTTGTGTCATGTACAGTTCCAGACGCTGCACGGTGTTGTGTCATGTACAGTTCCAGTCCCTGCACAGTGTTGTGTCATGTACAGTTCCAGACCCTACGGTTTTGTGTCATGTACAGTTCCAGATGCTGCACGGTGTGGTGTCATGTACCGTTCCATTCCTGCACGGTGTTGTGTCATGTACAGTTCCATCCCGGCACGGTGTTGTGTCACGTACAGTTCCAGACCCTGCACAGTGTCGTGTCATGTACAGTTCCAGACCCTGCACAGTGTTGTGTCATGTACACTTCCAGTCCCTGCACGGTGTTGTGTCATGTACAGTTCCAGACGCTGCACGGTGTTGTGTCATGTACAGTTCCAGTCCCTGCACAGTGTTGTGTCATGTACAGTTCCAGACCCTACGGTTTTGTGTCATGTACAGTTCCAGATGCTGCACGGTGTGGTGTCATGTACAGTTTCAGACCCCACGGTGTTGTGTCATGTACAGTTCCAGACGCTGCACGGTGTTGTGTCATGTACAGTTCCAGTCCCTGCACAGTGTTGTGTCATGTACAGTTCCAGACCCTACGGTTTTGTGTCATGTACAGTTCAAGATGCTGCACGGTGTGGTGTCATGTACAGTTCCAGTCCCTGCACGGTGTTGTGTCATGTACAGTTCCATCCCGGCACAGTGTTATGTCATGTACACTTCCAGTCCCTGCACAGTGTTGTGTCATGTACATTTCCAGACGCTGCACGGTGTTGTGTCATGTACAGTTCCAGTCCCTGCACAGTGTTGTGTCATGTACAGTTCCAGACCCTGCACGGTGTTGTGTCATGTACAGTTCCAGACCCTGCACGGTGTTGTGTCATGTACCGTTCCATCCCTGCACATTGTTTTGTCATGTACAGTTCCAGTCCCTGCATGGTGTTGTGCCATTTACAGTTCCAGACTCTGTACAGTGTTGTGCCATGTACAGTTCCAGTCCCTGCACGGTGTTGTGTCATGTACAGTTCCACACCCTGCACAGTGTTGTGTCATGTACAGTTCCACACCCTGCACAGTGTTGTGCCATGTATCGTTCCAGACCCTGCACAGTGTTGTGTCATGTACAGTTCCATCCTGCACTGTGTTGTGTCATGTGCAGTTCCACACCCTGCACAGTGTTGTGTCATGTACACTTCCACACCCTGCACAGTGTTGTGTCATATACAGTTCCATCCCTGCACAGTGTTGTGTCATATACAGTTCCAGACCCTGCACAGTGTTGTTTCATGTACATTTCTCAGTCCCTGCACAGTGTTGTGTCATGTACAGTTCCACACCCTGCACAGTGTTGTGTCATGTACAGTTCCATCCTGCACAGTGTTGTGTCATGCACAGTTCCACACCCTGCACAGTGTTGTGTCATGTACACTTCCACACCCTGCACAGTGTTGTGTCATGTACAGTTCCACACCCTGCATGATGTTGTGTCATGTACAGTTCTAGTCCCTGCATGGTGGTGTGTCACGTACAGTTCCAGACCCTGCACAGTGTCGTGTCATGCACAGTTCCAGACCCTGCACAGTGTTGTGTCATGTACACTTCCAGACGCTGCACGGTGTTGTGTCATGTACAGTTCCAGTCCCTGCACAGTGTTCTGTCATGTACAGATCCAGACCCCACGGTGTTGTGTCATGTACAGTTCCAGTCCCTGCACGGTGTTGTGTCATGTACAGTTCCAGTCCCTGCACAGTGTTGTGTCATGTACAGTTCCAGACGCTGCACGGTGTTGTGTCATGTACAGTTCCAGTCCCTGCACAGTGTTGTGTCATGTACAGTTCCAGACCCTACGGTTTTGTGTCATGTACAGTTCCAGATGCTGCACGGTGTGGTGTCATGTACCGTTCCATCCCTGCACGGTGTTGTGTCATGTACAGTTCCATCCCGGCACGGTGTTGTGTCATGTACAGTTCCAGTCCCTGCACGGTGTTGTGTCATGCACAGTTCCAGACGCTGCACGGTGTTGTGTCATGTACAGTTCCAGACCCTGCACGGTGTTGTGTCATGTACCGTTCCATCCCTGCATATTGTTTTGTCATGTACAGTTCCAGTCCCTGCATGGTGTTATGCCATTTACAGTTCCACACCCTGCACAGTGTTGTGTCATGTACAGTTCCAGTCCCTGCACGGTGTTGTGTCATGTACAGTTCCACACCCTGCACAGTTTTGTGTCATGTACAGTTCCACACCCTGCACAGTGTTGTGTCATGTATCGTTCCAGACCCTGCACAGTGTTGTTTCATGTACATTTCCCAGTCCCTGCACTGTGTTGTGTCGTGTGCAGTTCCACAACCTGCACAGTGTTGTGTCATGTACAGTTCCACACACTGTGCAGTGTTGTGTCATGTACAGTTCCATCCATGCACAGTGTTGTGTCATGTACAGTTCAGGACCCTGCGCAGTGTTGTTTCATGTACATTTCTCAGTCCCTGCACTGTGTTGTGTCATGTACAGTTCCACACCCTGCACAGTGTTGTGTCATGTACAGTTCCATCCTGCACAGTGTTGTGTCATGCACAGTTCCACACCCTGCATGATGTTGTGTCATGTACAGTTCTAGTCCCTGCACGATGTTGTGTCATGTACAGTTCCAGACCCTGCACGGTGTTGTGTCATGTACCGTTCCATCCCTGCACATTGTTTTGTCATGTACAGTTTCAGTCCCTGCATGGTGTTGTGCCATTTACAGTTCCAGACTCTGTACAGTGTTGTGCCATGTACAGTTCCAGTCCCTGCATGGTGTTGTGTCATGTACAGTTCCACACCCTGCACAGTGTTGTGTCATGTACAGTTCCACACCCTGCACAGTGTTGTGCCATGTATCGTTCCAGACCCTGCACAGTGTTGTTTCATGTACATTTCCCAGTCCCTGCACTGTGTTGTGTCATGTGCAGTTCCACACCCTGCACAGTGTTGTGTCATGTACACTTCCACAACCTGCACAGTGTTGTGTCATATACAGTTCCATCCCTGCACAGTGTTGTGTCATGTACAGTTCCATCCCTGCACGGTGTTGTGTCATGTACAGTTCCAGTCACTGCACAGTGTTGTGTCATGTACAGTTCCAGACGCTGCACGGTGTTGTGTCATGTACAGTTCCAGACCCCACGGTGTTGTGTCATGTATAGTTCCAGATGCTGCACAGTGTTGTGTCATGTACAGTTCCAGTCCCTGCACGGTTTTGTGTCATGTACAGTTCCAGACGCTGCACGGTGTTGTGTCATGTACAGTTCCAGTCCCTGCACAGTGTTGTGTCATGTACAGTTCCAGACCCTACGGTTGTGTGTCATGTACAGTTCCAGATGCTGCACGGTGTGGTGTCATGTACAGTTCCAGTCCCTGCACGGTGTTGTGTCATGTACAGTTCCAGACGCTGCACGGTGTTGTGTCATGTACAGTTCCAGTCCCTGCACAGTGTTGTGTCATGTACAGTTCCAGACCCTACGGTTTTGTGTCATGTACAGTTCCAGATGCTGCACGGTGTGGTGTCATGTACAGTTCGAGTCCCTGCATGGTGTTGTGTCATGTATAGTTCCATCCATGCACAGTGTTGTGTCATGTACAGTTCCAGACCCTGCACAGTGTTGTTTCATGTACATTTCTCAGTCCCTGCACTGTGTTGTGTCATGTACAGTTCCACACCCTGCACAGTGTTGTGTCATGTACAGTTCCATCCTGCACAGTGTTGTGTCATGTACAGTTCCACACACGGCATGATGTTGTGTCATGTACAGTTCTAGTCCCTGCATGGTGTTGTGTCACGTACAGTTCCAGACCCTGCACAGTGTCGTGTCATGTACAGATCCAGACCCTGCACAGTGTTGTGTCATGTACAGTTCCAGACGCTGCACGGTGTTGTGTCATGTACAGTTCCAGTCCCTGCACAGTGTTCTGTCATGTACAGTTCCAGACCCCACGGTGTTGTGTCATGTACAGTTCCAGTCCCTGCACGGTGTTGTGTCATGTACAGTTCCATCCCTGCACGGTGTTGTGTCATGTACATTCCAGTCCCTGCACAGTGTTGTGTCATGTACAGTTCCAGACGCTGCACGGTGTTGTGTCATGTACAGTTCCAGACCCCACGGTGTTGTGTCAAGTACAGTTCCAGATGCTGCACAGTGTTGTGTCATGTACAGTTCCAGACGCGGCACGGTGTTGTGTCATGTACAGTTCCAGTCCCTGCACGGTGTTGTGTCATGTACAGTTCCAGACGCGGCACGGTGTTGTGTCATGTACAGTTCCAGATGCTGCACGGTGTGGTGTCATGTACCGTTCCATCCCTGCACGGTGTTGTGTCATGTACAGTTCCAGTCCCTGCACGGTGTTGTGTCATGTACAGTTCCAGACGCGGCACGGTGTTGTGTCATGTACAGTTCCAGTCCCTGCACGGTGTTGTGTCATGTACAGTTCCAGACGCGGCACGGTGTTGTGTCATGTACAGTTCCAGATGCTGCACGGTGTGGTGTCATGTACCGTTCCATCCCTGCACGGTGTTGTGTCATGTACAGTTCCATCCCGGCACGGTGTTGTGTCATGTACAGTTCCAGATGCTGCACGGTGTTGTGTCATGTACAGTTCCAGTCCCTGCACGGTGTTGTGTCATGTACAGTTCCATCCCTGCACGGTGTTGTGTCATGTCCAGTTCCAGTCCCTGCACAGTGTTGTATCATGTACAGTTCCAGACGCTGCACGGTGTTGTGTCATGTACAGTTCCAGTCCCTGCACAGTGTTGTGTCATGTACAGTTCCAGACCCTACGGTTTTGTGTCATGTACAGTTCCAGATGCTGCACGGTGTGGTGTCATGTACCGTTCCATTCCTGCACGGTGTTGTGTCATGTACAGTTCCATCCCGGCACGGTGTTGTGTCACGTACAGTTCCAGACCCTGCACAGTGTTGTGTCATGTACAGTTCCAGACCCTACGGTTTTGTGTCATGTACAGTTCCAGATGCTGCACGGTGTGGTGTCATGTACCGTTCCATTCCTGCACGGTGTTGTGTCATGTACAGTTCCATCCCGGCACGGTGTTGTGTCACGTACAGTTCCAGACCCTGCACAGTGTTGTGTCATGTACACTTCCAGTCCCTGCACGGTGTTGTGTCATGTACAGTTCCAGACGCTGCACGGTGTTGTGTCATGTACAGTTCCAGTCCCTGCACAGTGTTGTGTCATGTACAGTTCCAGACCCTACGGTTTTGTGTCATGTACAGTTCCAGATGCTGCACGGTGTGGTGTCATGTACACTTCCAGACCCCACGGTGTTGTGTCATGTACAGTTCCAGACGCTGCACAGTGTTGTGTCATGTACAGTTCCAGACCCTGCACAGTGTTGTGTCATGTACAGTTCCAGACCCTACGGTTTTGTGTCATGTACAGTTCAAGATGCTGCACGGTGTGGTGTCATGTACAGTTCCAGTCCCTGCACGGTGTTGTGTCATGTACAGTTCCATCCCGGCACAGTGTTATGTCATGTACACTTCCAGTCCCTGCACAGTGTTGTGTCATGTACATTTCCAGACGCTGCACGGTGTTGTGTCATGTACAGTTCCAGTCCCTGCACAGTGTTGTGTCATGTACAGTTCCAGACCCTGCACGGTGTTGTGTCATGTACCGTTCCATCCCTGCACATTGTTTTGTCATGTACAGTTCCAGTCCCTGCATGGTGTTGTGCCATTTACAGTTCCAGAC